>NC_091456.1:56226316-56573816 GCF_027789765.1 Dendropsophus ebraccatus | reverse complement strand
TCCTCCCTTCCCCTGTTCCACACCTCGGCCTGAGATTTCAGCTCTTAAGGTGGCCATACACCTTCAATACCTGAAAGCCAAACAATTGGTTTTTCCATCACGCCAGAGCCCTATCACTACCTAAATCTGTTCGTGGTTGTTCGGGCAAACCCAATACACGTAATATTGATGCAAGTGGTAGGTACAGCCGAGTAGAGTATAAGATGTATGACCTGTACTCTTGAATCTCTTAATGTTCAATCTTAGAGACTTAACACGTCTTAAACGTTCACAGATACATGCAAACAAAGTGAGCTCACATTTCGTTATTACAGAAGACAAATGCCATCAGAGACATAATATACCCAATGGAAGTCTAGTCCTAATCCTGAATCTAGATCACAGTGGGTTTCTATCGCTCTGCATAAATTGCTGGTATACATTTTTATCTCTTTCATAAAGTTACATAATGTTATCATATAGTTAATGAAATGTTTGTTTGTTTTTCACACAGCCCCTCTGCTGCCACCAATGGCCGTGTCAGAACCTGCATGGCTCTTTTTTTTATTATTATTACAATAGGTCCTGAGCGAACTGGGTTCGAGTCGATCCGAACCCGAACGTTCAGTATTTGATTAGCGGGGGCTGCTGAACTTGGATAAAGCTCTAAGGTTGTCTGGAAAACATGGATACAGCCAATGACTATATCCATGATTTCCACATAGCCTTAGGGCTTTATCCAAGTTCAGCAGCCACCGCTAATCAAATGCCGAAAGTTCGGGTTCGGATCGACTCGAGCATGCTCGAGGTTCACTCATCTCTAGTCCTCTTCTATTTAATAAAAAAAAAAAAAAAAAAAGGTAGATCTTACTATCTACTATTTGTGTTTTATTTTTATATTATTCATTCATTTATACAGCTCAAATACACTAAAAAGCAATGTACAGAGTTTTTAAGTCCCAACAAGATTAAGTGACCATCTTTTTTTCTTCCAGATTGTTGAAGGAATACCTGGAGACAACCCATACAAACCATGGGGAAACATACAAATTTCCTCCAGATATTGCACTTCGTTGTATACAAACCCAGGACCCCAAACACTGCGAGGTAACCTGGCTAACCACTCAGCCATCATGCTTGTAGGTTAGCATGTGACCAACACATCCTAAATGTACTTTTTGTTTGTTTGTTTGTTTTTTTATTTGTCTGTCCTGACAGATCTGCCCAAGTCATATAAGTGCTGCCAGTCAGATAAGTGCTGCCTTGTCACAGAACAGGACAATAGCACATTCAAATAATACTCTAAGATATTACAAATTGTATCTAGAAAAAAATATAATGTACTCACTTAAAAATACATGGATTGGGTCTCCATAGCAAATTAATTAATCAAAACTAAACTAAAGCCTGAGCTGACTGAGTACAATAGCAATAGAGTGGGCCCTGCAGCTGGACTCTGGAGCAGCGGGAAGGTGTTATCTGCAGTGACCAATCCCACAATACCCTAATCTCACTCATTACACTGGGTTAAGGCCCTATTACACCAAAAGAGGTCTGACAGATTATTTTACAGATTTTTTTCAGCCAAAGCCAGTAATGGATTTAAAAAGAGGAGAAATTTAAGAGCCCTATTACACTAACAGATTATCTGGGAGGGAGGGGGAGGTAGATGGCACTTCTCTCCCTCCCTGCTCGGTGCACTGCAAATGTATTCAATGAATACATACATGGGATACTGAAATCACAAAGTACAGTACATAAAATTACATACATATCAAATGATTCAATAGAGTGTCCAGCAGGGGCGCACTATATATAGAAGTCAAGTCAATGGTACTAAGGTACTAATTGACTTCTATATATAGTGCGCCCCCTGCTGGACACTCCATAGGAATTACACCATTCGTCGTGACGTCACTGCTTCTAAAAGAATTCTAACACTTCCTGATACACTAAATTAAGGGAAATAGCAGTATATGAGCATTTCCCATAATTAATGTACATTAGAAAATTGTATAACTTTCCATAAGTAATAGCATAAAAAAATAATTTTGGCCGGACTTCTGCTTTAAGGAAAGACTGAGATTTCTCCTCTTTTCAAATCCATTCCTGGCTTTGGCTTAAAAAAATCTGTCAGATAATCTGTTGGTGTAATAGGACCCTTAGGGCCACATGTATCATCCGGCGGACGGATGATTTTTGGCGGAAAGTGCCGATTTGCGTATTATTTTATACGCAAATGGCCGATTTGCGAATAAAATAATCGCAAATCGGCACTTTCCGCCGAGTACGCCAGGGGGCGGAAAGTAGGCGGGAAGTGGGCGGAACGGAGGGCGCGGACTCAGAGTCCGCGCGATTTATCATCCGTTCCGCCCAAATGTACGCCGAAAACCTACTCCAGTCCTCAGCTGGCGTAGGTTTTCGGCGGTGCGCACCGGCGCGCACAGGATTTATGTACAGGCAGTCCGCCTCTACATAAATCCCCGTACCGCCGGAGCTGCGGGGGCATTTTTAAGTCCGGCGTAAAAAACGCCGGACTTAATAAATGCCTCCCTTAGTCTTATCTTTACGACCTGTTCCCTGTTTATAATCCATTACTGGCTTTGGTTGAAAAAATCTCTCAGACATTTTTGGGTGTAATAGGGCCCTTAGGCAGATGACAGAAGGTTTCCTTCTAAAATACAGAATGCCCCTGCAGTTTTTGAGCCAAAGGTAGATTCGAAAAAAATGGAAAAATAATAAGGAAGGGGTTATGCTTTCTGCTGGATCCACTTCTGAATTTGGCTCAAAAACTGCACTGTAAGTTTAAGGCTGCGTAACCCGTACCAGCCAATCAGCGCAGTTCTGTGTGTGACACCAGCTTTATGTGGTAAAAGTTGAAGGGGCGCTCCAGAGAAGACAAGCATTTTTAAATCTATTAGTGTCAAAAAGTTATACAAATCTATTAAGTACTTCAATTAAAGGGTTTGTCCAGTGAAAATCAAGTCTTATCATATTTATTAGCTGCTGTATGTCCTGCAGGAAATTATTTTTTTTTAGTCTGACACAGCGCAGAGGGAATCTTTAGGGTACAAACCCACTTGACGTATTTGCTGCGTGAATCAGTCTTAAAAATAAGCAGGCAAAACGCAGGTTGGCTTTATACGATTGTTCTGCGTTAAAATACGCAATTGCGTATTTTTGAAGCGTGAAGCTTGTTGTTAGCAAAGCATCAGTTGTTAACAACCTGTGCGAAAAACGCATGTAGCTTCACGCTTCAAAAATACGCAATTGCGTATTTTAACGCAGAACAATTGTATAAAGCCAACCTGCGTTTTGCCTGCTTATTTTTAAGACTGATTCACGCAGCAAATACGTCAAGTGGGTTTGTACCCTTAACGAAGGTTTAATAGGAGACGATGCTATATTCTTTGGCCCCTCGGACAATCTAAAGATCGCATGGGGAAATTCCTCCTACACCCCCCACTCTTCCCCCCCCGTTGGCACGTGTAATAGCGCCAGCAGCGAGCGGGGAACAAGGAGCAAGTGATCACTGATCTGACAGGTTGGCCCAGGTAATAGGTCCTTTAGGGACTAAGTGTGTGCATGCTGTAGTCTGCAGGGACAATAATCAGTGATTGTTGAAACCACAACACCTACTAAACAGAAAACTTAAACTATAGGGGGAATAAATTAAAGATATATAGAGATAGATATATAACTTTTTTTATCTGCTCGATATTAAAAGTGGTTTACGTTGTCATTTATTTGGCAGACCCCTTCCCTGGCCAAAATCGCGCAGTCTCACAGTGCTTATTTGTGCACCACTTTTGCATAAAAAAAGTAACAGCTTTAATTTTAAAACTCCCCAAACTTAATTCATTTGTGTCAGGTATTCAGGATTTTCCAGGGAATCTTTTGGGTTTTGGTTTTCTGGTGTAAAACCCTGCAAAGAGAGTGTCTCTCTCAGGGTCCCTGCCACCAGGTTTAAGCTGCCGTCAGAAGACAACATAAATATCTGGTGACAGAATCTCCTTAAGTTGTAGAATGTTACTTTTCCAGTAAGTGCACATCCCCAAACCAGTTCTATCTTTTACACCTGCTTTAGAGGATGCGGTAAGTAAAAGTTCCCCAAGGGAAATAGATCACTCATTCAGGGACTACAACATTTACAGCAACTCCCTAATGGATAGTATGTCTTGCAAATTGCTGCAATTACAATGATTAGCCTAAAAGGGTCAGAGAAATAACATTGGTCTCTACTGCAGCGCAAAGGCACAGGATGGCCGTTCACAGGGGCCCTTTCTTCTCTACCACTAAAGTGAGCAACTGCAAGGATTCTTTTGCACTCTTCTAGCAGAATCACTGTAACCTGCAAGACTGAGAGGGTGGCTACATAAACATAAAAGTAATTTGTTGCTTACCTGTCATTTATGCTTGAGCCTAAGGCCCTATTCACACGTCCGCAACTGCGGACAGAAAATAGGATCAATGGGGGACATTTACTAAGGAGTCTAATATGTGTGACTTCTAATGAGGATTGGTATTTTGTTCCAATATTTTGTGACTGATTCATTCAAATGTAGCACTGCCATAGTGAAGGTATGTAAGTAAAAGGTTGCAAAAAAAGTCGCAGAATAACAAAAATTGCGCAGTTATATTCACCTGGTACTGACCAGACGTAAGCCTGCACCTGTTTGAGCAACTTTTTAAAAAGTCGCAAATGATGAATTGGGCACTAATCCCAGACTATACGAACTTTTGGGTGAATACTCAAAACAGGCAGATTGAAAAAAAGTTGCAGCTAAAAAAAATATTCACCTGTCGAATACCGGTTCATAAATAGAACTTAGACTAAAAATGGGTGAAAAATCCAATTATTCACCAAAAAGGGCGCAAATTTCTCCCAATGTATTTTAATAGCCTCATTCACACATCCATAGTTGTGCACAAGGCTGCTATCCGTACCACCAAAAAAAAAAAAAAAAATGAAATTACTCCCTAGTTGCACCAATAGAACCCTATGGGAACCATATTTTTGAAGACCCGCAATTCACAAAAAGACTAGATTTTGGGGATCAGCAAAAAAATATGGGTGCAATACGGATGGAAATCTGCAGATTGATAATGAAAAATAATGGACATAAATTTGCAGAGTGAAAAATATACTGACATGTGAATAGACCCTAAATAGTTATCCAGGATTAGAAATCACTGCCACTCTTGTAGTCAGTTTGTGTGTGGTATTGCAACTGCAGTGACGACCTGGTGACACATGTTTTTCTAGTCCTGTATAATCCTTTTTAAAAAGTTTTCAAGTTTAAAAGACCCATTTCTCTATACCCTATTAGGATTCTGTGTTAATAGATGGGCGTCCTCTGTTCTGGATGCTCATCTGATGACCAGAGCACCTCACACTCTGTATGACCTGTCCTGTATTACATGGATAACTCACTAATGAATGGGCACTGTTGTAATGATTCGTTTTTCTTGTGGTCGCT
The DNA here is from genome assembly GCF_027789765.1 of Dendropsophus ebraccatus. NCBI lineage: Eukaryota > Metazoa > Chordata > Amphibia > Anura > Hylidae > Dendropsophus > Dendropsophus ebraccatus. The sequence continues at coordinate 56,568,357 of NC_091456.1, read as the reverse complement.
ACAAGGTAACGGAACACATGCTGCAAGTTTTCTTTAAATTACTTTGTGATCAGTTTATTATCATGAAGCCCCTCTAACAAGCATGGACTGTCCAAAGTAAAGAATCCTTTGAATTGAAACTAATAGCAGGTTAGAAGAATCTAACCTGCTGTTATGTTTCCATAGCACAGGGGACGCAGAGAATGACGGTAGTTATATGACCTTCCTCCATAGCTTCTTCTAACCTGCTGTTAGTTTCCCTTAAAATGGTCACCACACTTTGTATCTTTTTGAAAATGAAAATGCTTCTTCCTCCTCTTATAATGCTTATACCCCTCCTCTCTAAAAACACTCTTTAGAGAGGAGACAAAGTATCAGCTCACTAAATAAGGTTACATGCTGCCTACAGAAGTTTATACAGAGGGGAGGGGGAGGATGAATTAGGTGCAGCCAGACAGGGGCAAAAACACACAGAGGAGCTGCTAAAAGATCTACCAGTGCTGGATTCACAGCTTACACTACTCAGTACTGCTGTATGTTATCCATACTGATGATACTTTTGAGGGTGCTGGATCGCTGCTCCAGGATCTCCGCCAGGCTGCGGAATCTCCTGCAGGCCTCCGTCACGGCTTAGTAATGGACTACCCACTCAGCCAGTCAGTGACTGGGGTGGGAGACCGAGTTGCGAGGTCATCAGAACTCGGGGGAAAATTCCTTCTGGCGGAGGTGAACTGTGAACTGGTACTTTGTGGGCAGGGGCAGAGGTGAGTAACACCTACCCTATCCCGGCTGTGATATTTTTAAAGTCAAGTGAGGCAAGACTTTTCCACACATGCCGGACGATCATTCGGCCTTCAGTTATTGAAGGTGTATAGGGACCTTTACACTACAGACTTCAGGAGTGTAGCCAGGGGTCCGGAAGCCTGAGAAGCAGATGGGAGCGCGGCCAGGTAATGTATTAGCCCGGCAGCCATGGGTTAAGTGGAAAGGAGCTACGTTCTCGTGGAGATGTAGTGGAAATCTGCTGCGAGAATGCAAAGCCACAGAAATTGACAGTACAGAGTATCGCAGCAGATTTTGCATGAAATCCGTTGCAAAGCGGTACGTGTGAAGGCACCCTTAAAGTAATGTGTAATAACTGCTTTCAACATCCCCCCCCCCCTCCATCTTTGTTGATCAAATGCAAGGATAACTCAATCCGGTCTATATCATCCCTTGACAACATTCACAAATGCCTTTAAATACTAGTTAAGCTGCTGCTTTTGCTGTGTATACAGCTAATCCATAATTGTTTAACCTGTAACATGCAACAAGACTACTATAGAGATCTAAATTGGCTGAAAAGGAATCTCTGTGGGACTGGTTTGACAACACTGCCATAAAGAGAAGAGTGGACTTTGTAGTCAAATGAATATTTCTATATTATAAAGGGATGACATATTGCTAGGATAGGCAATTGCTTTATAATCAGTGAGGGGGCTTCTTCTAGGACCCCCACCAAACCTGGGTATGAAGCAGCATGTGCACCAATTTGGCCCCTGGATGGTTCTTCACAGCAGTGACACCTTTCTACTGTGCAGGGGATGAAGTTGCAGCGGTGAGTCAGCACTGTGGCTCCTTCTTTCTCAGGACAGATGGGGGTTCGTGAGGTCAGGCCTCAACAAATTCTAGTGAAATACCACAACTTGATCATATGGGAATACCCCTTTAATCCTTACATAGTTTATAGCCAGTGTGGTTGCTAAGACAAACACAAGTAAGCCTTCCATAGGAAGATATAATATAAAGTGTACAAACCTTTTACCAGACCCAGCGACACTATGGACTCCTATGTTCAAGTCCATGCCCATCCTATTAAAGGGGTTGTCCAGCGAAAATCTTTTTCTTTCATATCAACTGGAGTCAGAAAGTTATGTAGATTTGGCATTTACTTCTATTTAAAAATCGTCAGTCTTCCCATACTTATCAGCTGCTGTTTGTCCTGCAGGAAATGTTGTTTTATTTTCAGTCTGACACAGTGCTCTCTGCTGACATCTCTGGCCGAGACAGGAACTGTCCAGAGCAGGAGAGGTTTTCTATGGTGATTCATAGAAAACCGAGACAGTTCCTGTTTCGGCCAGAGATGTCAGCAGAGAGCACTGTGTCAGACTGAAAAGAAAACAACATTTCCTGCAGGATATATAGTAGCTAATGGGTATGGGAAGACTTGAGATTTTTAAATAGAAGTAATTACCAAATCTATATAACTTTCTGACACCAGTTGATTTGAAAGAAAAAGATTTTTGCTGGACAACCCCTTTAATTCTGAGGGTTTGGATGCAGAAAACAAACAATTAAAGATCATTGCTACATTTTTTAACCATATGCATCTAATGCTCGTAATGATTTTTGAAGCTAGGGATCACAACCGGTGGCAACAAAGTATGCTCTTCTGAACCATAGGAACGTCACAGGGGTAGGTTCTCTGCCTATGACCCTCCTTTATAATCCGGTGAAGCTGCTGCTATAACCAGCTATTATACCGGCACCAACTCATTACAATGAGCACCATGTTTAAACGGATATTCCATGTGTGTAAATCCACAACGCCAGTGGTCAATACAGCAGATTGCTGAGTTTCAGGAACCAGACACAGAGTGTTAGTCAGCTAGTAAGTGAAGCAGCCTATGTCTGAGAATAGATTGTGGTGTTAGTTTAGGAATACACCTAGACTTTTTGCAGTAAGGGTAAAAAGAATATGTCAGCTGTAATTCATATTCCAAATAGCTGACACTTTAATATCAAGGGGGCACATGGTACCATTCATATGTCCAGCTGTACTTCCAGGATGCTTTTATTCTTTGATGTCTCCTCTCCCCCCCAGCTTGATTGACACGTGGAAGCAGAGTGCCAAGCAGGGTCAGGTAAAGGAGGGGGGAGTAAGGAGAGGTTACAGCTTGCTGCACTTCAAGCTGAATACATGTACTACAGAATAAAAGTATTTTTCTATCTTCTGGAAGCACAAATGGATTGATAAAAAGTACCATGTTTCCTTGCCCCAACAGCTATGTAACAGTGTCAAGGAGTTGGAATGTGAACTACAGCAGACAGATTCCCTTTAAGATAGCTCCCCATGTACTGCATCCGCAGCGGATTTAACGCTGCGAGTTTGCAGTGAAATCCGCTGCCGATCCCGGTAATGTGAAGTGAATAGGACACATACCAGCAGCGGAATTTTTATTAAACTGCCAGTATGTGACCCTGCCCCTTTAAGCCCGGGCAGCACTGATTGGCTGATGAGGAGAGAGGGGAGTCGGGAGCCTCACACACAGCGGCAGCACCGAGCAGGTAATGTATGCTCCAGGCCGGGGACTGCAGGGAGGTTAAAGGGGCTAGGTCACATACTGGTAACGTAATGAAAATTCCGCTGCGGGTATGTGAACCATTCACTTCACACTACCAGGATCCGCACCAGATTTCGCTGCAAACTCGCAAACTCCGCTGCGGATCCGGTAAGTGAGAGGCACCCTAAAGGGGTATTCCAGCTAAAACTTTTTCTCTTCCTCCAAATCAACAGGTGACAGAAAGTTATACAGATTTCTAAATTACTTCTATTTAAAAAATCTCTAGTCTTCCAATACTTATCAGCTGCTGTACTCTTTGCAGTCAACACAGTGCTCTCTGCTGACACGTTTGTCCATGTCAAGAACTGTCCAGAGCATTTGCTGCTGCTCTGGACAGTCCCCGACATGTACAGAGATGGCAGCAGAGAGCACCATGTCAAACTGGAAAGAATACGCCACTCCCTGCAGGACATACAACAGCTGATAAGTACTGGAAGACTCGAAATTTATTAATAGGAAGTAAATTACAGACCTGTATAACTTTCTAACACCATTTAATTTGAAAACAACTTGTTTCACTGGAGTACCCCCTTAAAGGGGTTATCCGGCGATAAAAAATTATTCACAGAATAACACACATTACAAAGTTATACAACTTTGTAATGTATGTTATGTCTGTGAATGGCCCCCTTCCCCGTGTCCCACCACCCCCACCCGTGTACCCGGAAGTGTGGTGCGCTATACATTACCTGTCACGTGCCGACCACGGTCTCCGATCCTCAGCAGTGACGTCTTCTTCGGGAGGCCAGCGGATCTTCCCGAGTGCCGGCCGCCCTCTGCAGCGTCATCCGAAGCTCAGCCGCGATTGGCTGAGCATAACTGTGCTCAGCCAATCGCGGCTGAGCAGCTGATGACATGGCTGCGTCATCAGCCGCTCAGCCGCGATTGCCTGAGCTCAGTTATGCTCAGCCAATCGCGGCTGAGCTTCGGATGACGCTGCAGAGGGCGGCCGGCACTCGGGAAGATCCGCTGGCCTCCCGAAGAAGACGTCACTGCTGACGATCGGAGACCGTGGACGACACGAGATGCGGTGAGTATAATGCACCACACTTCCGGGTCTAGCGTGGGTGGGGGGAAACACGGGGAAGGGGGCCATTCACAGACATAACATACATTACAAAGTTGTATAACTTTGTAATGTGTGTTATTCTGTGAATAATTTTTTATCGCCGGACAACCCCTTTAAGGCCCTGTGCATGGTTTAGGATTTGGATTATTTGCCTCCTTGCAACCGGTATGTGACTTACTTATTTTCCATGTTTGGTTTATCACGTCTGCATTAAAAAACTGTGGCATAATCTACAAGATAGATGCTCACAGAAAATAATTGGACAGGATTTTGGAGCAGAATTCACACAGAGTTGCCAAGGACTTGCTTGACTGTAGCAATTTTGGACTTTAAAGCTACTTAATGCACCAAAATCTCTATGTGAATCCAGCAAATAAAATTCCCCAAAACTCGTATAAAAGTATCATCTGCGCAAACAGTTGGTGTAGCTTAGTTGCAGGCTGTCACAACAGTCTGTGCCAAATTTTTACTAAAAAAACAAACAAAAAAAAAAAAACACACACACACACAAAGCCTGCGGCTCATAAAAATGTATACCAAAAAAATGCATGGTGCACCTTATTCATTTAACATTCACATCTGCACCTGTACAAATGTACTTATGCTCAAGGCCAGTTTTATAGCCTGCATGTAAATTTTTGGCTTATTGTGTCCACAATCTGTCATACGTAGCGATGGTAAGCCCCATTCAGATAAATGGGACAGTCACAGAAATTTCTACAACAAATATGTACTGAATCCTTATTGCTCTTGTTATTACCGAACAGAAGTCAATGGCTGAAATTAACCCCCCCCCCCCCCCCATATTCTGTTTTTGTGTAGATTGTGGATTTGTTATGGACAGATATTTTCACAATATTCCTAAAACAGCAAAAATAAATTAATAACAGAACAAATACAAAGAAAAATGGACAACTTAAAACACAGATAAAAACATAGAAAATGTGGAGTTGAAACTGCAACAAATTGTTTTGGAAGAAAAAAAAACTAAGCATCCATATTTGATCATCTGAAGTCAGATTTTTTTTTTCCTTTTAAAAAATGTGTGTTGTGTTTTATCAACACAATAAAATCAATTACTGATTCCCATTGTTGAGGAAAAACATCACCCAAAAGGGTTATCCCCCTCCACAGTTATCTCTCCTGTCCTCCCCATACACAACAACGTTCCACACAGTCAAACGTTCCTGTGTTCTCTATGGGAGGGGAGGGTTAAGCCACAGCCAGGCTACACTGGTGTCGGCTTTTCTGTTCAAGAACATAGGGGGCCTGGCAGTTTTTTTCCATCATACCCGAGCCCCATTTTTTTTTCCTTATTTCTTATCATGTTTTCACAGTATTTAAAAAAAAAACAACTATGCAGCATTCTGAAACTTAAAAAGTTGTTGTTTAGGTTGTTTTTTCTTGGTAATGTGATTATTTTTTTCTATATATTTTTTTGAAAAATAGGAGGAGAAAAGGGATGTTACGAATGTAACAAAATGGAAAGCAATGCTACCAAAATGCTTTAAAAGAAAATTCATAGCACTTTCTATTAGACTTTATAAAAGAACGATAAAAAAAAGCCTGAAAAGGTATGAGGTATGTGTGCAGGTGGCTTAAACAAGAATTCAAAATAACTCCCAGCATTAAAGGGGTTATCCAGCGCTACAAAAACATGGCCACTTTCCCCCTACTGTTGTCTCCAGTTTGGGTGGGGTTTTGAAACTCAGTTCCATTGAAGTAAATGGAGCTTAATTGCAAATGGCACCTGAACTGGAGACAACAGTAGGGGGGAAAGTGGCCATGTTTTTGTAGCGCTGGATAACCCCTTTAAAACAACTAGAGGATATACATGTGCTGGTTGTAGGTACCTGCCGTGATGTTTCCTCCCCCGGTCAGCATGCAGTCACTCCTGCCACCAGAGGTTCGGGTAACTATGGATACGACCATGCCAGGTTACTTCTCTGTATGATCTGAGTGGGGCTCTGACCTGGCGTGGTTGTACCCAACCGGTACTTCCTGCGCCAGGAGTGACTGCATCGGTGAGGAAACATCACGACCATCACTTATCTGTGCCAAAATGTATTAACAAACTTAAAGGTGGGTCCACTGACCAAAAAGAGACAGCGTGAGTTACTATGTACAGGGCACTGCAGCCGGCTGACTTTGCTTCCTGTAGCTGGCACTGGGCTCACTGCATCAATATGCCAACACAAACACTGCCTGGAAGTAGATCACGGAATGGTCAGTAATGCAACCATTTTATTTCTCTTTGCTGTCTGAGTATATGACGGCTGGGAACTGATGAAGGTTCTCATAAATAAAAATAATTAACGTTACACCGGCTATAGGAGAATCATATGACCAAAATAGTCAATATCAGGAGCCATGCTTATCACAAGTAAGGGTCCATTTACACAGAAAGATTATCTGCCAAAGATTTGAAGCCAAAGCCAGGAAAGGATTTGAAAAGAGAAGAAATCTCAGGCTTTCCTTTATGACCTGATCTCTGTTTATAGTCGGTTTCTGGCTTGGGCTTTAAATCTTTGGCAGAAAATCTGTCAGATAATCTTTCTGTGTAAATGGACCCTAAGAAACCGGTCTGCTGCCAATAGGAACCAGAGGGCGGCTTTCCATTCGCCAGGGCAGCTACAACTATGACAGCTTTACTTATAAACGTTTGATAAATCTGCCGCAATGTATCTCATAATGGAGGAGGCTACGTCCACAACTACTGCCGGGAATCTGCCGCAATGTATCTCATAATGGAGAAGGCTACGTCCACAACTGCTGACGGGGATCTGCCGCAATGTATCTCATAATGGAGAAGGCCACATCCACAACTACTGCTGGGGATCTGCCGCAATGTATCTCATAATGGAGAAGGCCACATCCACAACTACTGCTGGGGATCTGCCGCAATGTATCTCATAATGGAGAAGGCTACATCCACAACTACTGCTGGGGATCTGCCGCAATGTATCTCATAATGGAGGAGGCTAAGTCCACAACTACTGCCGGGGATCTGCCGCAATGCATCTCATAATGGAGAAGGCTACGTCCACAACTACTGCTGGAAATCTGCCGCAATGTATCTCATAATGGAGAAGGCCACATCCACAACTACTGCCGGGGATCTGCCGCAATGTATCTCATAATGGAGAAGGCCACATCCACAACTACTGCTGGGGATCTGCCGCAATGTATCTCATAATGGAGAAGGCTACGTCCACAACTACTGCTGGAAATCTGCCGCAATGTATCTCATAATGGAGAAGGCCACATCCACAACTACTGCCGGGGATCTGCCGCAATGTATCTCATAATGGAGGAGGCTATGTCCACAACTACTGCCGGGGATCTGCCGCAATGTATCTCATAATGGAGAAGGCGGCTACGTCCACAACTACTGCTGGGGATCTGCCGCAATGTATCACATAATGGAGAAGGCCACATCCACAACTACTGCTGGGGATCTGCCGCAATGTATCTCATAATGGAGAAGGCGGCTACATCCACAACTACTGCCGGGGATCTGCCGCAATGTATCTCATAATGGAGGAGGCTACATCCACAACTACTGCCGGGGATCTGCCGCAATGTATCTCATAATGGAGGAGGCTACATCCACAACTGCTGCTGGGGATCTGCCGCAATGTATCTCATAATGGAGAAGGCGGCTACGTCCACAACTACTGCTGGGGATCTGCCGCAATGTATCTCATAATGGAGAAGGCGGCTACGTCCACAACTACTGCTGGGGATCTGCCGCAATGTATCTCATAATGGAGAAGGCCACATCCACAACTACTGCTGGGGATCTGCCGCAATGTATCTCATAATGGAGAAGGCCACATCCACAACTACTGCCGGGGATCTGCCGCAATGTATCTCATAATGGAGAAGGCTACGTCCACAACTACTGCTGGGGATCTGCCGCAATGTATCTCATAATGGAGAAGGCGGCTACATCCACAACTACTGCTGGGGATCTGACGCAGGTTCATGTTGCAGATTTTTAGCCATTTACTTATATTGGTCAAATCGTCCGCAGTATGTGTGAATAGAGCTTTGTGCTGTACAAGTTATCAAAGCCTAACAGGACTAGTCCAGGACTACACAATGGGCCGGATTTATCAATCTGCACAAAACCAGAAATGTCTGTGATTATTGATAAAGCTGGGCCCATGTGTTCATCTGTGAGAGCTCTGCTACCCATGGATATGGCATAGTGCCACTTCCCAACAATAGTGCCAGTCCAGGCGATAGGCATACATGTACAACATACTAGAAGGAAGCTAAAGAGCCTCAGCAACGTCATCCTCAGGACTGATGGGGGGGGGGGGGGGGCCCGCAGAAGGACCCCCAACAATCAGAGCTAGAACTCATGGCACATTAATGTCACTTCCAAAGCGTTCTGCTAGGGCATTGCCCAACTGTGAGCCAAAATCTGGATCTGAGACAAACCCTGGTCTATGGTTCAGTGGCCACCATTGTCTGGCAGCCCCCAGTGCCAGTGTCTATGCCCATCTCACACCTCAGTGCCAGTGTCTATACCTATATCACTCCATCTATGCCAGTGCCAGTGTCTATGCCCATCTCACACCTCAGTGCCAGTGTCTATACCTATATCACTCCATCTATGCCAGTGCCAGTGTCTATGCCCATCTCACTTCATCTATCCCAGTGCCACATTAGAACCTCTCTGGCCTGTCCAGTGCCAGTGTCTATGCCCATCTCACTCCATCTATCCCAGTGCCAGTGTCTATGCCCATCTCACTCCATCTATCCCAGTGTCTATGCCCATCTCACTCTATCCCAGTGCCAGTGTCTATGCCCATCTCACTCCATCTATCCCAGTGCCCATCTCACTGCTCAGTGCCCATCTCACTCCATCTATCCCAGTGCCAGTGCCCATCTCACTCCATCTATCCCAGTGCCCATCTCACTCCATCTATCCCAGTGCCAGTGCCCATCTCACTCCATCTATCCCAGTGCCAGTGCCAGTGCCCATCTCACTCCATCTATCCCAGTGCCAGTGCCCATCTCACTCCATCTATCCCAGTGCCAGTGCCCATCTCACTCCATCTATCCCAGTGCCAGTGCCCATCTCACTCCATCTATCCCAGTGCCAGTGCCCATCTCACTCCATCTATCCCAGTGCCAGTGCCCATCTCACTCCATCTATCCCAGTGCCAGTGTCTATCTCACTCCATCTATCCCAGTGCCCATCTCACTCCATCTATCCCAGTGCCAGTGCCCATCTCACTCCATCTATCCCAGTGCCAGTGCCCATCTCACTCCATCTATCCCAGTGCCAGTGCCCATCTCACTCCATCTATCCCAGTGCCAGTGTCTATCTCACTCCATCTATCCCAGTGCCAGTGCCCATCTCACTCCATCTATCCCAGTGCCAGTGCCCATCTCACTCCATCTATCCCAGTGCCAGTGCCCATCTCACTCCATCTATCCCAGTGCCAGTGCCCATCTCACTCCATCTATCCCAGTGCCAATGCCCATCTCACTCCATCTATCCCAGTGCCAGTGCCCATCTCACTCCATCTATCCCAGTGCCAGTGTCTATGCCCATCTCACTCCATCTATCCCAGTGCCACATTAGAACCACTCTGGCCTGTCCAGTGCCACCCTGTGAGCCATAACAATGTACAATCCAACCCCCTCACAGTGCAGCCAGGCCTGGGGGGTTAACCCTTGCAGGGATCAGTCACTCCATGGAGTGGGCAGGACGGATATCCACAGGCACGCGTGTGGAGCCCCTTCCTGGGCCCGGATCGGGGGGTGCAGGTGAACCTGCCGCCTCCTGTGTACTGTGCACACTGAGCGATCAAGGGTCAGGACTCCATGCGTGCGTCTTGTGACCTTGCTCCGATCACTATCTCTCAGCAGAGACGGATCAGCAGCGGCCGCCTATGGGAGTGTGTATGTGTATGTGTAGGGGCAGCCAACCTGCTGCCCGCCAGCTGCTGGGGGACTACAAGTCCCAGCGCTCCGGCACACGGGAGGATGTCATGTCCCCATTAGCGGTAATGAAGGAGAAGCGGCGGCGGCGGCACTCACCCAGCAGCAGCAGCTTGAGCTCCCTCCGCGCATCCCTCTTGTCCCTGCGGAGCTGCCGCTCGATCTCAGCGTTAATCCTCTGGGACTCCTTCTCCTCGGCGGACAGGCAGCACCCCGCCATGCTCAGGACCTCGCTCTAATCCCGGCTGGTCACACACTCGCTCCCGGCAGCCAGGGACAAGGCGCGCGGTGTCCGCTGGAAGTTCTGCTGCTGCTGCTGCTGCTGCTGTGTTCCTGCAGAAAGTTCAAGCAGAGGAGGAGGGAGGGGAAGCGAACAAAGCCAAAGAATCCCTTGTTTCTTCCTTCCTTGCCCTGGGGAAGTTTGCCGCGTCCTCTCCTCCAGTGTCACAGCGGCTCCCTGGCAGCGCTGCCTCCTGCGGGCATGTGTGAGGCACGGGAGCCGCGGGGGGCACGATGGCAGCGGAGCTCCTCTTCTCCTCCTCACAGCAGATGGACGGGAGCCCCACAGGCAGCGAGACACGGAGGGCTGGAGGTGGGGGAGTCAGTCAGCACATAGCCACTCCAAGCCTTCTTTTCCTGGAGTGGAGTATAGGCGGGGAGAAAGGGCGGCCCTCTCCTCAGGCTGCTGCCTCCTCCTCCTCCAGCGGCAGCGCCGGGCAGGGCGGCCGGGCCTGGCGGGGTCTATGCTGCCGACCCACAACCCTTCCCCTGCCAGCCCTGAGAGGACCTACAGATAGTACTGAGCCTACACACCTCACCGACACACAGTGTACAGCTAATCCCAGGACATGGGCCTGATATCTCCATCATACATAGATATCTCCATTATATATATATATATATATATATATATATATATATATATATATATATATATATATATATATACTACAGTGAAATGATAGAATCAGGAATTTGATCAAATCCCAGGAACTGATGATATGACCGCACCGTTCCATCATTTCCCTAGGGAATAGATCAAATCACTGACCCCTTTCAAGGAAATGATTTTCCCCTGCGACATAGAATTTGCTCACCGCATCGCTTCTCTGCTCCCCCAGCCTGTCCGCTCTACCCTGCGACATGCCTCCTGCTCCCCCAGCCTGTCCGCTCTGCTTCCCATCTGCCCCAACGCCATATACCTGCCGGGAGGTGTGCCGCTCTGCTCCCCGTCCACTTCTGGTCCTGTCCGCCCTACCCTGCGACATGCCTCCTGCTCCCCCAGCCTGTCCGCTCTGCTTCCCATCTGCCCCAACGCCATATACCTGCCGGGAGGTGTGCCGCTCTGCTCCCCCTCTGCCCTGCCATGCCACATGCCTCCTGCTCCCCCAACCTGTCCGCTCTGCTTCCCATCTGCTCCAACGCCATATACCTGCCGGGAGGTGTGTCGCTCTGCTTCCTGTCCGCTTCCGGTCCTGTCCGCTCTACCCTGCGACATGCCTCCTGCTCCCCCAGCCTGTCCGCTCTGCTTCCCATCTGCCCCACACGCCATATACCTGCCGGGAGGTGTGCCGCTCTGCTCCCCGTCCACTTCTGGTCCCATCCGCCCTACCCTGCGACAGGCCTCCTGCTCCCCCAGCCTGTCCGCTCTGCTTCCCATCTGCCCCAACGCCATATACCTGCCGGGAGGTGTGCCGCTCTGCTCCCCGTCCACTTCTGGTCCTGTCCGCCCTACCCTGCGACATGCCTCCTGCTCCCCCAGCCTGTCCGCTCTGCTTCCCATCTGCCCCAACGCCATATACCTGCCGGGAGGTGTGCCGCTCTGCTCCCCCTCTGCCCTGCCATGCCACATGCCTCCTGCTCCCCCAACCTGTCCGCTCTGCTTCCCATCTGCTCCAACGCCATATACCTGCCGGGAGGTGTGTCGCTCTGCTTCCTGTCCGCTTCCGGTCCTGTCCGCTCTACCCTGCGACATGCCTCCTGCTCCCCCAGCCTGTCCGCTCTGCTTCCCATCTGCCCCACACGCCATATACCTGCCGGGAGGTGTGCCGTTCTGGTCCCGTCCGCCCTACCCTGCGACAGGCCTCCTGCTCCCCCAACCTGTCCGCTCTGCTTCCCATCTGCCCCAACGCCATATACCTGCCGGGAGGTGTGCCGCTCTGCTCCCCGTCCGCTTCCGGTCCCGTCCACCCTACCCTGCGACAGGCCTCCTGCTCCCCCAGCCTGTCCGCTCTGCTTCCCATCTGCCCCAACGCCATATACCTGCCGGGAGGTGTGCCGCTCTGCTCCCCGTCTTCCCTGCCATGCGACATGCCTCCTGCTCCCCCAGCCTGTCCGCTCTGCTCTCCATCCACCCCAACGCCATATACCTGCCGGGAGGTGTGCCGCTCTGCTCCCCGTCCGCTTCCGGTCCCGTCCACCCTACCCTGCGACAGGCCTCCTGCTCCCCCAGCCTGTCCGCTCTGCTTCCCATCTGCCCCAACGCCATATACCTGCCGGGAGGTGTGCCGCTCTGCTCCCCGTCTTCCCTGCCATGCGACATGCCTCCTGCTCCCCCAGCCTGTCCGCTCTGCTCTCCATCCACCCCAACGCCATATACCTGCCGGGAGGTGTGTCGCTCTGCTTCCCGTCCGCTTCCGGTCCCGTCCGCCCTGCCCTGCGACAGGCCTCCTGCTCCCCCAACCTGTCCTCTCTGCTTCCCATCTGCCCCAACGCCATATACCTGCCGGGAGGTGTGCTGCTCTGCTCCCCGTCTGCCCTGCCATGCGACATGCCTCCTGCTCCCCCAACCTGTCCGCTCTGCTTCCCATCTGCCCCAACGCCATATACCTGCCGGGAGGTGTGTCGCTCTGCTTCCCGTCCGCTTCCGGTCCCGTCCGCCCTGCCCTGCGACAGGCCTCCTGCTCCCCCAACCTGTCCTCTCTGCTTCCCATCTGCCCCAACGCCATATACCTGCCGGGAGGTGTGCTGCTCTGCTCCCCGTCTGCCCTGCCATGCGACATGCCTCCTGCTCCCCCAACCTGTCCGCTCTGCTTCCCATCTGCCCCAACGCCATATACCTGCCGGGAGGTGTGTCGCTCTGCTTCCCGTCCGCTTCCGGTCCTGTCCGCTCTACCCTGCGACATGCCTCCTGCTCCCCCAGCCTGTCCACTCTGCTTCCCATCTGCCCCAACGCCATATACCTGCCGGGAGGTGTGCCGTTCTGGTCCCGTCCGCCCTACCCTGCGACAGGCCTCCTGCTCCCCCAGCCTGTCCGCTCTGCTTCCCATCTGCCCCAACGCCATATACCTGCCGGGAGGTGTGCCGCTCTGCTCCCCGTCTGCCCTGCCATGCGACATGCCTCCTGCTCCCCCAGCTTGTCCGTTCTGCTTAGCAACTGCCCCAATGCCATATACCTGCCGGGAGGTGTGCCGCTCTGCTCCCCGTCCACTTCCGGTCCCGTCCGCCCTGCCCTGCGACATACCTCCAGCTCGCCCGGCCTATCCGCTCTGCTCCCCATCCGCCCCAACGCCATATACCTTCTGGGAGGTGTGTCGCTCTGCTCCCCGTCTGCCCCGCCGCCATATGCCTGCTGGGAGATGTGCTCCTCTGCTCCCCGTCCAGCCCACCGCCATATGCCTGCCGGGGAGGTGTGCCACTCTGCTCCCCCGTCCGCCGCCATGCCTGCCAGGACTTCCCATCCGCCCTCACCGCCATATGCCTGCAGGGGAGGTGTGCCCTTCTTCTCCCCGTCCGCCGCCATGCCTGCCAGGAGTTCCCATCCGCCCTCGCCGCCATGTGCCTGCCGGGGAGGTGTGCCGCTCTGCTCCCCCGTCCGCCTCCGCCGCCAAACATAGAGCCGGGCGACTCCCCAATCGTTCATTCCATCATTTCCCTGAAAGGGGTCAGGCATGATGGAACAGCGTGTTCTTTTCATCATTTCCCGGGATTTGATCAAATCCCTATATATATATATATATATATATATATATATATATATATATATATATATATATATATATATATATACACACATATATACAGTGCTAAGCTTCACATACCCCACTACACGTGCCCTTTACTATTACCACATGGATGGCTGAAGACCTGGAGGACATGACAACCATATTACTGTACATCAGCATGTGGAAAATACTACAATGAATTTGATGATTTCCCATGAGGGGTCACCACATTACTATAGATGATGGCTGAGGGGCCATTGCACAGATTTTGCTGCAGGGCCAGAAGCATCAGGTTACAACTTATATAGAGAGACCTTTCCAAATGATCACCTCCAGATGTTTCTGTGACCCCCCTCATGTCCTGGAAGTCCCCCTACCTCTTCAGCCCTTGTCTTTGTGCATTGTCCTCTAGAATGCTATGTACTTGTATTCCCTTAAGAGGTAGTATATCATTAATACTCGATACCCTATAAAAAGAATGTAGAACAAGACTCCGAGCTTCAAGGCTGCTCTCATTGTTACTCACATATCAATACTGTTTTTTTTCCTGATAAAATATGTCTCAACCAGTAAGCATGGTTATAAAGTAGACCAGGGGCAAAGTTTCTTCACAAGATAATGGACAGGAAAACCAGGTTTAAAGAGCAGTTCCACCCAGACTGCAAATTATACTCCACTATCTGAACCATGCGGAAGAAAACGCAGCTTGCCTCTGTAACAGGATATGGACTTGTTGATAGAATAGGTGGCCGTATACTATATGAGCAAGCCTGACAATTTCAGCAGAAGGAGACAACAACCATCTAATGGGTATTGAGAAGTGGTGTAATATGGGTTGGCAGCACCTGAGGCAGGGCAAAGTATTGTGTTCCACCCAAGTAACAGAGCAGAGACACATAGCAGGGGCGTCACACCTGGACAACATATTACAACTGCAGTGACTAAATCATGCTATCATACTGTTATTTAATAAAACCTGTTCGTACGATTAACGATTTTGAAGTAACGATTTTTTTTTAACGATCAGCGTTTAGACGGTACGATATATCGTACAGAATCGTTTTGCGATCGTTTTGCAAACGCTTAAGCCTATCTCACACATAGGTAAAATCAGTGAACGACTGTTTACACAGAATGATGGGCGAATTTTTTGCGATCAGCGAACGTCGATTTATGAACATGTTAAAAGATCAAAATGAACGATTTTTCGATCGTTCGCCGCGTTTACACGTACGATTATCGTTCGAATTCGATCGTTATCGCGAAAATTCGCCCGATAATCGCTCCATGTAAACGTAGCATAAGGGTCCATTTACACAGAAAGATTATCTGACAGATTATCTGCCAAAGATTTAAAGCCAAAGTCAGGAATGGGTTTGAAAAGGGGACAAATCTCAGGCTTTCCTGTATACACATCAATATTACTCCCATACAGTGACAATGCAGTGTTCCCAGGTCTACATAGGGCCTGTAGACCCAAAGAATGCCTCCCTTGCTGCCCTGCATAGTAACAGTGAGTAAGTAAGTGGGCTGGGCAGGAGGAGTGGGTAGATTGGCTGAAAAAGGGTAGGTAGGTATTCCAAGCAGGTAGCAAATCTTTCCATTAGGTATAATAACCCCCCTCCCCACTCCCATTAGTTAAATGCCCACAGTACAGTAATTAGTTTATTCCCCCTCCTTTAGGATAATTCCCCCTCCCAATTATGTAAATAACCCTCCCCCTTAAGCAGATAATTCTACCACATAGAGTACCATGGTTGATTAATCTTGCTCCCAGGGTGCCTGAGTTAGTAGGTAATTTTACTTCCAGAATGCCCCCAGTGGGTAGATAATGCCTCCAGAATGCCCCCAGTAGGTAGGTAATTTTCCTACCCCCAGTACATAATTTCCCCCATGAGGGCGCATGCACACTACGAATACGCGCATAAAGGCCGTTGCGGATTCCGTTGCTGGCCCCTGCTCGCGGCAGCATGCATCTCCGCCTGTGCCATAAACACTGTGTTATGGCCGGTCCGATTGTGCCGTCTGCCGAAAGAATTGACATGTCAATTCTTTCGACAGACGGCGGAATCCGTCTGTGCCTAGAATGGAGAATATGGCGCAGGCGTTGATGCGCCCAGTGACGGAATCAGCGGCCTTTACGCACGTATTCCATAGTGTGCATGCACCCTTAGACAGGTTTCCCAACAATCCCCCCCATAAATAGTGAAATCATGTGCGGCCTGCACAAAAGCCATGTGCCGTTGTAGTGGAGTACAGCTCCTGTACCTACCAAGGGCGCCAGACTCCTTGCTTCTGTACAGTACTGAGTGGTGAGGACTACATTGTAGGCATCAGCATCAATTTTACATTCTTAGGGGCACAGAATTTGATGATCATCAAACTTGGAACCTCTAAGGCCTAGTTTACATATATAAGATGCATCCGTTTCTGTTTTTTGTAAAAAACTGACTGCAACTGATATCACAACTGATGGCAAAAAGGTCATCAGTTGTCATCAGGTTTTATATAATTTTTTAATGAAAACCCATCAGTTGCCATCAGTTAATATCAGTTGCAATCAGTTTATTCCTTTAGTTGTCATCCGTTTTTTCTAATACAGTATATAGGAGGCCATCTATATAGGGGGCAGCACCAGAACAGGAAATAAAATATTGTGGACAACTTTTACATGGGAGTCCTCTAGAGCAGGGGTAGGGAACCTTGGCTCTTCAGCTGTTGCAAAACTACAACTCCCATCATGCCTGGATATCCCAGACATGATAAGAGTTGTAGTTGTGCAACAGCTGGAGAGGCATGGCTCCTACCCCTGTCCTAAATGGTGCTGCACTGTATAGAGGAGCTGGGGGGGCCAGGGGTCACAAGAGTTTAATGTCGGGGCAGGGACAGATACGTTTCCCTCCGGTGCTTCTCTACTGCAACGGAGGGAAACGCCACCGGATTTATGTAAACTAGGCCTAAGCGTTTTGCTAAAACCCAAATTGACTGTTATTTGGAGCAATGCAAAACCATCTAATATGTGCGTGAGCAGCACAACACATGGGTCAAGAACTTAAAGGGATATTCCAGCCCCATAAAAAAAAGTTGAAAGTGAGTGAGATTTGCCTGCCCCACCCCCCACAGATGCTGTTCCAACATCTCCTGATCCCTGCAGCCCACCACTGCTTTCTGGGATGGATTGGGAGTTTTTTTATGGCGTTGCAATGTAAGGTACATATATTTTATTTCTTACTCTTCCTACCTACAACACTACATTCTTTGCTGCAATGAGTGATCTAATCTTCCTAACCCATTAAAACCACATCTACACAGATGCTCAAAGCCTAGAAATCCTAAATGATAGTGATAATCTCAAGAGTTCCCACCCCGCAACTAAATGCTTTCATTTATCAGCTTCTAGTGGACTGGATGGAGAAAGTAGATTTAGTGACAAGAAGGAAACACAAAAACCCATCCCCAGCTCCCCCTCCCTTTGGCCCTCATATAGAAAACATTCCGACACTGCCTGATTAGTATCACATACCTGGAGCTACTGGAATCAGAGGGCTTTACGGGAGGTAGAACCTGTTTAGCAAGAGCTGCCCTACCAAACATGCTATTTACCCATTAAGAACAGACAGATCTTACATACTTCTGCTGCCTTCCTGGTTTAGTTTTTATCTTTGAGGAATGCTAACGTGTCAGTGTGTGACATTTGTCACATTGTTCCCTTCCAAGCCCTGGGTCCTGAGAATCACAGCACCTTTGTTACATGAAGGAGAGGTCAGAATTTGAATGTAAGACTGACCTCTGCTGGGCGGTATAAACACCCATTTTTATTGTTCATGTTCAACCTTTTCTAACAGTTTGCCCTTGCTGATGTCTCTCTCTAAAAAGCACTACCACATAACAAGTGCATTAATGTAATATGCAGGTATAATCAGGGGCGGTCTTGGCATTTCTGGGGCCCCAAGCGAAGTTATGTCTGGGCCCCCCCCCCTCGACACGCATTCCAAAACAATAGACCGCTGTGTGTTGCCCTCAGTAGTATATACCCCTTGTGCGCTACCGCCAGTAATATATACTCCTTCTGTGCTGCCCCCAATAGTATATACCCCTTGTGTCCTGCCCCCA
The DNA here is from genome assembly GCF_027789765.1 of Dendropsophus ebraccatus. Classification (NCBI taxonomy): domain Eukaryota; kingdom Metazoa; phylum Chordata; class Amphibia; order Anura; family Hylidae; genus Dendropsophus; species Dendropsophus ebraccatus. The sequence goes on along the minus strand of NC_091456.1, from coordinate 56,549,908 downwards.
GTAGTATATACCCCTTGTTTGCTTCCCCCAGTAGTATATAGACCCCTGTGCGTTCCCCAGTTATATATAGCCCCCCCGTGTGCTCCCCCAGAAGTATATAGACCTCATGTGTGCTGCCCCAGTTGTATATAGACCCCTGTGTGCTGCCCCCAGTTGTATATACCCCTTGTGTGCTCCCTCACTATTATATAGCCCCCCTGTGTGCTTCCTCAGTGGTATTTAGCCCCTGTGTGCTCCCCCACTTGGATATAGACCCCTGTGTGCTCCTCCAGTAGTATATAAACCCCCTATGTGGTTCCCCCAGTAGTATATAGACCCCCTGTGTGCCCCACCAGTATTATATAGACCCCTTGTGTGCTGACCCAGTAGTATACAGACCCCTGTGTGCTCCCCCAGTTATATATAGACCACCTGTGTGCCTCACAAGTAGTATATAGACCCCCTGTATGTTCTCCCAGTAGTATATAGACCCCCTGTGTGCCTCACCAGTAGTATATAGACCCCTGTATGCTCCCCCAGTAGTATATAGCTCCCCTGTGTGCTCCCCCACTTGGATATAGACCTCCTGTGTGCTCTCCAAGTTGTATATAGACCCCATTCTGCTACCCCAAGTAGTATATAGACCCCCTGTGTGCTGGCCCCAGTAGTATATAGACCCCCTCAGTGAAGCCCCAGTAGTCTATAGCCCCCCTGTGTGCTCCCCCTGTTATATAGCCCCCCTGTGTGCTCCCCCCATTTATATAGACCCCCGATGTGCGCTCCCCCAGTTAAACAGACCCCTGTGTGCTCCCCCTCCCATATAGTATATAACACAATAAAACAAACACTTATACTCACCTGGGTCCGGGCGTCTCCTCTTCACTCTTGTGGCCGCAGGAAGGGTTTTCCCTGCGATCACAAGAGGCCGCACTCCCCTTGTCCTGGTACCGAAGCTCCAGTGATGTCACTGGAGCGCCGGCACCACAAGGACAAAGCTGCCACTTGTGACCGCAGGGAAAACCCTTCCTGCGGCCACAAGAGTGACTGACAGGAAGAGAGCCAATGTCTCCCGCCCTGTCAGTGCTGCTACATGTAACTATGAGCACTCATTACGAGTGCTCATAGTTACAGTTCAGATGGCAGCAGCGAGCGGGGCAGCAGCCCTGTCCAGCGGTCTTTGAGCACAAGAGCAGGGCATGGGGGCCCCCCTGGATGTTGGGGGCCCCAAGCGATCGCTTGGGGTGCTTGGTGCCAAAGACCGCCACTGGGTATAATGCAATACAAATCAGTAATAACATGAACCCTGGGCCATACATCTTATAGAAACTGTTCTTCTCTAGACTCTGCCTCTCTTTTACTCCAGATTGTAATACATTGAACTGTTTAAGGGTGCCTTCACACCTACCGGATCCACAGCGGATCTCACTTCTGCGGATTCGAAGCGAGAACCGCTGCGGATCCGGTACCATTCACCATTCACATATGATAGCACATATTCGCAGCGGGATTAACATCCCGCTGTGAATATGTGCTTTAACCCCTTGCTGTCTGCAGCCCCGCCGCCGCATTAGCCCATCCTCGGCCGCATCCCCCATCTCCGGCCGCATCCCCCCCATCCCATGCCGCATCCAGCAGCCCGCATCCCCGGCCGCATCCTGCAGCCCGCCGCCGAGAGCATAAAGAACCTGCTCGGCAGCGCGGCTGCAGTGAGGCTCATGAGCGGGACCGGAGCCGGTAGCCTCACTGCAGCCACGCCGCCGAGCAGGTACTTTATGCTCTCGGCGGCGGGCTGCAGGATGCGGCCGGGGATAGGGAATGCGGGCTGCTGGATGCGGCGGGGGATGCGGCCGGAGATGGGGGATGCGGATGGGGATGCGGGGTGCGGGCAGCGAGGGGTTAAAGCACATATTCACAGCTGGATGTTAATCCCGCTGCGAATATGTTCTATCATAGGGGTGAATGGTACCGGATCTGCAGCGGTTCTCGCTTCGAATCCACACAAGTGAGATCCGCTGTGGATCCGGTAGGTGTGAAGGCACCCTTAAATAATTTGGACTTGCAGAATTTAATCTACATTGGCTCAATAATCGTGAAGCAAGGGCGTCACTATTAGAGATGTCCGTGCAGACCTTGCTTTAAGGCTATGTTCACACTATGTATGAGACCGGCCGTTCCGTGACCCTGGCCAGGTCACGGAACGGCTGGTCTCTGGCCGTATCATCTTGGCCGGTACTTAAGTACCGGCCAGATGATCTTTTACAGCCGCGGAGCTCTGATGCGGGCGCATCAGCGCGTGCCCGCATCAGAGCTTCCCATAGCCCACAGTGGCGGCCGGAGCTGCTCGCTTCACTGTGTGAACTGACAGGTCTTTCTGCGTCTGGAATTCACTGAATTCCGGCCGCAGAAAACTGACCTGTCAGTTTTTTCCGGCGCCGCATTGGATTCCGGCCGGAGCGTATACGATGTGTGTACGCTCCGGCCGGGATCCCATTGCACACAAGGCTATGGTACATACCGCAAAACTACGGCTGTAGTTCTGCAGCGAGAACTACGGCCGTAGTTTTACGTAGTGTGAACATAGCCTAAAAGTGTAAAATAAAAAATTTACTTACCTCTCTGTGCTCCTCAGTGTCCTTAAAGCTTCTCCCAGCTCACCACAGTTGCTGCTGGCACATCTAAAGGCATCTCTACATGACAGGCCGCTCAGCCAATCACTGGTTGAGATGGGACAGTGCCGCGGCCAGTGATTGGCTAAGCAGCATGCCACTACAGAGAGTGTTTCAGACGTGCCAGCTGCAGCTGCGGTGAGAAGATACAAGACAAGGAGCTGGGGGAGCCTGGACAGGTAAGTATAAAGTTTGTTATTTTCTTTACACATTCCTTAAAGTGTAACTGTCATTTTTTTTTATTGCAGAAATCAGTAGTATAAGCGATTTTAAGAAACTCTGTAATAGGTTTTATCAGCCAAAAAAGCCTCCTTCTGTACTCAAGAAGCAATTTCCCAGCCTCCCCCCCCTGACTTCTTATCTGTGCATTATCAGGCAAACACGTCTTCATTACAGAGAAGCCAGTGAAGATGGGCTCTGCTCTCTCCATTCTATCCTTATGGAGGGGGGAGGGGCCGAGGGAGATGAGGGAGCAGGAAGAGGAGACATGAAGGTCAGCTGTTTGTAGACTGTCTGGGCACCTAAACCGCAGGATTCTGGGGTCAGAAAGGTCAGTGCTTATCTATGAACTTACTGAGAGAAGATTGCAGGGTGTTGTGCTGTGCAGGACTGCTCCGTGCTCAGTCACTCCTAACAGCTCCTCCCCTCTCCATAGCCACATAATGGAAATCCTGCTTCTTCTGAAGTAAGGGGGGAGGCTGGGAGATTGCTTTTTCAGTCCAGAAGGAAACTCTTTTGGTTTATAAAACCTATTACAAAGTTTCTTAAAATCGCTTGTACTGTTGATATTTAATGTTTTAAAAAACATGTTTAATAGACAATGATCGTTGTCTTTATTACACATAGCAGTAATCTACCAAAACGGCCTGATTCAGCAGATGATTGCTCTGTGAATTAGGGCCCTTAGGCCTCATTCACAAGATCCGTGCCGCGATGACCGGAGGAAGATCGTGACATGGATCCCCCAAAGTGCAGCCCCGCCACCCTTTCGCCTAATAAAACCTATTAAAGAGTTTCTTAAAATCACTTGTACTATTGATATTTATTGATTTCTGAAAAAATTACATTTAAATGACAGTGATGCATAGTACATGTAGGGGGAAATTTACAAACGGTACACCAGAGTTGTACGCCAGGGAGAAGGTGCAGATTCACCCCTTCTCCCTGGCGTACGCCTCCCGTGCACCCCGCTCGCCCGATGGGTGGGCTGGCAGAGCTTGCAGGGACGTGATGAGGTGGGGAAAAGCCGTGGCCTCCTCCCGCACCTTATTTATCATGATTTACACCTTTATAAATCCCCCCCCCCCGTAGTTCGTATACAGACACACCAAGTCCATGCAGATGCACAGTAGAAACATAGGCACTATATGGCAGGAAGCAGAAGATTTTTCATATTCATAACTTATGCCAGAAATCTTCTCCAGCTCCTAACTGGTGTAGCCTAGTCTGGTGCACGGACAGAGCCAGAGATGCGCTAAATTTATTAAAAGGCTTGTGTCACCCTCCTCCTCTCTTAAACAAATCGGCACATCTCACGCTAAAAAACATTTTACTTAAAGGGAACCTGTCAGGAAGGAGACTGGGACAGAACACACCCTACCCCTTAATAAAGCTTCAAATACTTACCCTCTTCTCACAGTGGCATTCCAGAGAATTAAAAAATCCGTATAACTTTCTAACACCAGAAACATTTTTTTTTTCTCCGGAGTATCCCTTTAAGAGTTAATCTAATCTTTCTAGAAATTCGGTCCTGATTTATTAATTTTAAAAATATGACACCAACTCTCCCTGCAGTTCGTTTACCCTTTATGTAAACCTATGTAGTGTTTCTAGAAATTCAGGTCTAGTCTAGAAGGAATAACTGATAGACAAAGACAATTATATCATCATGGATATTGATTTATGTAGTGTTTCTAGAAATTCATGTCAGACTTGAAGACATGTTGTGTCCACAATCTGATAACATGTACTTTGCATATGCTCGTTGCTTCAGGCAGTAGAGTTGTTGGTTTACATTACAAACATGCTGAATTGTTTCAAGGCAGTGATTTAGACAAAGGCCTTTTTCCCAGAATGTGTACATTGTGTACATAGAGCCTTATTTAAAAACATAAAAAATTCTATACATATAATGAGGCATTATTGGAGAGTTCCCCCATAACTCCCATAGACTAGAAAGGAGACAGTGACCTGACACATGCATGTTTCACAAAATTTTATACTTTCGTATAGAAAAAATTAAGTGTAAATTAAAAAAAAAAAAAGCTTTTTTTCTTTCATATATTTCAAAAGGCACACAGAAATGCTTCCAATGGCTCTTATATACAGTCATGAGAGAAAGAAACCACACCCTTTTTTAATCCTATGGTTTTACGTATCGGGACATAATAAAAAAAAAGTTAATTCTTTTAAAGTTGGTCTTAAAAGTAGGTAAATAGAGGCTCACTTCAGGAACATATCGGGCGAAGGTGGCCGTCTCGTTATATAGACGGACACTGATAAGACCTAAATCAAACAAGAAAAGAAAGGAAAGGGATAGCACTCCATAATTTAGCACTTCACCACCCTGTTACACTACTTTTATTAGGTAGTGCCTCCCTATATATGTATGTATAATGATCAGGATCTTTATTAGTGAGCGTCTATATAATGAGACTGCTGCCTTTGGCCGATACATTCCCAAAGTGGGAACATAGCCTCAGATGAACATGATTATTTTAACAAAGACTAGGCCAAAATGCCTGAAGCGAGATGTGAAAAAAATAAGTATACCCTTAGTCTATGTTCACATGCCATAATGGCTGCAAATTATTATGACCGTCCAAATAATGAACATGCTTATTATTTATTGTTATTATTTTTTTTTCTTTTTCCTGTCATTGCAAGGCACTGGGGAACTGGAGGCACTGGGGAAGCTGAATATGCATGGTCAGCAAACTGGGTCTTCAGCAGGAAAGTCAGCGCAGTACCAGGGATGAGACGGCTATTGTAGTCAGACAGGCTAGTATTGTAGTTCAGGATATGCGGCTTCAGAGGTAGGACAGACAATCCGAGTCGACAACAGGAGAGACACACGGTCCAGACAGAAAGCATAATCCAAAGTACAGGCATAGGTCAGGATACACAGGAACACAGCAGAAATAGCAGACAGATACCTTTGCTTGCTAGACCCCAGCAATACTTGTAATGACAGGAGTCATGGATGCACCAGACTGCCGTTAGCAATTATGTAAACTGCACCAGGGAGCAGAATCTAAGGGACCGCTAATCTTCACCAGAGGCGGGACGGCTTTGCTGCAGCAGGCACTACCCCTGGCTTGGCTTGTTAGCGGTGGTGGGCAAGGTGCAGCTGGAGACATGCAGACAGAAGCACAGCAGGATTCTCAGGCAGGACTCGTGGACAGGAATCGGGAATCACGGGCAGAGAGCTGAGACCACAATACTAGTGTTAGCATTCAGAGGCTCCAACACCGGGGTCAGGATGGGGGCAGACATTTATAGGGAAGTGCTCGGTGCAAACAACCAATTAAGCGCATACTGCCTCTTAAAATTTCAATGAGCTGGCACGCGTACCCTATGTGGGGGAACACACATTGGTGACGGCAGGGGGCAGCCAGCAGGAGCGTGGCAGGGTAAGTGCACATGCGGGGAGGGGGAGGAGCAGGCAGACCCACATCTCAGCATCATGGAGACACAGGGAGAAAGGAGTGGGGGTGGCTGTGTTCTGAAATACGGGTTGCATCAGCCCAATTTGTAACTTGGCATTTTCAGTCACAAATATTTGGCAGACAACCAGACTTTGTCACCGGGAGCAAAGGTTATGGCAGGTCTCCTCTTTTTGTCTGCCTGGGACTTCATCAGACTGGATGCATGCATCAGGGATTGGTGTATCTGTTTCCAAATGGACGGAAAGTTGGTGACAAAGTCCATTGCTATATAAGCTTAAGGGCAATCTAGAATGGGCAAAGGCTTGAGCAGACCATCTAGTTTTAAACAGGAAGTCTTGTTTTGGGCACATGTGGTGCAGGACACTCACTTAATCTCTGATGTTCTGTAAGAGACTAGGCCACCAGTAATGGTGGGAGATAAACTGCCCGGTTTTATGGCCTCCAGGATGTCAGACAACCAAGGAAGCATGACCCCATTTAAGAATTCTTCTAAGGGCTGGGCACACATAGGTCTTGCCAGGAGGGACATTCTAAAGAACCGAGGTGGCCAGAGGCACTAAGCATTCTGGTGGAATGATGTAGCAAGGGGTGTCCTCCTGTCCAAGAACATCAGAAGCATGAGAGTGTCTCCCTTCAAGTTGTTCTCCGCTGGTCGGAAGTGTATGACGAAGTTGAACCTGGAAAAGAAGAGAGACCACCTGCCTTGCCTGTGATTGAGACCTTGGGCTGTGTGAAGTTAGAGAAAGTTTTTCATCATCCGTATAGATGGTAATGAGATGATTTGCCCCTTCCAAGACATGGCGCCATTACTCCAGAGCCAATTTGATGGCCAGTAGCTCATAATCTACTATGGTGTAGTTCCGCTTAGCAGGGGAGAAAGTCACACGTTCTACTCTTCTCTAGAGTCCTTCTGGGTGAGAGCCCCTCAGATCGAAAAAGCATTGCCAAGAAGAATGGCCTGGCAGGGTCTGGACGAGACAGAATTGGTGCAGAAGTAAAGGCAGACTTCAACCTGGAGAACCTGCTTGTTCTGCTTTGGCTGGCCATTGCTTGGGGTTACCGTTCTTCTTGATAAGAGCCACAATTGGCCCGACCAGAGTGTGAAAGTGTGGTATAGCGTTGTATAGCTCGAAGGCCAGCGTGGCTTGGCCATTGAAGAACTTCTAGCAGTTTAGGAGGATCCATTTGCAGACCTCAGTCAGAGATGATGTACCCAAGAAAAGAAAGGCTGGTCCCGATGGAACATACACTTCTCCAACTTGGCATAGAAACTATGGAGCTTGGCAGATGGAGCTGGTTTAAATAGTTGGCTCTGGATTGGTAGATGGCTGTAGCAGGTAGAGACAAGCTGCCTCTATAAATCCAGAGCAGTTGGTCACCTGCGCACCCTAGTGTCCAGAAGTGTCACTGCAGCAAAATGAGGAAGAAAACAACGGAAGACACAAGTAGCCCCAGGACAAGCATGGAGCACAGCAGAGGAGTGTACAGGATGGCACTGCCACTGGTGAGTCTTGTCTGACAGCTTTACTGTACTCCTCCATTTACACCCCCTTTTCTTGGACCTATGGTGGGTAAGACATTTCTTGAGGAGAGTTGGGGTATGAATGTTCCTAATGTGCCATAATTCTTCCAGTCCTCCAAAAAGCAATCCACAACAACTCCGGTAACCATACAGTCAGTAGAGAGGGGCAGTTTTGTAATAGGTTTCATGGCTATGTGAGATTCTTGAATAGAGAACGTGTTTGTGTGTGCTTTAATGTTGGACTGTGATTGCAGGTCGGCAAGCCCAGACACACAAGCTGAGGAAGGTGGGCAGTACCCTTTATGATTTACTAACCCGTTTATGCTTGGCAGCTGATACCAAAGTCTTCCCTGGCAGAATATCCTTAAAGGGGTTGGCCACTTTATAGTAAAATAGGTCAGTACAAAGTATTAGTAAGTATACTTAATGTATATACTGACAGCAGCTCCCTGTGTACCTCATAGAGCCAAAATCAGACTCCTCTCCTCCAGGCTGGGCTGCCCTGCTCTGTTTTCTTTCTGTCCATAAAAATGGCTGACATGGAGGAGCATGTGACCAGGCCCTGTCCCCTGTGTCCTCCATACACATATACAGGCTCAGTGGTGGACACAGGGGGCGGGGCCTGGTCACATGCTCCTCCATGTAAGCAATCTTACGGACCAAAACACCACAGAGCAGGGCAGCCCAGCCTGGAGGAGAGGAGCCTGATTTTAGCTCTATGAGGTACACAGGGAGCCGCTGTCAGTATATACAGTGAGTACACTTACTAATACTGTACACTGAGCAATTTTACTATAAAGTGGCCAACCCCTTTAATCCGAATTGGTGCCACGGTAACCAGTCAATAATATACTGTGGCTCCTCCCCTTGATCCACAGTGACAAAGGAGTGTGAGAAGTTATCAGATCTGATATTCTTGTCTGCGGACTAAAAATGCAACTCGAAGTTCAATAAGGCAAAGAAAACTGCCCATCTGGCCTGGTGAGGGTTTAGATGGTTTTTGTGGTCAGTGTAGATGACTAGTGCCTCCAGTGCCACTTTTTTGATGGCCAGCAGTTCTCTATCCCCAAAAGAGTGGGGGAAAAGCTTAGAGAAGAATCCACAGGTCACCATCTTCCCCTTGGGATTGCACCCGTATTAACAGTGGAGGCATTAGCCTCGACATATAATTTTTTAGGGATGTCAGGGTGGTGAAAGTCAAGGAAGAGATGAATGCAGTGAGAGACAAAAAATTTTAGATGAATTGCCTATAGAAAAGAGACAAAGACAAAGAGCACAGAGCCCATCGGGATGTGGCCAGTTTAAGACAGCAGACTGCTTCTCCAGATCCATCTGAAGACCTGCGTCAAGTATTATGAAGCCCATAAATGGCACAGAGATCTTTAAAAAAGATACACTTCCCAAGCTAAGCATACTTTCTATTCTCCCTCTGGCCCTGCAAGACCTGACCAACGTGTCTCCAGTACTTGGTGATATCTGTGGATTATTTCAAGATATCATCTAGGTATATCACCATGCAGACATAGAGAAGATTTTTGACGAACTCCTGAAAGATGGAGCATTACAGAGGCCAAAAGGCATGACAAGCTACAGGTGTTAAAATGCGGCCTTCCACTCACTACCCTCACCACATAGATCCAGCTTTGGGAGGATTTTAGCTCCACGGATCTGGTCGAAGAGTTCGGGAATCAGCGGCAGGGGATATTTATTTCTTTACTCAGTTCTCGATAGTCGATGCTGGGCCTAAGAGAACCGTTCTTCTTCTGCACAAAGAAGAAACCAGCCCTAGCAAGAAACAAACACTTTAGAAAAAAAAGTCTTCAAGTTCTCTGTACTCTGTACTCTGACATCACCTGGGTCTCAAAGAGAGAAAGATGATAGACTCGTCCACTTGAGTTTGGTTCCTAGCAGCAGGTCAATGGAGCAGTCATATGGACAAAATAAAATACAAAACTTACCTCACGGGCTCCACTGCTGCTGTCCCGACGCACGCTCTCTTCTTTTCCAGCACAGGTAGTGTGTTACAAAGACACAGCCGTTGTCCATAGACTTCAATTCAAATTTTCATTTCAAGCAAAGGCCGCTGTTTTGCGTGCCAAATAACGGCCATTGTTTATATGTTGTGTGAACATAGTCTTAGCTTGTAGAGCAGTAATTAAAGCTATAAATAAAAATTAATCTTACATATAAAGCATTGCTGCCTTGAGTAAGGAAGGTATTATTTTAATGAACATCCTCTGACATCAGCAGACCAAACTTACAAAATAAAATCAATATTAGAATAAGGCAATTTATAGCGCGAATGCAAAGCGGGAGACATCAATGACAGCTGTTAAAAAGTAAACAACTTCAAAAGTATGATGACAAGTTATTTAGCATTGCATTGGTCATATTGTGCAGAGCATAGTTTTGTCTTCAGGAAAATAATATTTCTTTTGCATTTTTTTTATTGTTAGAGAAATGCTTTTCTACCTACAGGTTTTACTGTCATAGGTTAAAATATTTATAGTTTGTTAAAGGGCATTGCAACCAAATTATCTATTTTAAGAGACTCTACCCACAATTTGTCCCCTCCCCCCTTGTACCGTCAGATAGCTGCTTTTCATCCAATATCTGTCCTGGGGTCCATTTGGCAGGTGATGCATTTCTTGTCCTAAAAACAACTTTCAAACTTGCAGCCCTGTGTCAAATTGGCATGGCCTACAGTGTCTGTGTCCTAAGCCTGCACCACCTCTCCATTCCTCTTCCCTGCCCTCTTCACCATTAGGAATACCCCTGTACAGGATTTCTCCTAATCATCTCCTGTTTGAACACAGCACATGTGGTAGGTCATTAAGGCCCATGTGTAGTGTTCAGACAAGTGGTGAATAGGAGAAATCCTGCCAGGGGCATTCCTAATGATGAAGAGGGCGGGGAGGAGGAATGGAGAGGCGGTGCAGGCTTGGGGCACTGACACTCTAGGCCACGCTAATTTGACACAGGGCTGAAAGTTTAAAAGTTGCTTTTTAGGACAATAACTGCATCACCTGCCTAATGGACCGCAGATTTTGGATGAAAAGCAGCTATTCTGCGGTACAAGTGGTTTGGTTGGGTCAGATTGTGGGTACACAGTTGCTTTAAACAATTCAGTTGCATGCCCATTTTCCTTGTAGGCCCACGACCACACAACTTTTTCTGGGCCATTCGACCAACTTTTTTTTGATGACCCCCATTTCAACCCAAAATACAGTCTGTTATTTGGGCTCAAAATAACATCTCTCCCAAAAAAATCTGTCACACACCCCAAAAAAGATGCTGTGTGGTTGTAGCCTATGGCTGCATTTCTACTTCCTTAAAAAATGTATGTGTGATCAGTTCTTGCTATCACAGAAAAGCAAGACTTTACCTAAGATAACAATTTTAGATTTCTTCTAACAGGATCCAATCTCAAATTTGTCAAAAAATCTCCAGTCCAGATAGGGTGTTTAAATGCAAGTGTGAATCAGCCCAAAGTCTTATTCCTGAGACCTGAATGTGAATTTATTTGTAACCCATGCAGTTTGAAGTTGCCACTCCCTTGTGGGCCTACATAAATAAGACAGCTCAGAAGGGGAGTACAAGGCTTTTTTGTCTGCCAGCAGTTTTTCTGTCATTCTGTCATTTCTCATTATAGTGTTAAAAAGTATAGGTGTTTTTATCTCTGACATTTTATCCTTAGCTTTTTTAAAATTTTTATGTGATGCTGTCATCATATGATTGTAGGATTTCTATTAAAGCAGTTGGAAAAAAAACACCAGAGAAGACACCAACATCCATATGAAAGCTTTTCTTTTCTGAAGTCTATGGGGGGGGGGGGGCACAAATCGCCCAAACAAAAAAAAAAACACTGGAAATTCATGAAAGGTTGTAACTCGGCAAGGCCAGAAGTGGACAACACCTGTTAATTTTTCTTAATTATTTAAGCTAAAACTTTCTACATAATTCTGCCTGTTTCAAGAGGTTAGTATTTATATAATTCTGCAGCCTTATGTGCCCTGATTCTATAGATTTTATTTTGTTGCCCCCAAAATATAAGAATTTTACTTAGTATTGGAAATAATACAGTACCTATTTACTACCTCATCCTTTACAAAGCTTTTTGCGTCATTGTATTAGGGTGTACTTAGACTAGACTTCCAAAAACAAAAAACACTAATAAAAATGCCACATGGCATTTTTTTGGCTCAAAAATGCTGTGGCCAGATGTAAGATGTAAGAATTAATGGAGAAGGAACGCATTACTCTGCCCTTTAGATCGCTAAACAAGCCTACTTCACCTATCTCATCTCCTCACTGTCCAACAATCCAAAATGCCTCTTTGACACCTTTAATTCTCTTCCTAATCCTAAAGTTCAGACACACATTACTGAACTCTCTGCTGAAGACCTGACCTCCTACTTCAAATCTAAAATTGATACTATCCGCTCTGACATCGCCTCCCAGCCGCAAAGCCCCATAGATCCCATTCCTTCTCCCACTTCCTCATCACTCTCAGCTTTTGATCCAGTGACAGAGGAAGAAGTCTCCAAGAAGGCTCCTCTCCTCCTCTTGTCCTGCTACCTGCCCTAGTGACCCTGTTCCCCCACACTTCATCCAGTCGCTCTCTCCTGCTGTCACTACTCATCTTACTAAAATATTCAACCTCTCCCTGTGTTCTGGTATCTTTCCCTTCTCCTTCAAATATTCTGTAATAACCACACTACTGGGGAAAAAAACCCCATCTCTTAACCCATCTTGTGCATCTAACTATCAACCCATCCCTACCAACCTAAACCCAACATCTGACTCTTAGTCTGTGGTACTAGCATCACTCCTGTACAGCAAGCTCGATATCTTGGGGTTATGCTAGACTCTAAGCTATAATTTAATCCCTAAAGTCAAGCTTTTGTATGCTCCTGTCACCTACACCTGAAAAACATCTCTAGAATCTGCCTATTTCTTACTATTGATGAAGCTCAAACTCTTTCTGTCGCCTTGATCAATTCTCATTCTCACTCTCCCCTCTCCAGTGCATCATGAATGCAGCTGCCAGACTCATCTTCCTCTCCAGCAATTACACTGACGTCTACCCCCTGTGCCAGTCATTGCACTGGTTTCCTATTAAGTTCAAACTCACCCTCGCCCATTAAGGTCTCCACAATTCTGCCCCCACCCCCCACCCCGATACATCTCCTCCTTTATCTCCACCTACCCGTGTTCTACCTTCTGCCAATGATCTTAAACTAATATCTTCCACAATCAGAACCTCTCACCCCCGCCTCCAGGACTTCTCTCATGCTGCACCAGCTCACTGGAACGCTTTAACCAAAGACCTTAGACCAAACACTCACACTTTCAAGTGTGCCCTAAAGACTCATCTCTTCAGGCATGCTTATAACATTCCCTAAACTTGTCTCACTCAACACTTACAGGCACTTTCTGATTCTATGTACAATGGCCAGACCATTTGCAAATAAAGCACTTACTGCCTCTTGTGTTACCCCATCCTCCTAGTCTGTAAGCTCTTGCGAGCAGGTCCCTCATTCATTTTGTATTTTTATTTATTGAAATTATTCAGTTCTGTAATGTAATGTAAACCATATATTAGGTAAAAAAAAAAAAACAACGCTAGTTTTCACTAGCGATCGATTGTTATAACGAATCTTTAAACAAAAATCACTATGTGCAATAGGGCCTTTACTGTCATTTGAAGTAGGCCTAAGACCGATAACTTTTTGTTATAAAGTTAAAAAATTAAGTTGTATTTTGTTACTGGAATCTTGTATTTTACTATATAATGTATTACAACGCCAAAACCAAATTATTTTTAGGCAATCAGGTAAATGGCTAGTCTCTGAGGGAGACACAGAAGCCTGACGAGCATACTTACCAGCATCCCTACCCGGATGTCAGCAGCTTGGCCACCACTTACAGAGTGGAGAGCAGTGGATGCTAACCTAGGAATAGAGAAGTATACAACAAGGTAAAAAGATTAGTGACAAACTACAAAAAAAAAGCAATTTTGCTATTAAAAAGCATTTGCAAAATTGCTTTACTTTTGCGTTATCTATCATATAATAAAAAAAAATAGTAGATGACAATACCCCTTTAAGTTAGCACACACTCTAACATTTTTATATACTTAATGCACTGACATTAGTTTAACAGTACAGTGTCTGTATGCAATAGTCTAAAGTCACTTCCATTCCTATCTGATGCTGCTCATCACCCTGTTTACACAGACAGATTATCTGACAGATTTTTGAAGCCAAAGCCAGAAATGGTTTTAAATTCGCTTTAAAGTTTATTGTGCACACACATATTGTTAAATTGGTTGTGATGCCCAGCATCACTTAGGGTCCTATTCCTATGTAAACGAGCGCTGATCTGCTAGATCGCCGCTCGTTTACTGGGCCTGTTCCACGGCCCCATGGTCGTTTAGCGAGGGCTGCAAGGACTTAGTGTCCTTGCAGCCCTTGTTTCATACATTACCTGTCCAGGCGCAGGTCTTCTACTTCTCACGGTCCCGCTTCGGAGCGGCCAGTCTGTCAGTACAGACAGACCCGAAGCTGCTGCGGAGAAAACCTGCGCCTGGACAGGTAATGTATGATGTTTTGAAATCGTTGGTTGCCCGCCGCGCCAGCTATTCCACGTAGCGATGCGCGGGTGACGACCGATAATTTTAGGTTTGAACCTAAAGGAACGATCAGCCGATGACAACGATGATCGGCTGATGGTTCTCTCTATTCCACGGAGCGATAATCGCTCCGTGGAGTAGGCCCCTTAGGTGTCCCTCATTGTGTGATTTTCACCCTATAAATGCCCTATTTGTGTGCAGTTATAGTACTAGGCAGCCAACCCTTCATGAATAGCAGGGGTGTGAGATTATTAAAGTGTAGATACCATTTTTAAAAACTTCTGACATGTCATAGTGACATGTCAGAAGTGTGTATGGCTCAGGGTCCACTGCTGAGAGCCCCAGTGAATTCTGTGGACTGCTCGTATTAGCAGTCTACGGAATTCATCTCCCTGTAACGGGAATGAAGGGGAAAAGTGCATGCGGGATATGCACTCCGGACATGTCCCTAAGACATGTCAGAACTTCAGAAGTTTTTCAAAATGGTAGTTACACTTTAAGAATATACATACACACTTCTTAAAATATTTGAGCATAAGAATTTTTGTGAATTGCATTTCCTGCTACCTGTTTGCATATTTGTGTTCTTAAGACATTCCTGAATAAATATGCTTTTGTGTTTACTTGAAAAAAAAGAATATTATCCCTTGTATTCTGCATACTGTGGCAGGTTTTCCACCACGATGTATACATATGTTTATGTGTTGATTTTACCAAAATTTACATTTTGTGAAAAATTGTATAGTTTTGATAGGGAATGTTTATGGTCAAAAATGTCAAATTTGCCTTATTATATGACATTTTCTTTCTATATTGTTATATACAAGTTGTACCTAAGATGGAATATGAGGGTTTGTTTGTTTTTTAACCAATAGCAGCTTGTTCTTTTTCAGTCACTGAAACCAGGGAAGCAGACTGACAGCAGTGGTTACAGTCATGAGTAAAAGGGCTTCGTTCATCTGTGGTTGAATTAACCTCATTTTTAAGTGTAACTATAATTCTTTGCTGGTGGCAGGATGCACTGCCAAAATCCTGCTGCTGCTGCTGCGCTACCTGAGACAGAATTCTTCCAGCAGTGTCGTTGTATACATTGCAGTCAACAGCGTTGCCGAAAGATTTCCATCTCCATTGTGCACCTGAACAGGGAGTGCGGCAGCAGGATTTTGACAGCGTCTCCTGCCACCAGCGTAGAATGATAGTTACACTTTACAATGAGGTCAGTACAACCACAAATGAACAAAAACACACAAGAGATCCCAACATGTTTTTCTTTATTAAGCAAAAACTTTGCCACAATGTGTAAGCAGTGTGTAACAAAGTTCACCCTAACAGCTTCCATAGGAGAAGCAAATTTTGCTGCCCTTCTATCTAGGAAGGGTAAAAAGGCAATTTTAAAATAATTTGAAGTCAATGGAGAGTAAGAACGATTATTCCAAGAGCTCCAAGAGTTAGCATGTTAAATGTTCAAGCTCATGACAGGACCACACTAAACTAAAGTAGTGTTGTAAAGGAGAACTATTCCTTCAGTACAAAGTGAGAGACTGATAAAGTCATATAGAAAAACATCAGGCTGATGGTTCATTGATTTTTTGTTTCATTTTATTAAATGTTAAGTTTTATAGATAACAAAATACCAATCACGTACAGATACAATTGTGAAGAAGGGCACAATCTCCAGATCACAATTTAAGTTTAAGTTCCAATTCAAAACTTATATGAAGTGCCTAAAGGCCACTTCACTTAGCTAAAGAACAGTTTAGATTAAGTTGAGGTAGAGGGCTGTCTATGGTAAGTCTTCAAATCTCTGAGCTTAACACCCCCAAAACTCAGTGTTCTTCATAAAGAGATTGCTACATAAAAAAAACATTACATTTGTGGTATGGCAACTTAAAAACAGTATTCTAGGATCGAGAGGGCCCTAAAAAAGTGGGAAGGGGGGACTCTGAGTATCCGGGAGAGGGCCTTTCCTCTCAAAGGGCCCTAAGTAAGCCAGTGAGAAAGGGAAGGACCCCTCTTGAATGAGTTCCAGGAAGGTCAAGTATACTCCACCTTGCTACCTCAGTCATGTTTCTCTGCTGACAAGGATTTTTTTCCATTTCCATTTTTAAGAAGAGTCTAATTCGGCACTGCCGACATAGGTCTGAAACCTCTGGATAATACTGGTGGAGTATCTGGGGGCACCTGTACCAGCCAAGGTTTTTACATTTTTCTCTTGAGCATGACATATCATTGGCATCTTATGTGTGAGCCATGACAGCAGAGGAACAGTTCACACTTACTTGCTACTGTGTTCGTAGCAAAATCCAAATAAAACACTGTTAGGCTTGTGAGTGTAACATGACAAAAAAAAGTATGAATACTTTTACAAGGCATTATAGCTGCATCAGACCTGCATCAAATTTATTACAAATACCACTCCAAAATGCAATGTTTGTCTGTTGAGCAGTAATATTACCAATGGTTTGCATAGAATCATTATCCAGTAGCAGTATAAGAAAAGCATCTGACGTACAGCCTAAATGATTTGCCTTTTAGCCACAGAGGTTTTACAGCAGGATACAGTGCCTATTCTAATTTCAAACAACTGCATTACCATCCCATCACATCCATATTGCAAATGCAATACGCAAACATTGCTTTAAACTGAAGTGCAAATTCAACACACACCGGTCATATCTCACCCACCGTTTTTTAGCATAAATGAGTAACAAAAAAATAAGCTGGGTGTATCGATCTGTGGGCTGCTGGAAAATGGCCAAATCTCTACATTATACTCGATTAAATATCATCTCACATTACATTTCCCCAACATCAAGTTTTAATTGCAGCTATACTTTGCTTATACTTTGTATTAAACAAAAATCCTTTTAACATTCTAATGAAAAACATGGAGAAATCAAGTTGTTTTGTTTGCTGCTAACACTCCAGAGATTCGTCTAATGACCTACATGTGCCAAGCAGCAAGGGACAACAAATCTTTTCTCTTCAGTTTACCTTTTAGACCAAGTCAATTCATTATTTCCTGAGTAAGTCACCCATTTACCCTTCAGCTGGAGGCTATTTTTTGTTTTGACAATAGATCTCATTAATTCCACTTTTTTCATTTTTTCCATTTTTTTCTATTTTTTAAAGTTTTCTTGCAGAATAAAAAAATAACAGCATGCATGTAAAAATATAATGTACATGTCTGCTGCATAAAATCTTACTCCTTTTATAGTATTTGTTTATACTGCTTACAGTACTACTAGCCAACTATATTCCAGGATATTGTGAAAATAATCTTTTGGAGGAACTAGAGAATAACCGGTTTCTAAAAATCAGGTTCCTAACTTCCTACTTAACAGGTACTGTGCAACTGCTACCTTCCCAGAAAACCTGTGCCTTTTTGTGTGTTACTATTTCTCTTTAGATTATGATTGCACTTAAAGGGCTATTCTGTCTTAAAGGGGTTATCCAGCTCTTAAAAAAAACATGGCCACTTTTTCCCCTCTCTTGTCTCCAGTTTGGGTGGGGTTTTGAAACTCAGTTCCATTGAAGTAAATGGAGCTTACTTGCAAACCACCCCTAAACTGGAGACAAGAGTGGTGTAAAACTGGCCATGTTTTTGTAACCCCTTTAATTCAACCTTTCCCCAATTACAGGGCCTCCTTTCCCAATGGAGTAGCAGGTCAGCACGTAAGTCGTCTCTTCATTCTTTTTCTTGGGGAACTGCCAAAGGTAGCTGAGCACTGTACTCTGCTATCTCTGGCAGCTCCATACACAAAGAATGGGGCTGCCGTGTGTGTTAACTTGCTAGTCCGTTCAACACAAACCAGTCTCAGTCCCATTCAGGAGATTACGGCGCTGGGGAATGTTGAGCTGGAAGAATTCTGCAAAATTGGAAGAACTACATACATAAAGATTTATGTACTTTGGCTTTGCTAGATTGGCTTTATTTATTTATTTGTTTTTAGGATAACAAATATCCCATTGGAAAGGATAAAAATTGTAAACATTTATTGGTCAAACATAACCAACTCTCAAATCACATGGAAATGGTCTTCAATCATACAAAAGTAAACACAGGAAACACCTAATTTTAGAGAAGTAATAGGACTCAAATAGCCATAACAGATTCATAGAAAGTCACTATTTGCTAAATTGATGAAGGTCATCAGGGCAATTACACTGGAGGCTTTCCTTCGTCACCTTGATAACCCAATGGAACCCCAATGGAACCCCTCCTCTTGTTCTTGTGACTGTGACTGTGTTCCTTTCTGCTTGTATTAGTACCCAAATATCGAAACATTGTATGTTTCTTAACCAAGACATATCAAGACACACCATTCATAACTTTTGTGAAATTTGTAATGTTGATGAGTTTATATATTTCAGGACCTGATTTTAGTATTTTATTATTTGGTCCAAAGAACCCATTTACAGGTGGTACAAGAGTAAAATCATAATGTATTTTCGATGTGGATTCTGCGGGGAAGCCATTTTGATTGCCAGGATGCAGATTAGCTCTGAGTAAAATGTAAAATGCAAGAGCAAACTGGGTCAGAATCAGGAGCAAGGCGAGACAGTATTTTGGTGGAGGCCTGTACTAGGAGGATAAGACAGAATTCAGAAGCAGGCTAGGTATCGCAACACAAGGGCAGGAACCACAGACCAGAAACCAGACCAGGAAAAATTCCAGTAACAAGAAATCAGGACAAAATGGCATAAAGCTACATAAACAGGAGCTGCACAACATAGCTAGAGCTGTCCGTGCTGATACTGGAAAAGGAATACAAAGTACTGTATGAAGCCCAGCTTTTATAACAGTGAGTTGGATTATTTATGACATTTTTCCAACTGTCTGTAGACCCTTACTTGCTTAGGCTGCGTTCACACTACGTATATTTCAGTCAGTATATGTATATTTCAGTCAGTATATTTCAGTCAGTATTGCAACCAAAACCAGGAGTGGATTAAAAACACAGAAAGGATCTGTTCACACAATGTTGAAATTGAGTGGATGGCCGCCATTTAATGGCAAACATTTGCTGTTATTTTAAAACAACGGCTGTTATATTGAAATAATTTATTTACTGTTATATGGCGGCCATCCACTCAATTTCAACATTGTGTGAACAGATCCTTTCTGTGTTTTTAATCCACTCCTGGTTTTGGTTGCAATACTGACTAAAATATACTGACTGAAATATACGTAGTGTGAACCCAGCTTTAAAGTGATACTGTCACCCCAGTTTTCCTGTGTACTATTATTAGCACCATTAGTTACAAATAGTGTCACCAAGGCGGAGCTAAGCGTTTGTTGAGCCCCCTCTCCTTGCCTCGGTCCAGTGGGGTTAACCATGCTCCCCCTTTGATGAAGCAGGGAGATTGGGTTTAACAGACGTTAAGCCTCGTATTAGTGACTCTGTATCTCATGGTGTCAATAACAGCACACAGAAAAACTGGGGTGACAGTATCACTTTAAATAGCCTCAATATTGAATGCCATCAGCCTGCCATGTTTCTTCCTCCTGCCTCTTTGGAGGAGGCTAAGTTAGGATAAAGGGCATAGCTCCTGCCCATTCCTCTGGGACATTCTCTGATACCATCAGGATGTTCTCAAGTTTGTGTAAGAGATCAACCAGAGAGAGCCAAGCCCAAAATTCATTCCCTCATATACACAAAGGGTGAGATTTATGAAACATGGTGTAGAATAAAATTGGCTCAGTTGCCCCTAGCAACCAATCAGATTCCACCTTTCATTCCGCACAGATTCTTTGAAAAATGAAAGGTGGAATCTGATTGGTTGCTAGGGGCAACTGAGCCAGTTTCACTTTGCACCATGTTTGATAAATCTTCCCCTTAGGCTGCATTCACATGTTCCGTGTTCCACACGGAACACGGACGTGGAATGCCTGTAACGGACTCTCCCCCCGCCCGGGCAGCATCTGTGATAAGATGCTGCGAGAGGGGGAACTGTACAGTTATGTGCCGCGCTGTAATGAATTAGCCGCACGGCTCTGTCATTACAGCGCGGCGCATATCTGTACAGTTCCCACGCTCGCAGCATCTTATTACAGATGCTGCCCAGTCGGGGGAGAGTCCGTTACAGGCATTCCACGTCCGTGTTCCGTGAGGAACACAGAACGTGTGAATGCAGCCTAAGGCTAGGTTCACACTATGTATCTGTGCGGCTGTATTGCGGGCGGTAAATCATCAGCTGTATTTCTCCGGTTCATGCGTACGCTGGAAAGTATACGATATACGGCTGCACAGTGCACACTATGTATGAGCCTACGGCCCGATCGTGAACGGACCCAAAAAAAAAGAACAAGACCATTGTTTGCGGATGGAACTGTGCAAATTCACGGCCGTGGATTGACAGGCGGTCCGTACGGAGTACTTCAAAAATAGCCGGCAATAATGCCGAATGCCGATGCCTTTAATGGTTAATATATTAAATTAATAAAACACATTTTCTTTGTAATAAAGTCCCTTTCGTTGTTCAATAATTTAATTCTAACGAATCCATCATTGTGCAATTAAATATACTGTTAAAATAAATATATATATATAAATAAATGTATATTTATATATATATATTTATTTTTTGACAGTATATTTAATTGCACAATGATGGATTTGTTAGAATTAAATTATTGAACAACGAAACTGATTTTATTACAACAAAAATGTGTTTTATTAATTAAATATTAATTAGTACAGGAAGCTCCATTAAGCCGTTAATTTATATTCCCGGTAATAGAGCATTCTGTACTAATCATCACTTTACTTTAATTAAAACATCAAATGTTTCTTCTAATTATGTTATCACAATAGCATTATTAGAAGAAACATTTTGAATTATAAGTGCGCTCAGCTGATTGGCTGATCGGCTGAGCGCACATATAAAGAGCCGGTCCGCAGTACAGTCACTTCATTGTGCTGCGAACCAGCGAAGAGGACACATCGGGGTGAGTATAAAGCTCTCCCCACCCCCTCCCCAACACTGCACCCATCCCAGTAAGGAAGGGGGGTCACTTAACCCCTTCCTTGCTGGGATGGGTGCAGCCTGACATTAGTCTGGCGCCCAAGGAGTTAAGGGGGATGCAATACATCCTCCCTTAACCCCTTGGGGGCCACACTTTAAGCAGCGATCTGTAAAGATGCTGCATACTGTAAGAAGCACAACACCGCTCACAATGATGGGTGTTGTGCTCCTGTTTGTGTGTTTTTGTGTGTTTCTCCCTTTTTGTTTTTCAGATATCGGTATCCTGTGGATTACGTCAGGTTCGGTGGACTACGTCGATGACCAGCGGTTGTTTGGTGTTTTTTTTTTTATAAAATGGTCAATGAGGGGTGTGGGGGAGTTTTTATTTGAATAATAAAAATTTTTCACTTGTGTGTTGTCTTTATTTCTTTACTTTATAGACTTAGTAGTGGAAGCCGTTTAATAGACGGAATCCATTACTAAGTCGGGGCCTAGTGTTAGCCGGTATAAAATGGCTAACACTAACCCCCCATTATTACCCCAGTACCCAATGCCACCAGGGGTACTGGGAAGAGCCGGGTGCCAGTGGTCCCGGAGCGTCAAAATTGGTGCTCCTGGACTGGGCGGCAGATGGCTGGTAAGATTTAGGCTGGGGAGGGCCTAAACCAATGGCTCTTCCCACCCTGGTGTTACCAGGCTGCTGTCGCTTGGTTTTTAACCCGGCTGGTTATAAAAATAGGGGGGACCCTATGCGTTTTTTTTAATTATTTATTTATTTTAAAAAACGCATAGGGTCCCCCCTATTTTTATAACCAGCCGGGTTAAAAACCAAGCGACAGCAGCCTGGTAACACCAGGGTGGGAAGAGCCATTGGTTTAAGCCCTCCCCAGCCTAAATCTTACCAGCCTGCTGCCGCCCCAGTCCAGGAGCGCCAATTTTGATGCTCCGGGACCACTGGCACCCGGCTCTTCCCAGTACCCCTGGTGGCATTGGGTACTGGGGTAATAATGGGGGGTTAGTGTTAGCCATTTTATACCGGCTAACACTAGGCCCAACTCAGTAATAGATTCCGTCTATTAAACGGCTTCCACTACTAAGTCTATAAAGTAAAGAAATAAAGACAACACACAAGTGAAAATTTTTTTTTATTCAAATAAAAACACCCCCACACCCCTCATTGACCATTTTATTAAAAAAAAACACCAAACAACCGCTGGTCATCGACGTAGTCCACCGAATCCGACGTAATCCACAGGATACCGATATCTGAAAAACAAAAAGGGAGAAACACACAAAAAACACACAAACAGGAGCACAACACCCATCATTGTGAGCGGTGTTGTGCTCCTTACAGTATGCAGCATCTTTACAGATCGCTGCTTACAGTCTGGCCCCCAAGGGGTTAAGGGAGGATGTATTGCATCCCCCTTAACCCCTTGGGGGCCAGACTGATGTCAAACTGCACCCATCCCTGCAAGGAAGGGGTTAAGTGACCCCCCTTCCTTACTGGGATGGGTGCAGTGCTGGGGAGGGGGTGGGGAGAGCTTTATACGTGTCCCCTTCGCTGGTCCGCAGCACAATGAATTCACTGTACTGCGGACCGGCTCTTTATATGTGCGCTCAGCCGATCAGCCAATCAGCTGAGCGCACATATAATTCAAAATGTTTCTTCTAATAATGCTATTGTGATAACATAATTAGAAGAAACATTTGATGTTTTAATTAAAGTAAAGTGTTGATTAGTACAGAATGATACAGAATTAACGGCTTAATGGGGCTTCCTGTACTAATTAATATTTAATTAATAAAACACATTTTTGTTGTAATAAAATCAGTTTCGTTGTTCAATAATTTAATTCTAACAAATCCATCATTGTGCAACTAAATATACTGTCAAAAAATAAATATATATATAAATATACATTTATTTATATATATATATTTATTTTAACAGTATATTTAATTGCAAAATGATGGATTCGTCAGAATTAAATTATTGAACAATGAAAGGGACTTTATTACAACGAAAATGTGTTTTATTAATTAAATATATTAACCATGAGAGGCATCGGCATCGGCATTACTGCAGAGGATCGCAAACCCCGGTAAGAGCAATTCATGTAAACTGTGTTCCCTGCTTTCCCAGATGCATTCCAGAGGTGTTTGCATCACTTTCTAAAGATTTTATTTGTTATTTTTAGTTGAACCAGATTTCCAAGTAAATGACCGTATGTTTTCAGCCGCATGTCTATTTTTTCCCACGGCCGTAGTTTCAGCCGCACATTTCCAGCCGCATAAAAAATACAGCCGCACAGATACATAGTGTGAACATAGCCTGAAAGTACTTTTTGTAAAAGTACGTCCGTTGTTGCAATCGGCAACAATGGCCACACTATTTACGAAAATATATGTTGCCTTGTCTTTTATGGAATCCTGGCCGGAGCGTATACACTTAGTATTTGCTCCAACCGGGATCTGTTGCAGCGCCGCAAGAAACTGACATGACTTTTCAGTGAAGAGCGGCCACAGAAAACCCTGTCAGTGCCAGAGCCGCTCGCTCCCTAGTGCACCGTGAGGAGGTCAGATGCGGACGTGCACGGATGTGCCCGCATAAGAACTCTGCGGCTGCAAAGATCATCTGGCCGATACTGCAGTACCGGCTGGGATGATCTTTTCCGAGACTGGCCGTTCCATGACCCGGCTGGTCTCTTACACAGTCTGAACATAGCCTGAGTGTAGAGTGTACAGTCTTCAAATGTACCAGATTTATCAATATGTCTGACAGTGCTTTATAAATCTGCTGCATTTAAAGACTATGGGAGGCATTTATTAAGTCCGGCGTTTTTTACGCCGGACTTAAAAATGCCCCCGCAGCTCCGGCGGTACGGGGATTTATGTAGAGGCGGACTGCCTGTACATAAATCCTGTGCGCGCCGGTGCGCACCGCCGAAAACCTACGCCAGCTGAGGACTGGAGTAGGTTTTCGGCGTACATTTGGGCGGAACGGATGATAAATCGCGCGGACTCTGAGTCCGCGCCCTCCGTTCCGCCCACTTCCCGCCTGCTTTCCGCCCCCTTTCCGCCCCCTGGCGTACTCGGCGGAAAGTGCCGATTTGCGATTATTTTATTCGCAAATCGGCCATTTGCGTATAAAATAATACGCAAATCGGCACTTTCCGCCAAAAATCATCCGTCCGCCGGATGATAAATGTGGCCCTATGATTTTAGACCAACTGTTAGTTTTCCTAAAATGCGCTGCCCTTTTCTGTTAGACAGTGTCACACCTTTGGTCAACCCCCCCCCCCCCCCCCCTTTACTGATACCACTTCCTCATTTCAGACCCTGCCGAAAATATCTAAAATGCATAACAAATGTGGAGAGAGGTGTTATGTTCCATTGTTTTTATAGAATTTTGGTGCAGACACATATTACATGTGTGAGCAACTGAAAACAGGTAGAAACACTGAAACAATAAGAATTACAGGTGCCATCTGAACTAATGGAAGCTGTTAAAAATAGAAAAAAATTGTTATAGCATTCCAATGGATAAGGTAAAAGAAAAACTTCTGTGTTTTATTCTCCAATTTTCACAGCAGGTTTTGTTATACTGCAAATGGATAAGAATTATGCTGGAATCACACATGGCAGTTTTGATTCTAGTGGATCCAAATGGGATGGGAAATATAAAAGAAGGACTTCTGGTTCTGGCACAAGAACTACAGTGACAGTTTTCCCCAAAGCTGACATGTGTGAAACCAGAATAAACACATGGACACATGGGAGAATAAAACACAGGGGGGTTCTTCATCTTATTCGTTAAAGTCCTTTTTTTTCTACTATTAAGTAATGAAGTTTTTCAGCATCTGTACATGCTTTATTGCCATGTAGATTATAAAGCCCATAAAAATAAAATTAGCACTATGCAAATTGCTGTGAGGACAGTGGTGTTAGGTTTAAAACCCTATTTTACTATTTTATATTGTACATCTATAAATTTTGCAAAGCGGCCATAAAAAAGGAGCACAGTTTTGTACAGGTTGGAAGCAGCAAAAAATTCACAAAAGGAAGAAATATGCTTCTTGGCCCATATAATGTACATACCCTCCACTATTCTGACTGTGCCATTCTTTAGTTCCTGCACAGCTGCATCCATTCATGCCAATACTGTAACTGTATAAAGGTTCTATCTGTCGTGTTTATGATGCATTTTTTCTATGTTTTTGCTATTTGCCAAAATGGTTTTTCATATTGCACAAACTATGCATTTTATCGCAATTTTGGAAAATTGCTGCAAAAAATCAAAACATTAAAAATGCTACTAAAATGTCATACAAAATGCAATGCGTGAACATATCTCATTAGATGAACTACAGAAATGAGATTTCCCTCCCTCTCTCTGCAAAGCCAAAGGCATTATGGGAAATGTAGGCAGCATTAGAAAATATTTTCATTGCTGGAATAGGAATCAGTATGGCTAAAAATATGCCTGGCACATCAGCGAAACAGGTAAACACAAGGCACTACTAGAACCTATATATTATTCTGTAATAATAGCTTGTCCTTCTTTAAACAGATAAGTTAACAATGAAAATGTGCACATTGCTACTCTATTCAACCATACAGCGTGATTAAATAATTACTGTTGTGTCAAAAAAAAATGTTTTTTTGTTTTTTTTTAACCTCCATTTGATACATCTCTTGGGGCATCTTACTTCAGCACATGTTTGTACAGAGACCAGTGTATGAAACATCAATCCTAATGTATTCCTCCCAATGAGGTTCCTTAAAGTAAATTTGTTAGCCCCTGACTGCCTACTAAACTGGTGACATGGCTGGATAGGTATCAATGAATGTATTCAGAAACTACTTTTATTGCCTCTGTCTGTGTTTTTATTTTCATTTAAAGAATCTATATTTTGACTGTGAATAGTGTCAAAGAGGCCTATTTTTTTCCTGTGCCTTAGCACAGACAACAAAGGTATGTTTAGAGTTCATTGATATCCAGTTGTGCCATCAGCTTGGTAAGCAGTCAGGATGTCACAGATTCACTTAAAAAAATTGGGGAGCAGAAAAGGAGATATACCCTCCTAAGAAGACAGGAAGTGGTTGATCATTATGTGATAATTACATGGAGGCAAAGGCACGCAGACATATGAAGGCTATTGAACAACCCCTTTAAGTGAAAATGGGTTGCAAAGAGAATAACAAAGATCATATAAAGACAGTAATTAAAGAGGTTGTCCAAGGAAAAACAAGAGATTGTGAGAGGTCCAACCTCTGTACCCGATTTCCATATCGGGCCCCGGGCTTCTTTATTAAGAACACAGCCGCGGATACAACACGTTACCGGCAGCTCTACTCATTTCTATGGAGCCATCGGAAAGAGCTGAATAAGCACTTTCTGTCTTACTTGGCTCTTTCCGGGGGCTCTATAGAAATGAATAGAGCCGCGGGTCACATACTGTACTCATGTGCTGTATTAACAACAAAGAAGTTGGGGGCCCGATCTGGGAAGGGGGGGTACGGCGGTCAGACTCCCCGCAATCTCTTACATGTCCCCTAACCTGTGTGTAATTTTTCATGGACAAACTCTTTAATTAGTTTCCAATGTATAAAAGCATGTATGTAAAATATATGATTTTATGGAGTACAGTTACAGAATATAGTTTATAGAATATATATTATAGAATAAATTTAGAGAATACACAGTTTATAGAATAGTTTATATACAATATGTACATTTCTAGCTAAAGATAAATACAATTTTGTATAACTAGAAACACAACACATTAGCTACATCTGTAATATTACCGGCATGTCAAATGAATAAAAATAGATGAAAAATTATGCAGGTTTTTTAACTCCGATGGATTACCTGCTCAGCCAATCAGTCACTGCAGTGGTGTCCCGTCCTAGTCACTGGCTGGCTGAGTGCCGGGTTGTGATGTTGAAGAAGGGAGAGCAGGAGGATGCCAGTGGTGGTCAAGGAGTAGAAATGTGGCTTTACAGGGGCACGGGGACTGGTAGGTATTGGTAGGTATATATTCTTTATTATGTTACCCCCACCCCTCTTCACTGTATTTTTTATTATATGGACTTCTTAAAGAAGTCCTTAGTAGAGATGAGTGAACTTCGAGCATGCTCTGGTTAGTCTGAATCCAAACACTCTGTACTTGATTACTTGTGGCTGAAGTAGTTGGATGCAGCCTTAGGGAGTCCTGGAAAACATAGATACAGCCTATGGGCTGCATCCAACTTCTTCAGCCACCAGTAATCAAGTGCAGAGCATTGGGGTTCAGAGGTTCACTCATTTCTAATCCTCAATAAATGAACAGTTAAGCGCCTTTTACACAGGCCGATTATCAGCCAGTATATTTATATGGCCGCTTGAACAATACAGTGATAGTTTGTGGAGCTGGGATGCTGGATTATTTGTGTCTTCTGAAGGCACTGCAAATGAGCACTTATCTTGCTGATCTGCGCTTGCTTATATGCTTGCCCCATATTGGGCCATATAAAAGGACCCCAAGTTGCTGACTGTCTGCCATCATCATCATCATCATCATCAAGTGTTCTCTCAGTGTAGTGGTTCTAGGCCCCCTCGCATTGCTAAAATTCTTAGTACTGCTGTGTCAAGTGAGAATACTTGCCGATAAAGCAGATCAGCAACAAATGTCCTCTGCAGAATATTTCTGGCTGTATTGACAAGCTGCTAGAGCTACTTGTCCCTTTACTGTCCTAATACACCTGTCTCTCTAATGCAAAGACAAGGTGTGGTTTTAATTGTATCCCTGTCCTCTTGTGTACACCTCTGTACATGTGCATGAGATTCTTCGCCACTCAAATTATTTTTATTGATTTTACAACAAAAAAGAATACAGAAGATAGAATATAAGATGTAAGTATATCCCCTCCCCTGATTCAATGTGGAGATTTGTTTATGTGTTAAGCTGTTAAAAACCATGAAAACGTGATTCAGACAATGTTTCTACATGTAGAGAAATGCTTGTGGCCAAAACCAGGCTCCCATTTCTTTCTCAGTAGTCATGTGCTGTTACCAGGATTATTGACATGAGGGTCTGGTTTCGGCTGCATTTGGTGATGACAGTAAATGTGGGAACGCGGCCTAAGGCCTTGTATATTTTCATAAAAGTACAGCTGTTGTTGCCGATTGCAACGACGGCCGTGATTAATCCGAAAATATACGTTATGTTGCCGTCTATGGAATCCCAGCCGGAGCATATAGATATAGTATATGTTCCAGCCGGGACCTCTAGTGGTGCCGCAAAAAGCTGACATATCAGTTTTCTGCAGCTGCTATTGATTGAATAGCAGCCGCAGAGAACCTGTCAGTGCATACAATGAAGTGCGTGGCTCCGGGCGCTCGCTCTATTGTGTGCTGAGGGAAGTTCTGATGCAGGCGCACACTGATGCATCCGCATTAGAACTCAGGGGTGCTAAAGATCAACCGGCCGGTACTGCAGTACCGTCCGGGATGATCTTTTCTGACACCAGCCACGGAATGGCTGGTGTCATTCTGTGAACATAGCCTAAGACTGATCAGATATCAATATGATGTTCAGAAACTAGGAAATCCTGATGCTAATTGGTAAGTGAAGATGGGGGGTCTGCAGGTTTAGTGCCTAGGGCAGCAGCAGCTGGTAATACTGCACTGCTCCTACCACTCTCTACCACCACAATGTGGATGATACAAATAGTCATTTGATAAATATTATTAGCACTAAACTGGAGACTTTTAATGATAAGACCCCGAGTCTTTACTTCCATTTATTTTTTTTCCTGTTTTTTAATGTAGGATGTCTTTACACATATGTAATCAATACTATATATGACAAAGAAGAAAACAAACTGTCTCTAGTGCCACCTACCTCTTCTGTTATTTGTGTAATGTGCTCTGCAGTTATATAATATACAATACTCATTGCAGTTCATGGCGATTTTACATTTACAAATGTATTGAGCGCATGTTTTGTAAGGTCACCCAAAATAGGCAATAAGCTACACAATGGCCATAACAGGATAGAATGGAGCCTACACATTACAATAGTTTGTAAAACTCTACTCAATAATATAATTAGTCCAAACAGTTTATTTTACTTTGTGCCTTGAAGGCATCTTCAGACATAATAAAAAACATATTGAGGATTGTAACATTAACAATAAAGAAATCTTATCCAAATGCCTTTCTCCGGGGTTTGTGAGCACACTACCATGTAGAATATGCATTTCTACTTCTTTGCTGGCAGGGATAATGGAACATTTTCTTAAAGAAAAAAGTTGAGTCAGCTGAAAGCGTTTACCATTTGGCAGCCTCTTTAGGTCAGTAACTAATTAGTCACTCTGGCATTTCATTTTCTATTAGAGTTACTAGTGTAATGTGCTAGCAAGCACGGCCACTGTATATTAAATGATGCCCTGTGCAGGACTGTTTTCGCGCTCCTCACCCTGTACAACACCACTGTGGTAAAAAAAATAAAAAATAGATTTTCCTAAGCTGCACTGTGTTCATCAAACCACATCATGTGTCATACTCATATGCTTCAATGTAAGAACCTTACCCCCTACAGTATTTTTCATTTGAGCCTGTCCCCCAGGCTCAAATGAAAGGCACTTGTCTGGTGTTTAAAGTGACTGTACCACCAGGCCCAGGCTGAAGCACTGGAGGCGGGCCGACCCACCCTTAGTGGGAGGAAACCCTAGCCCCTCTATGATAGGGTTCCATTGATTCTAATGGAGTCACGTCATGGAGGGGCTGGAGTTTCTTCCCACTAAGGGTGGGTCGGCCCGCCTCCAGTGCTTCAGCCTGGGCCTGGTGGTACAGTCACTTTAATACATGCACACTTGGCCAGTGTCGTTTATAGCGGTGGCCTCTGACAGATAAAATCTAAGCCCGTTCACACTACGGAATCGGCAATAAAATTCTGTGAGGAACCGTGTCAGTTCTTTGAGAGGAGAGGAGCGGAGAGCAGAGGCACGCAATCTCTCCCATTCAAACAGATAGAAGGCAGGATTCTGTGGCAAGTCCGCGCGGGGGTGGCGGTGGGTGGCGTCCCGCACAGAATTTCGGCGCTGATTCCGTAGCGTGAACAGGCCCTAAGGTAGCAGTGCTAGATTGTGTAGTGATACACCCAGGGCCGGCCTTTGGGGTGTGCGAGCTGTGCGGTTGCACAGGGCGCATCACTCCTGGCCAGCTGGGGGTGCTCTGGCAGACAGTCAGCTGCACACCTAACTGGTCTGTCAGACAGACGTTCTGTCTATCTGGCAGAGCGCCCCCCTAGCTGGCCGCCTGCCCTCCTTGCATAAGGGTTGGTTTGGGCGCTCCAGAAGACAGACGGCTAGGGACCTGGCAAATTAATCTTCCGGGTAGGTCCCGGTAAGCTCCGCCCCCTGCCGACAAGCCCCGCCTCCGGCACACACCGCGGGATGCTGACTCTTTCCTTGCCCCAATGCAGCCTGCTGTGTGCCCAGATCCCATCAGTGTGGTGGCCTGTGACCTCTGCCCAGCCATGTGCCTCCTCCCTCCTCCTCCTCCTCCTCAGCAATTTGTTCAGCCTCCAGGATCCTGTCCCCCTGCTGTAAGTCTGGTGATTCTTCTCCCTCCAATCTACCTCTTTATCCTCCTTCCCATCTACTTCTTTCCCATCTATCTATCTATCTATCTATCTCCTATCTATCTATCTATCTATCTATCTATCTATCTATCTCCTATCTATCTATCTATCTATCTATCTATCTATCTATCTATCTATCTTCTATCTATTATCTATCTATCTCCTATCTATCTATCTATCTATCTATCTATCTATCTATCTCCTATCTATCTACCATCTATCTATCTATCTATCTATCTATCTATCTATCTATCTATCTCCTATCTATCTATCTATCTATCTATCTATCTATCTATCTATCTATCTCCTATCTATCTACCTCCTATCTATCTATCTATCTATCTTTCTATCTATCTATCTATCTATCTATCTATCTATCTATCTATCTCCTATCTATCTATCTATCATCTATCTATCTATCTATCTATCTATTATCTATCATCTATCTATCTATCTCCTATCTATCTATTATCTATCATCTATCTATCTCCTATCAATCAATCAATCTATCTATCTATCTATCTATCTATCTCCTATCTATTATCTCTTATCTATCTATCTATCTATCTATCTATCTATCTATCTATCTATCTATCATCTATCTATCTATCTATCTATCTATCTCCTATCAATCTATCTATCTATCTATCTATATATCTATCTATCTATCTATCTCCTATCAATCTATCTATCTATCTATCATCTATCTATCTCCTATCAATCTCTCTCTCTCTCTCTCTATCTATCTATCTATCTATCTATCTATCTATCTCCTATCTATCTATCTATCTATCTATCTATCTATCTATCTATCATCTATCTATCTATCTATCATCTATCTATCATCTATCTATCTATCTATCTATCTATCTATCTATCTATCTCCTATCTATCATCTATCTATCTATCTATCTATCTATCTATCTATCTATCTATCTATCTCCTATCAATCTATCTATCTATCTATCTATCTATCTCCTATCTATCATCTATCTATCTCCTATCTATCATCTATCTATCTATCTATCTCCTATCTATCTATCTATCTATCTATCTATCTCCTATCTATCTATCTATCTATCTATCTATCTATCTCCTATCTATCTATCTATCTATCTATCTATCTATCTATGTCTATCTATCTCCTATCTATCATCTATCTATCAATCTATCATCTATCTATCTATCTATCTATCTATCTATCTATCTCCTATCTATCTATCTATCTATCTATCTATCTATCTTCTCTCTCTCTCTCTCTCTCTCTCTCTCTCTGCAGAGTCTGTATACACTGTGGCAATCTTCATGTACACAGTTCTGACCCTGGTGCTTAGTATACATGTAGTGCCACAGTATATACAGACACTGGCATCTCTCCTCACCTTGCCTTGTAGGAGTTTTTTTTTTAAAATAAAAATGTAAAAAGAATTGTCCATAATGTTGTTTAAAATTTTCACCATCATACCCCAACAGCGGAAACAGTACATAACTACTACCCCCAGCATACGTCAATCGCTAAACAGTGCATAACTATTGCCCCAGCATACGTCAATAGCTTAAGAGTGAACTACTGCCCCAGCATACCCCAACATCTAAACAGTGCATAACTACTGCCCCCAGCATACCCCAACAGCTAAACAGTGTATAACTACTACCCCCAGCATACCCCCAACAGCTACACAGTGCATGACTACTGCCCCCAGCATACCCCAACAGCTAAACAGTGCATAACTACTGCCCCCAGCATACCCAACAGCTAAACAGTGTATAACTACTACCCCCAGCATACCCCAACAGCTAAACAGTGCATGACTACTGCCCCCAGCATACCCCAACAGCTAAACAGTGCATGACTACTGCCCCCAGCATACCCCAACAGCTAAACAGTGCATAACTACTGCCCCCAGCATACGTCAACAGCTAAACAGTGTATAACTACTACCCCCAGCATACCCCCAACAGCTACACAGTACATAACTACTGCCCCCAGCATACCCCAACAGCTAAACAGTGTATAACTACTACCCCCAGCATACCCCCAACAGCTACACAGTACATAACTACTGCCCCCAGCATACCCCAACAGCTAAACAGTGTATAACTACTACCCCCAGCATACCCCCAACAGCTACACAGTACATAACTACTGCCCCCAGCATACCCCAACAGCTAAACAGTGTATAACTACTACCCCCAGCATACCCCCAACAGCTACACAGTGCATAACTACTGCACCCTGCACGGTAAGCAGTGTAATTGCCAAATAGGTCAAGTCCAAATTTGCTGTTTTTTAGTGAAGTCACATCCCAGAAAAAATTTCAAAAAGTGATGAAAAGGTCACATATATAACAGTTGGGGGAGGGTTGATGATAGATAATAGATAGATAGATCGTACTTCCATCGGGGGTTGGGTGGTTTCGGGGGCTGGGGTTTAGGGGTGGAGCTTGTTGTAGTAGGATTTAGTATATCGTATCTAAATACTACAGCCTCCCGTCTTGTTTGTGGTTTTATTGTGGGGGGTTGTCTGGAGGGGTGGGAGGCTGTAAGATTTAGTCTGTCACCATGAGGGGGTATCAACAGGGGTGGGGGGCGCCAAAAGAAAGTTTTGCACGGGGCGCCATCTACCCTAAGGCCGGCCCTGGATACACCCCAGTTGGTGGTATGTCCATACACAATCTGGCAATGTCAATTTGGCACTGTGCGGCCTGCAGCTGACAATTCAACAAACAGTTTACATTACCTATCCACGTTCCTGGTCTCCTCCTGTGCTCTGCATGCTTCCTCCCTGGTCCCGCACACTGCAGCTTCAGAGCAACCTGTCTCAGCTTACAGGCTGGTCAGGCAATCACTGGCCGCGGTGGTCCCAGCCAGTGATTGGCTGAGCGGCCTGTAAGCTCTGACGGGCAGCTCTGAAGTTGCAGTGTGCGGGACCTGAGAGGAAGCATGCAGAGCACAGGAGGAGACCAGGAACGTGGATAGGTAATGTAAACTGTTTAGGCAAAATCTGCACGGACATCGCTAATGGTATCCGTGCAGCCCTTGCTAAATGATTATCAGGTTGTGTAATAGGCCCAGTAAACGAGCGACAATCTAGCAGACTGGCGCTCGTTTACAATATAGATCAGGCCCATGTAATAAGCACCCTTATACATTTCTAGTAAGAATAACAAAAATGACACAATACAGAGCTATAGAATGTTCCAAAATGTGTTTCTTTAAGGGGAATGCAAGTATATACTAAGACAGACAGACATAGTTTCTTATTAAACTTCCATTTAGTAGTAGCTTAAAGTGACAGTGTCACCCCTATTTGCATTTTGGCTGCTCTCCACAGGTGTAAAGGGTAAGTGTTACAGCTTTCGTTACTTATTTTATATCACACCTCATGGTGCTTGTTCTGGTAAAAAGTCGTTTTTATCACCTGTGGATTGGTATATGTGGGCGGAGCCTCGCAGCCTTTGTGCCTTTACAACTGTGGAGAGCAGTCAAAATGCAAAAAGGGGGTGACAGTGTTACTTTAAAGTGTCACTGTCACTAACTATCAAAATCAACAGGGGATTGGAAATGAAGCATGTTCGCCAATTACCTTATTATTTTTTTTATAACGGTACAGGACCTGTAACTGTACGTCCATTTTTTGGGCTATGTTCACATTACGGCCGTTGTTGCCATCGGGGACAATACTCTTGTGTTATGCCTGGAAGTTTGCTTTTCTTAGAATATAAAGTTTCCTTGAAAAGTAATTTCTCATAGACATAGAATCAAGAACCATGTGTACTTAATGTATGATAAGGAAGGAAGTATTTTCCTGTTAGCTTCCCTTTCGTATCGCAAGATTATCCAGCCCAACCTGTAAACAGAAACGTCAGTGCAACTAACAAAACAGGAACTATAGCAATTTTTCATAGCTTTTAACTTTTCCTTCAAATTCTGAACTAATATTTACCCTGTAAATAAATGAAGTTGGTGGTTGATTACTGTTATAAATAGGTTTTATATAGTATATGTAAAATCACATAAAAGCTGGTGAGAAACATGACCTAAAAAACACCAAACAAAAAATGTAGTCCTGCTCCTTTACTTCTTAGTCTTGCTCCCTTGGCCGATAATAGACCTGTGCTAAAATGACAGCGATAAGCTCAGATGCTCGGCTTCAAAATCTATTGTCATTGGCCATCTTTCTGTGTAAACAGGTGTGTACGGCCATTAACGGAAAAGGGAAACCGACTGCAAAGATGTGGCTATATCTGGCATCTGGCTCTTCTGTTGTCCAGCTGCTGCTAGTAATATAGGACAGGAGAGTCGGTAGAGGAGGATGCCAGATCTCAAGAAGCGCAGAAGGTAAGTATGCTTGTGATATGGAAACTGACAGCAAAAATATATATACATATCCGTGCTGTCAGTTTCAATGGCTGCACGAATGATACAGGATCAACCTGGTTGCTCGATGTGAGTAAAGCCTTTTATCCGCTCCAAGTGCTTATAGCTTAATCATAGACTTTTCTACCATATCACTGCTGGTAAAGTAACCAAGGGAACTACTGTACCTATCCTCCTCGTGGCTACCACATTATTCCAAAAGATGGTGCACAGGGATACGTAGGAATGTTGAACACTTTTTCTATTCCTTTGACGGAAAATAGTTTTGGTGTGGAGGCATATTAAAAGTGTTCAGGTCGGTTGTGATCTGCATACTTAGACCCCTACCGATAAAAACGTTTGCCATGTCTTTGGTTCCTTACAAGGCTCCATCATGCAAAGCTCATTTTGGAATTTGCTTCATGTAAAATTTTCAGGCTGTCTTAAAGGCCTAAGGAGATGCCATAAAGTACTGAGATTTTTTTTTTCATATTTTTCCCTTAACATTGTTTGTTTCCATATTTCTTTTCTCTAACTGATTTGAAAAAAAACATTAACTAAGATTATTCACTTTTATTTGTCTGAGGTTTATGAAAAAAACAGGAATGTTTAGCTAAAATATATGAAATATATGATGAAATAAAGTGAAACATAAGTGTGGAGATTTCATTATTTCTACCAGGGGGTTTATCTGAGATTCGGACATTCAGAGGGCCAGTTCTGAACATCCTTTTCTGTAATACAATTTTCAGTGATGTAATGAAGGCTTCTAATGCTGCCAAATGACTGTTTTGCTTAGAGTGAAATTCAGAGGAATATAGCAGCTTCTCTTGTCTTGTGATCCAAGCTCCCAAAAAATCCAGGAAACTGCACTCTGCAAACATACACACTGAATATGTTTTTATTTTCTCCTTGAAAGTGATGCCAAGCCAGATGACGCATTAGGCCCTTGCATGCCAATGTTCTTAAAGAAGTTCATCTCTCCTTTTGTGAGAGCTTTTTTAAAGATAAAAAATGATTATTTTTTTTTAGATTTACTTGGTTAAAAAAAGCATCAACACATTTACATTCCTTATTTTATGTATAGTGGTATTAACGCTAGAGCGGAGGAAGCTTGAGTGGGATGTTTATTTTTATTTGGTACAAGAGGCATCAGTGGGGGTAACTGTGGCTACCAGGGTCTTCACTGCCGGTTAACTATGGCTACTAGGGGCATCACTGGGGGGCTAACAAAGACTACCAGGGACATCACTGGTGGTTTAACTGTGGCTACCAGTGGCATCACTGGGGGTTAACTATAGCTACCAGGGGCATCACTGGGGGGGTTAACAAGAACTATTAGGGACATCACTGGGGGGTTAACAAGGACTACCAGGGACATCACTGGTGGTTTAACTGTGGCTAAGGGGCATCACTAGGGGTTAACTATAGCTACCAGGGGCATCTGGGAGGTGTATAGAGGCATGGGGGGGGGTTAATTGCAATACTGGAGCACAATACTTTGCATACCCTGGATACTGTCAACCCACACTACGCCACTTCAGCACACAGTATAACATGTGCATGGGCTGTGTAGTGTATGGCCCTGAAATGTTTTATAAATGTCCTAACGGCCCTTGACAGAAAATCAGAAAATATAAACAGAAAAAAAGACCACGTTTCAGTGCCTGGCTCCCAACAGTAAAATAATCAAGATGATATTTTTACTTTAAATATATAATTAAATCAAGATACAGTGTAATATGATGAGGGGAGGATCTGCATTCATGTGAAGAAAGAAAGTAGCGGGCACTCACCAATCCAATGTGTACAAATCCGGTTTATTTCAGAAAAACTTCATGTGTGCAGGGAGTGTAGAGCAGGTACGCCCTCAATGACTGACAACAATTGTTTCACGCCCACGGCGCTTCATCCGCTCAGAGATGACTTTACATAATTTACATCTACTTTCATGATCCTGCTTTACTGTATCCATTTTGCTATTATCTCCTTTTTCTACTGAGGGTATGTTCACACACCTTGTAGTTTCACTGCGTTAACGTAATGAAGGTCAGCTGGATGGCAATAAAATGATTCATTACTGCAAAGAAGTGATGCGGAAATGCAATACAATGATGCAGACTGCAATTAAATAATTACTGCAATTAAATGATGTATTCACATTGCATTATCGCTTGTTGGAACACAGCCTCAATAAACCTTATGTTGTTCCGCCTATTTGTGGGGCAGGACAACATAATTGTTCAATTTTTCACAGGGAACAATCAAGTATTCTGTGGTACCCTCGTGGACCAGCTTGACCCTGGCCATTTGATTCCCTTTAAGTACGTAATGTGTCCATGGCAGGTGGTCACACATGCTCAGTAGCTCAGTCAGACTGGACGTTTGTTCTTGTACACTGTTGATTCCTGCTATTGTAAAGGCCATTTTCATAAAGTGAAGTCAATAAAAAAAAGTTGCTTTTCCTGGCCCACCCAAGTAAATTAATAATTATTTGTTAGGCAGCCCCTATAATAAGATTTAATTACTTATTTTCACAAATGTTATTTATCGATTTTATTATTTTGATAATTTTTGCTATGTAAGGATTTGTGTAGTGATGGATTTAAAGGTGTGTGTCAGACAATACAACACTCATGTGATGTGTGACTCATCCATAATGTCAGCATTTCCTTTAATACCTGTCAAGGAGCCTGGGTAAACACAGCTAGATCATTCCCTCAGCAACTTGGAAACTGCAAGGGAAAATAAACAGTTTACCTTGTATACCAATAGCTATGGTATTGCTTTACATTCCTATACATTGCTATAAGGCACCTGGCTAAGGTATTGCTATACATTCCTATACATTGCCATATGCAGATCATATATACAGCATCCACAGCTGCACCCAGGTCCATTCTATAACTTATGATACTTTTACACGGAGCGATAATTCGCCCGATCGCACGATTAACGATTTTGAATGAACAATGTTTTTTTTATAACGATCAGCGTTTAGGCGGAATGATATATCGTACAGAAAAATCGTTATGCAATCGTTTTGCGATCGCTTAAGCCTATCTCACACATAGGTGAAATCGTTGAAAGAATGTTTACAAGGAAGGATCTGCGAATTTTTTGCGAACGACCAACGATAATTTGAGAACATGTTGAAAGATCAAAATGAACGATGTCTCGCTCGTCATTTGATAGTTTTCAGTGTTTACACGTATGATTATCGTTCGAATTCGATCGTTATCGTACAAATTCGAACGATAATCATTCTGTGTAAAAGGACCATAACCTCTTAATTGCAAATCACACCTGAATTGGAGACAAGAGTCGCGTTGTCTCTAGAAGAAAGTAGCCATGGTTTTTTATGATTATAAAACATGCATCAGCAAATGATTGATATGGCATAAATATTAATATAGAAATAAACTATTGTTTAGGTTTCCCCATGAGGGACAACCATGGTAGCAGGCAGCAGACTATAACAGCACTGTACTGTTACAGCGTTTTAAAAATAGTCATTTGAGCCCTTCTTGAAACCACAAATGAATGCCTGGAATTTGGGTAAAGACTCCCTCTAATGGCAGTCACTGGTAATTGCTACAAAAAAAAAAATGTTTTCCAGATGGGTGTTGTCATATAGTTTCCTTATTCATTCCTCAGAGTTCTTCAAGGACTTTTGATTTCCTAAAAGAACAAAGGCCTTGACACAACACTGCATCCTGTATTCACTGGCATTGATGTAAAAACACAAATAGTGCTGCTAAGAAACAAAACGTCACAATCATAAAACTGAAAGTGATGAATGACTCATTCTTATTGAATTGATCAGATTGTACATTTTAGTAGGAAATAACAATGGACTTGCCAAGCTCCACTGTAGTAAAATGCTAGGTGACAGCAGCATGGAGTTCGCTAATAAAACAAACAGACTCAACACTAACAACCAGAAAATTGTGAGAGAGTTTTATATTTTTAAATTACTTTTCTGTTGCTGTAGCTAACTTGAAATAAAGTATATAATGTGCCCCTATGGCTAGGGCCAGACTGGTCCGCCAGGGTACCACAGAATACTCCATTAGTCCCTATATACAATGCAATGGGCTCAAAGTATCAAGAGGAAGACAACTTGATTTCAGATGAAAGTCATTTCACTTCTCTGTTAAGAATTAACTAAACAACAACAACAAAAAAATCTGGGTATATGCAAAAAGCCAACGCTGACCAAGGATGTTCGCAGAAGCCAGATGTTATCAAGAAAAGTCATTTATAAAAAATTGCACAGGTTTTCTGGAGATAAACTCCCTTCATCAGAAATAGTGTATGTATCATGATGAAGGGAGTTTATCTTATAAATATGTGTACCTGTCCAATTTTCTTTTTACAAATCCCTTTGCTTCATTACATCTGGCTTCTGCCAACATCCTTGCTCAGCGTTGGCTTTTTGCACAATTTTTTTTTTTTCTTAGTTGTATACCACATACAGGCCCCGGTTGGAAGTATCCTGTTAGAGGGTATTGTCAGCTTTGCAGTCCCAGAAGAGTCCTCATACCTCACCAATTGTACCCCAGGATTTCATTCTAGGGGTGATACCCACACAGCCCAATGGGCTGAAAGGTGAGTAGTTCTAAATCACCATATTGTCTATTTCCACACTCTTAGGATAATACACAAAGGGTTAGGATTTATTTTTCTTTTCTAAAAGAATTAAGTAAAAAAGCTGCAGTAGAATGCTGCATATATGTCCTGATATCTCCCTACTAACAAATGTATCAGGCTATGTTCACACACAATAATTTGGGTGCCTTATTGAACTATAAAAAAGCCTGAAAAATGCCTGAAAAAAAGTTAAAACAAAAAAATAAAAACACAAAAAATGCTGAAAAGGAAGCCTTAAGCTATGTTAGAAATCACACAAAGTGGAAACTGCACTGCCTAGGCTGACATACCATTATTTTTTTGTACCTTGGCCCAGTACCCATGCACGGCGCCAGTCTATTCCCGGTCACCGACACGGCCTGAAACACTGGAGGCGGGCTGTCCCGCCCCCAATGGGAGGTAACCCCCTCCCCTCAATCAATGGAGCCGTGTCACAAAGGGGAGCATTTCCCCACTGGGGGAGGGCCGGTGATTGGGAATAGACTGGGGATGTGCACAGGAATCGGGCTGTGGCACTGACATCCCTGTGCTGGCACCGGTCTATTGATGTTAAAATCATGAAGTGTTGTACCTGCTGGTACATTTGCTTTAAGTGGGGTCTCCCACCTAATATTGTATAGGCTGTTGGGGGGCTGTAGGGACCCTTTTATTGTATGGATTCCTTTAGTATCTTTGTTTTTTTATGGTTTAAATGGGTTAGCACTTGTTTGCTTATTGTATACTTTATATTTTCTCATTATCTGCAAAGAGTTTGTATGTTCCCTCCGTGTTTGCGTGGATTTCCTCCGGGTACTCCGGTTTCCTCCCAGACTCAAAACATTCAGATAAGTGAATTTAGATTGTGAGCCCTAATGGGAGCAATAATTGGCAAAACTATGTAAAGTGCGGCAGAATCTGTGTGCGCTATACAAATAAAAGCATTATTATTATTATTATTATTATTATTATTATTATTATTATTATTATTATTATTAGTGGTGTGCCTAGCATTATGTGATATACACTGCTCTTTCTTGTTAATTGCCTTTAGCTATTTTCGCACATCGTATTTCGGGACATTTTTTGAGCTGTACCTGGCAAAAAAAATGGACTATAAGAAAAGAATATAAAAACACTGCGAGATTATAGTGTCATGCTGTCTACTTTCAAAAACTGGATTACATCCCGAACATGTAAGTGGAGATCCTTGAGGCTGTGTTTACACATGCAGTAATGCAAAGAAAATGCAATGTGAATGCGTTACACTGCATCACTTCATTGCAGTCATTAAACATTTAATTGCCGTCCAGCCACCCTTTGTGTTAACGTAATGCATCCAGAGCCATGTTTTTTGCGCCACTCAAAGGGGGGTCCTTGTGACAAAAACTTGTGACTTTGTGCTAGTCTGCGCCAGGTGCCGACCTTGAGTCATCTGCCCCTTAGTATTCAGCTTAATTGTCTGAATTTAAAAAAAAGAAGAAAATATTGTGCTGGCAATCCAGACAAAAAAATGTGATCTTAATCTGTAATCAATATAATATAATCAATGTAATCAAACTTTGCAAATCTTAAAGTATACAGCAAGCGAATCAATTTAAACATGTAAGTGATGTTTTCATAACAAGCAGATTCATTCTAGCCAGTACCATTGCAATGTTCCATTAGTGATGGTGTCTCATTTGTTTGCCTACAGTTCCCTCTAGTGGTGTAAAGCAGTACCACACCTTATTCTTTAAATTGAATTCTTATTGTAAATTGAAAATGGGCTGATGTTTCCTTTTTTTCTATACCCTACATTACTCTCAAAATCCCGGCAATGATTCCCACTGTTATAAACCTCCGTGCAGAGGGTGGATACAGCGGGAGGACCGCCTGGAAAACCGGGATACAGCCACAGCCATAGGCTGTATCCCAGTTTTCCAGGCGGTCTTCCTGCTGTATCCACCCTATGCACGGAGGTTTAAGACAGCGGGAATCATTGCCGAGAGTCCGGGTCCGTACGAACCCGAACCTCGGCAGGTTCGGACCATCCCTAGTTACGAGTCTCAAAACACGGGAATAGCCAGATATCCCTCGAGGGAAGCCTATTGCCAAGGAGGTGCCTCCCGTGGGAGATCACCAAACCACCCTGATACGTAGCCCCTTAAGTCCCACTCGGTTGCTAGTATTGGAACATAAATAGGGAAATACCAGGGTGTCCCCTTTTACGTCAAAGTCTAACTCGTAAAAGGGGCCACCCTGGTACTCCATTTGATTTTTTTGTTTCTGTTCTCCCTGAGCTCAGCGATTGCTGTGTTTTGTTGGTCTATTTTTCATTGCCCCTGTTAGCCAGAATCCTACTCCACACTGATGAGGGGCAACTACCCCGAAACGATCGTCTGTGGATGGATGCCTGCCTTGGTAAACCCTTGTCATGTCGCAATACTCGCCACAGAGTTAGACTTTGACGTAAAAGGGGTCACCCTGGTATTTCCCTATTTATGTTCCAATACTTGCAACCGAGTGGGACTTAAGGGGCTACGTATCAGGGTGGTTTGGTGATCTCCCCACTGGGAGGCACCCCCTTGGCAATAGGTATATCTGGCTATTCCCGTGTTTTGAGACTCGTAACTGAGACCCCACGGACCCTTCTTTTGCATATTTAAATTTATAGGGGGCAATGCATCAGTGGAGATTCTTCAGTGAGTACTCCATTTGATTTTTTTGTCGCTGGTCTCCCTGAGCTCAGCGATTGCTGTGTTTTGTTGGTCTATTTTTCATTGCCCCTGGAGGGATATCTGCCTATTCCCGTGCCTTCTTGATCAGGGAGGTTGAAGCAGACACAGCAGCGGGATGG
Organism: Dendropsophus ebraccatus; assembly: GCF_027789765.1. NCBI lineage: Eukaryota > Metazoa > Chordata > Amphibia > Anura > Hylidae > Dendropsophus > Dendropsophus ebraccatus. Next base: position 56,507,011 of record NC_091456.1, on the reverse strand, counting down.
TGAGACTGATAATGGCGGCATCGCTGCTGACCATCTGTATTGACTCCTCAAAGGGGCCCAGTACCTGACAGATAGCAGACATCCACGTCCACTCCTCATTGTAGATTTGAGGAAGCTGACTGACCTGACTACCGCTTCTTGGCGAGGTTCCACCGCATGGGCACGTCGCACAGCAGTCGGTGAGCTGGCAGTTGCAAGCACCTTTGCACTGCCCTAAGGGTGGCAGCATCTGTGGTTGACTTGCGGAAATACGCACAGATGCACCGCACCTTGGTGAGCAAGTTGTCACGGCCGCGGCGGCGTCCCATGCTCCGGGCCGCCGCCGCGACCTCCCCCCATCTCATGCAGCTGCCGGGGTCCCGGTGCAGGGACCCGGCGCTGCTACACGTTCGGCCCCGGGGGGCGCCTCACCTCTCCACGCTCCTGTCTCTCGCTGTGCCGGCCGGCGCGCGCGTCCCCGCCTCCTAGGGCGCGCGCGCGCCGGCTGTCTCAGATTTAAAGGGGCAGTGCGCTCCTAATTGGTAGTTGCACCAATCACTCCCCTATAAATCCCAGCATGCCCTGTCCCCTGTGTTGGAGCCTCTACATGCTTCCCATAGCGTTTGGCCCAGCTCCCTGTTGTTCCTGTGTCCTGTCCGTTACCTGGTCCCTAGTCCCTGTTCCTGAGTCCTGTCCGTTACCTGGTCCCTTGTCCCTGTTCCTGGTTCCTGTTCCCCTGTCACTCCACCTGTTCCTGTGTCCAGCCAGTCACGTGCTCTCTCATCTGCAGACTATTGCCTGTGCCATCTCCTGCCACGCCTCGCCTGCCGACACCAGCAACCAAGCCAGGGGTAGCGACCTGGGGGTCGCCTGCCGCAGCAAGTCCATCCCGCCTTGCGGCGGGCTCTGGTGAAAACCAGCGGCCCCTTAGACTCCGCTCCCTGGTGAGGTTTGTGCCATCGCTGGTGCCGGTCCAGTGGATCCACTACTCCGGGCGTTACAGTAGGCTCCAACCATGGATCCCGGCGAGGTGCCTGATATCCGCGAGGTAGCCCGAGTGGTCGCCCTACAGGCTCAACAGATTCAGCAACAGTCACAGCTGATTCAACAACTGACTGCAGCCGTACAGCAGCATACCACAGCTCAGCAGTCATCACCTCCGGCAGCCTCTTCAAAACTACGACTGGCTCTCCCAAGTAAATATGGAGGTGACCCCAAGTTGTGCAGAGGGTTCCTGACCCAATGCACTATGTACATCGAACTTTTAAGCAGTCAGTTTGCCACCGAGCGCTCTAAAGTGGCTTTCATTATCAGCCTATTGGAGGGAAGAGCTCTGGCCTGGGCCACGCCACTATGGGACCGTAATGATCCGGTTGCTGCCAATTTTCGAATCTTCCTGGACGAGTTCCGCTCTGTCTTTGAGGAACCTGCCCGTGCGTCTTCGGCTGAGACTGCTCTCCTCAATTTATCCCAAGGGACTTCCTCCGTTGGTGATTACGCCATCCAGTTCCGCACCCTGGCTGCGGAACTAGACTGGAATGAGGCCGCTCTGATTGCCACCTTTAAAAAGGGCCTGTCCGGCCAAGTGAAGGATGTGCTCGCTGCCCGGGATCTGCCTACCTCCTTGAACGATCTTATTCTACTGGCTACCAGAGTCTACACCAGGTTTTCCGAGAGAGAGGAGGAGGTCCGGCAAGGACGGCGTCTGAGTCTGCCCCGTCGCCATCCTCGGCTGGCACCGGTGTTCCAGAATCCTGTTGCTCCTATGTCCCAGTCGATTCCAGAGGTTCCTATGCAGGTGGAACGTGTTCGCCTGACGACTGATGAGAGGAACCGTCGACTGGACCAGAATCTCTGCCTCTATTGCGGTGGCGCGGATCACTATCGACAGAGATGTCCCCAACGCCCTCAGCGTCCGGGAAACGCCCGCACCTAGGTCCGGTGGGAGAGGCCTCCCTAGGTGTGAATGCCACCTCTCCAAGGTTGACTATGCCCGTCTCCATCCAGACACCCTCTGGGCAAGTTTTCCAGACTACTGCCCTCATCGACTCTGGCTCTGCTGGCAGTTTCATCTCTGCTTCGTTGGTCCAAAGATGGCGGCTACCCGTGATCCAGCTAGCCCAACCCCGGTCTATCTCTTCGGTTACGGGGGAGGTTCTTACCGAAGCGGTGTACAGCCAGACGGCACCCCTAGTCCTCCAGGTGGGAGCCTTACATCAGGAGAAGATCTCCTTCTATGTCTTGCGCCATTCCTCTTCCAACCTCCTGCTGGGGCTTCCTTGGCTGCAACTCCATACCCCTAAGCTGGACTGGAGAACTGGGGAGGTTCTCAGCTGGGGTCAGGACTGTCATAACCGGTGTCTGAGATCTCCTCAACCCAAGTGCTCTACAAGGTCACCTGCTCGTGTCAAGCCTCTATCCGGGCTACCGGAGGACTACCAAGACTTTGTCGATGTTTTCTCGGCCAAGGAGGCGGACTCACTACCACCCCATCGGGCCTATGATTGCCCTATAGACCTCCTTCCTGGGTCTTCTCCTCCACGTGGTCGAGTATACCCTCTCTCTGTGCCCGAGACTGAAGCCATGTCCTCCTACATCCAGGAGAACTTACAAAAGGGCTTCATCCGCAAATCCACGTCTCCAGCTGGCGCCGGATTTTTCTTTGTTCAGAAGAAGGACGGTTCCCTCCGCCCATGCATAGACTATCGGGGTTTAAATAAGGTGACCGTTAAGAACCGCTATCCTCTTCCGCTTATTCCGGAACTATTCGACCGTCTTCGTGGAGCAAAGATCTTCTCCAAGCTGGATCTCAGGGGAGCGTATAACTTGGTCCGAATTCGTAAGGGAGACGAATGGAAGACCGCTTTCAACACCAGGGATGGGCACTACGAATATCTGGTCATGCCATTCGGCCTATGCAATGCCCCAGCGGTCTTCCAGGAATTCGTGAACGATATCTTCCGAGACCTCCTCTATGTCTGCGTCATTGTTTATTTGGACGACATTTTGGTCTTCTCCCCGGACCAGCAGACTCATGTGGCACAAGTGCGTCAGGTTCTACGAAGACTACGGGCCAATCATCTATACGCCAAGCTTGAGAAGTGCGTTTTCCATCAGCGCAGTCTTCCATTTCTTGGCTATATCGTCTCCGATCAGGGCCTACAAATGGATCCAGCCAAGCTCGCAGCTGTTCTTCAATGGCCACGCCCTGTGGGACTTAGAGCTATCCAACGTTTCCTGGGCTTCGCCAACTATTACCGGCAATTCATCCCTCACTTCTCTACCCTGGTCGCACCCATTGTGGCTCTCACTAAAAAGAAGGCGGACCCCAGACGTTGGCCTCCAGAGGCCGAACAAGCCTTCAATAGCCTCAAGTCTGCCTTTGCCTCCGCTCCTGCCCTAGTCCGCCCGGATGTCTCCAGGCCGTTTTCTCTCGAGGTCGATGCTTCTTCTGTGGGCGCAGGAGCCGTTCTCTCGCAAAGGGACACATCAGGCAAGACCAGAACCTGTGGGTTCTTCTCTAAGACTTTCTCCCCTGCCGAGAGGAACTATACCATTGGGGACCGTGAACTCCTGGCCATTAAGTTGGCACTGGAGGAGTGGCGTCATCTATTAGAGGGGGCTAAACACCCGGTTAACATCTACACGGACCACAAGAACCTCCTCTACCTCCAATCGGCTCAACGCCTCAATCCCAGGCAGGCTCGGTGGTCCCTCTTCTTCTCTCGATTCAACTATACCATCCACTTCCGTCCAGCCGAGAAGAATCTAAAGGCCGATGCATTATCCCGAGCATCCGATGTCATGGGGCAAGAGGAATCTCCTCGTCACATAATACCTCCCGACCGCCTAGTACCAGTTGCCACTTCTGCTCTGCAGAGACTGCCTCCCGGGAAGACTTATGTGCGCCCCGCACTCCGTAAACGCATCTTGAAGTGGGGGCATTCCTCTTTGGTAGCCGGGCATCCAGGAGCCCAAAAGACCGGGCAATTGATCTCCCGTCATTACTGGTGGCCCAATCTCCTCCAGGATGTCAAGGATTTTGTGGCTTCTTGTGCAGTCTGTGCCAGGAATAAATCTCCCCGTCTAAGACCTGCCGGCCTACTATTGCCCTTGCCAGTCCCGGATCATCCCTGGCACCACATTGGGATGGATTTCATCACTGACCTGCCGCCATCTGCGGGCAACACAGTTATTTGGGTGGTGACGGACCGCTTTTCTAAAATGGCTCACTTCGTGGCCCTTCCTGGTCTGCCCTCTGCTCCTCGTCTGGCTCAGTTGTTCTTCCGACACATCTTTCGCCTGCATGGACTTCCTCTTCATATTGTGTCCGACCGAGGCTCTCAATTTGTCTCTAAATTTTGGCGTGCCCTATGCTCGCAACTCCAAGTGAAGCTGGACTTCTCATCGGCCTATCATCCTCAAACCAACGGGCAAGTGGAGAGAGTCAATCAGATTCTGGGCAACTACCTACGCCATTTTGTTTCAAGCCGCCAAGACAACTGGTCCGATCTACTCCCATGGGCAGAATTCTCTTATAACCACTTGGACTCGACTTCCACAGGCAAGTCCCCTTTCTATGTGGTCTACGGGCATCATCCTCGTCCTCCTCTGCCTCTCTCTCCATCCTCTGAAGTCCCAGCCGTGGAGGAGTTGTTATCTGACCTGCAATCTATCTGGGAACAAACTCGACAGTCCTTACTCAAAGCCTCTGAACGCATGAAGGATCAGGCTGATAAGAAGAGGAGACCTGCCACGAATTTTCTCCCAGGTGACAAAGTCTGGCTCTCGGCCAAATATGTCCGACTCAAGATCCCCAGCTACAAGTTGGGCCCTCGATTCCTCGGTCCTTTCTCGGTGCTAAGACGCATCAACCCTGTCACCTACAAACTCCGCCTACCTCCCACTATGCGGATTCCGAACTCCTTCCATGTTTCCCTCTTAAAACCAGTGGTCCTGAACCGGTTCTCCGATAGGTCTTCGTTCTCTGCTCCTCAAGCCGTCTCTGACGACGTCTACGCTGTTAAGGACATTCTGGCTATGAAGACTGTCAGAGGGAGAAGGTTCTTCCTGGTGGACTGGAAAGGATTTGGTCCTGAGGAGAGGTCCTGGGAACCCGAGGCTAACATCCTGGACCAAGATCTCATCAAAAGGTTCCTGCAGGTTAGAAAGAGGGGGAGGCCAAAGGGGGGGGGTACTGTCACGGCCGCGGCGGCGTCCCATGCTCCGGGCCGCCGCCGCGACCTCCCCCCATCTCATGCAGCTGCCGGGGTCCCGGTGCAGGGACCCGGCGCTGCTACACGTTCGGCCCCGGGGGGCGCCTCACCTCTCCACGCTCCTGTCTCTCGCTGTGCCGGCCGGCGCGCGCGTCCCCGCCTCCTCGGGCGCGCGCGCGCCGGCTGTCTCAGATTTAAAGGGGCAGTGCGCTCCTAATTGGTAGTTGCACCAATCACTCCCCTATAAATCCCAGCATGCCCTGTCCCCTGTGTTGGAGCCTCTACATGCTTCCCATAGCGTTTGGCCCAGCTCCCTGTTGTTCCTGTGTCCTGTCCGTTACCTGGTCCCTAGTCCCTGTTCCTGAGTCCTGTCCGTTACCTGGTCCCTTGTCCCTGTTCCTGGTTCCTGTTCCCCTGTCACTCCACCTGTTCCTGTGTCCAGCCAGTCACGTGCTCTCTCATCTGCAGACTATTGCCTGTGCCATCTCCTGCCACGCCTCGCCTGCCGACACCAGCAACCAAGCCAGGGGTAGCGACCTGGGGGTCGCCTGCCGCAGCAAGTCCATCCCGCCTTGCGGCGGGCTCTGGTGAAAACCAGCGGCCCCTTAGACTCCGCTCCCTGGTGAGGTTTGTGCCATCGCTGGTGCCGGTCCAGTGGATCCACTACTCCGGGCGTTACACAAGTCAGCCAAATTGGGGTAGGTTTTAAGGAACCACTGCACCACTAGGTTGAACACGTGGGCCAGGCATGGCACATGTGTGAGGCTGCTGAGTTGCAGAGCCGCCACCAGGTTGCGCCTGTTGTCACACACAACCATGCCTGACGCGAGCCAAAGGTCGGTCTGCGCCGTGATGCCCTGCAACAGCCCCTGGGCGATGTGCCTCTTGTCACCTAAGCTCAGCAATTTCAACACTGCCTGTTGGCGCTTACCCACTGCAGTGCTGATGCTCCTAGCGCTACCAAATGGAGGCGATGTGCTCATAGAGGGTTATAGAGAGGAGGAGAAAGAGAAAAGGAGGAGGAGAAAGAGGTTTTGGAGGAAGAGGTATACAAATGAAGAGAGACTGCGACCGAGGTAGGCCCCGCAATCCTCGGTGTGGGCAGCACATGAGCAGAACCAGGGTCACACTCTGTCCCAGCCTCCACCAAGTTGACCCAATGTGCCGTCAGGGAGATATAGTGTCCCTGCCCGCCAGCACTTGTCCACATGTCCGTGGTTAGGTGGACCTTGTCTGTGACGACATTGTTCAGGGCACGGATGATGTTATCTGACACATGCTGGTGTAGGGCTGGGATGGCACACCGTGAAAAGTAGTGGCGGCTGGGGACAGAGTACCGAGGGACAGCCACCACCATAAGATTTCTAAAAGCCTCTGTCTCTACCAACCAATAGGGCAGCATCTCCAAGCTCAGCAGTTTGCCTATGTGCACATTTAGGGCTTGTGCATGCGGGTGAGTGGCAGTGTATTTGCGCTTTCATTCAAAGGTCTGCTGCAGGGACAGTTGAACGCTGCGCTTGGACACCTTGCTGGAGGGTGTGGAGCATAGTGGAGGTGAAGGGGTGGGTGTAGGGCAGGCGGCGCTCGTGCCTGGGGCCTTGGTTCCACTGAGTGGGGTGTTTAGCACTCATATGCCTGCGCATGCTGGTAGTGGTTAGGCTGGTAGTGGTGGCTCCCCTGCTGATCCTTGCGTGGCACACGTTGCACACTACAGTCTGTCGGTCATCCGCAGTTTCTTTAAAGAACCCCCAGACTTGCCAACATCTAGGCCTGACCACTGCAGTTTGACTCCGTGAAACAGTTGCTGATCTATTTGCTCTGGCCCAGCTTCTCCCTCTGCCCACCCCTCCTCCAACCGGTCCTGCGGGTGAACTTGCCTCCCCCTCAGAAGCACGGTCTTCACTAGGCTTATCCACGCAGCTCGGGTCAGTCACCTCATCCTCATTCACCAGCTCTTCCTCCAATTCCTCACTCTGCTCCCCACTTTGAGTTACATCCATGACAACAACGTCACTGTCTGACAACCGGGTCTCATCGTCATCATCAGACACCTCTTCCAATCCCGCTTGCAAGTCCCCACTCTCATCACCCACTGACTGCGTGAGCTGCATAGTTTGGGCATCGGGACAGATCGACTTCTCCGGTTGCTCTGACTCAGGGAAGGGTCCAGAAAAGAGTTCCTGGGAGCATGGTGGTGGATCTACATCCCTTCTTTCCCTGAAGGGGCAAGGCTGTGGGGAAGGAGGCTGAGCTGCTGGAGCAAGGTTTCCACTCCCTTGGGTAGCGTGGGTGGACTGTGTGGAAGACTGGGTGGTGGATAAGTTACTGGACACATTATCCGCTATCCACGTGATCACCTGTTTACACTGCTGCAGTTTCAAAAGCGGTCTACCACGTGACCCCGTAATTTCCGAGAGGAATCTAGGGAGTGAATGTCTGCAGTGTGCCACTGCTCCCTCCTCAACAGGTGCTGTTTCACCCTGCCCAGAACCACGGCCTCTGCCCACTGCATCGCTTGGAACCCCACACCCACACGCTCGTCCTCGACCCTTACCCCTGGCGTTCACCATTTTATGGACACTGCACAGTAAAGAATGAGATAGCTGCACTAAAGATCACAGCAAGCCAAGAAAATATATTACTCAGACTACTTTTGGAGGTAGTCGTATAGAGTCTGTGTGTAAGTGCTGCTATATAGTGTTTGCCACCATCTTACACAGGACAATCAGCAGTGAGCTTGGATATGGCTGCACTAAGAAATAATAAAGCAACCCTGATGACTGGCTGCAGATGAGAAAATATAGTGGTCAGACTAGTTTTAGGGAGGTTGTCGTATAGACTGTGTGTAGGTGGAGGTATATGCTGTATGCCACCTGTTACAAAGGACAATGAGCAGGGAGGTTCTATGCAGCTGTACTACAAATCACAGCAATACAACGTTCAACAGCAGCAGCAACAGTCACAAAAAATATAATATTACTGAGGACTTCTTTGGGGTCTGTATGCACCACCTGCTGTCCCCTTTCTGCCAGCAGTCGATGACCACAGTGTGCTGCCATAATCGTGGTAGCTGCACTATAAGTCCCAGCCAGCAGTCTGGAGTAATCCAAAAAAAAAAAATTTGGATTTTAAGCCCTTACAAGGGCTGTTGGGGTCTTTCTCTGGTATCCCTGTCTACAGGAGCGCTAATTCCCTCCCTAACGTTCTCCCTGACAATCACAGCTCTCTCCCTATTCTCTTCCAGCCTGCATGTGAGGCGTGCACCGCCAGGGTCATCTGACCTGGCCAACCAATCGCTGCTATCGACATGTATGGTTAGAGGTAAAAAAAAAAAATCTAACTTCTGCAGAAGCATATAACAATATTATCTATCTATCCCAGTTTTGAAACTACCAAAAATCCATTTGTTTTGGGGGGTTTTGTTCTGTTTTGTGTTTCTGTATTTCCTGGTTGAGCAGTTGTACACAGTACTACAGGTTCCAGAATGCAATGCTTTCCCTCAGCTGTTCCATCACAGTCCTCCACCCTGCCTATTCCCCGCCCAAAGCTGTTGCAGAACATCTAGGCTGTATTCACACATTGCAGTTTCATTGTGTTACTGAATTATTTGCAGTACTTTATAATTTCTTTGTGGTCTCACCTACACAGCACGCTGTATTTGCTACCTGTATGCTGATATTGGAATAAAGCAAAGAACTTTTTAAATTAATTTTTTTCTTTTTTTTCTTTTCATCTCCACGCACATATTATGATCAAGCATCTTTTATCTTTGAAGTTGATTCCCACAAAAAGGACTTTATTCTATACTATCTTACATGGGATATACTGTTTATGCCTTGTTTTTTGTGCAGATGGAATTGGCAGTGACGGCTCTTATCCTCTCAGCTGTTTAGCATTATCTATTTGTGTTACTGCATCATTTTTGTGCAGATACTGCAGTACTGCAATGAAACTCCAACATGTGTGAACATCGCCCTAATTTCTCTGTAGACTTTTGCACAATCAGTGAAGCTAAAACACCTGCTTCTGGACAGTCAGAGATGGTGAATCACACCCTGCCCCCTGTCTGCATCATCAGCTTGTGCCTAACAAACACACACAATGTGAGACAGAGGCATGAAAGATTTGTCTCCTAAGGTGGGATAGCAGAAGGAGCAGGAGACAATGTGGATTGGCACAGAGGCCATATTTTTTCACTTTCTGAATTTCTATCAGCTACAAGTGTGGCAGAACCGTACTGATATGGTAATACATTGTATAGACACATCTATATAACTTTTAATGTACTTTTAATAGAAAACAAGTTTTTCTTATCCGGAGTTCCCCTTTAACTGGGGACCCTCCTTTGTTCTGTTTTTTCTTCCCGGTAGAAGGTTTGGCTAGTTCACTGACGTCGAGAAACATGTGATGGTGTCTCTGCAGTAGTTCTGCATATTTATCTTCCCAGAGGGCAATGGTACTAGATTCATTGACATTGAGAAACATGTGATGGTGTTTCCACATTGTTTTGGTTGATCTCTGAGGTCACCCGTCATTCCTTTGAATGTACTTACTAGGCTTTATTCCCACTGGACAGAATCTTGCTCCACATTGATGAAGGGAAAATCCCATGAAACAGCTATCTGTGAATGAATACCTTGCCTGGGTATTTCCCAAATCATGTCTTACTTGATTGTGGCTTGTGGAAGGGTAGTTTCCTTGGCTAAAGACCCTCCTTTTGTTTGGTTGTTCCTTCACGGTATAAGGTCTGGCTAGTTCACTGACGTTGAGAAACACATGATGGTGTCAAATCATCAATGGCAATGCACAACATCACGCATGATATTACTTGTCAATGTCATCAAGTATTACATCACTGATGACTTCACAAATGACAACATTATTGACCTAAAGCATGACAGCACTGATGGCATCACACATGACATAATCATTGACGTAATGCATTATATCAACAATGACATCACATATGACCTCATAACACATGGCAGCGAGTTCCATAGTCTTAGGCCCTATTACATGGAGTGATAATTGACCGAATCAGGAAACAATCATCGGCTGATCGTTTCTTTAGGTCCAGACCTAAAATCATTGGGCGTCAGGCACGCATTGTTATGTGTAATAACGGTGTGCGGCCAACACCTGATAATTGAGGTATAAAATGATAATAGTAAGAACTTACCTTACCACTAGAGATGAGCGAGTAGTGAAATATTCGACTTTTGAGAATTCGAATCGCATAGGCACCGAGATTTGACTTGGAGGTCACCAAGTCCCCCATGAAACCTCCCTAAACTATGCCAACACCTCCGGAATGACACTGTGACATCAGGGGGAGCTTGCCTGGGTGCACCCAACACCCCAAAATCGCAGTATAATGCCACTGTCCGCAGTTGCGAATGAAAAATGTTTGCGAAAGCTTTACGAATATTTACGGCAATGTTCACACATTTCCTTCGTATTTCTTGCGCAGCATTACATACATGATTTCTATGTGCGTCCGTAGAGCATCACGTTATTCGCGCGTATCACGCATCATGCTGTACGAACGTTACTGGAACAGTATGTATGACGTGCCTTTTACTAGGCTACTGGAACAATAGCTACACATGGCTTTTACTGGGCAACTGGCACAATAGGTATCACGTGCCTTTTACTGGGCAACTGGTACAATAGGTATAACGTTTACGTGCCCTTAGTGGGCTAAACCAGGGACACTATAAGTCACTTGTACACACAGGGTACTGGAATGAATACAGCTGCTGATGCTGCTGTTATATCATCTATGTCTTAGCACTGAGAAGTGCTTTGGATTTAAAGATGACTTTTTCGCTGGATCTTAGCCCTGCAAAGGACTTTTGGGTTCAGTAGTAATCCTGCCTAACCAAAACGCTACTAAAGTCAATTATTAAATATTTGAGGTCATGTGGTTCAGCCATCCAATGAGGCTAGACGCCGTTTTCGCGCTGCGTGCGTACTCCCAGGGTCCCTCACAGCCTCCCAGCATGGTGATTGGATTAAAAAAAAAGCCAACTGTGATGGGAGGGCTTTCGAATGTTTCCTGTGTATTCGTCACATTACTCGATTGAATTCAAATCTTTAGAATAACACAATGTTCGATAACTGGCATGAGTGAAACGGGCATTGCCTGCGTTTTTTTTTCTTTTTGGAACCTTCTGTCTTGCTGTTTTTTTTTAATGGAGCTACTATAAACAAACATAGCATGTGAGTGCTGCTGGTCTTTTCTTTATGATCTGAATAAAAATGTAGTTGGGCCTTTTTTGTAATAACTAGGGATTAGCGAATTTACAATAGGAACAAAGCGAAGAAACGAAGAAGTTTGCCAGGAAGGGATCCATTTATTTTCCCCAGCACCTGGGGAGGAGCGGCGCGGAGTGGAGCACACTGATGAGCAGAATGTCGTTAGGAATGAAGTGCTTCGCTACGTTCCTACTGTAATTTCGCTCATTCCTAGTGTGTGTTTTGATGTATTCCCTCTTAGTTCTTAGTATTAATTCATGAACACAATTTATTATTATTCATGTCCTAATTTATTGTTATTCTCAGTCTTCAATGTGTGTCTATAGGGTCAATGGTTAGATTCGGTGGGTATTATGTGTATTAGTGGTTGGGAGTATCTGCTGGGTAGATAAATCGCCTTAGATGTCAACATTTGCAAAATTTCCCCTAGTTCTTTGTATATATTATTATTCTCCTGGAGATTTTTCAATCTATGACCCTTGTTCTTAATATCATAATAGGCAGGGCCGGCCTTAGGGTAAATGGCGCCCCCCCCCCTTAAGGTATCATAAAGCTCCTTCAGCCTTCCACCCCTCCAAACAACAACCATAACCCAACATTCCTGCCATACACACAACTACCCTACCCCTCAAGCCATACACAAAACTCCCCCCCAGCCATATCCACAACAACCAACCTCCGAGCCATTCACAAAACTGCCCCCCAGCGATACACACAACTACCACACTTTTCACAAATTAATGTATCGATAGGTAACTGGCCAGCCCACCACACAACACAGCACCATGCATAGAGACACACATACGCACAGCACACGTAGACACACACATGCAAACACAACACACAAAGACACAGACACAGATAAGCCTCCACACCAAGGGTCTATTTAGACAAGGGCAGATACACTAAGGATTTTCTGCAGCAGGTCTATCAGCAAAGTGGAAAGGACACTTAAAGGGCACCAATTAGCCCAATTGGGCTGATATGGTTCACAGGAGCGCTGTATAAAGCTCCTGCAGCAGCCACGGCACTTGCTGACCGCGGCTGCTGCAGAAGCTTTATACCAGAGTTTTATTCCCTGGGCGCGTGACAGACAGAGGCAGGGAGGTAGTCATCTGGGCGGCTCCCCGCCCGTGTCTAGTCACCGCTCTCTGCCTCTCAGCACGCTCGGTGGAGACAATTGACAGGCAGAAAGGTCCGCTACTGGCCTCTGCCCAGATGAATGCCTCTGCCTGTCGCGTGCCCGGGGAATTATTTTTTTCCTCCAGTATAAAGCTTCTGCAGCAGCCGCGGCTGGTACGTGCCACAACTGCTGCAAGAGCTTTATACAGAGCTCCTGGGAACCGTATCAGCCCAATTGGGCTGATTGGTTCCATTTAAATGTCTTCTTCCCACCAAGCTCCCATGATGCGACTCATGACATAGATACACACATATACATTTATATATATATATATATATATATATATATATATATATATATATGCCTCTATAGTACTACCACACAACTAGACACATAACAAAGATACACAACAGATGCGCACACAGAGATGGGCACATTACACAAATATGCAGATACACAAATTACACAGATACAAACACACACAGATTACATTAATACATGTATAGTACTAACCCTCACACCAACACATGACAGAGCTATACACACACACAGACAGGAACATGACAGAGCTATGTACGTACACAGACACAGGCACATGACAGAGCTATGTACACAGACAGGCACATCCGACACACACACTTACTTTTTTATGCAGGTCTAAAGGCTCCACTTGTCTCTACCTTCCTCTCTCCCAGACAGTACAGCCTGCAGGCTTTCCCCCTCCTCCTCTGCACTGACTACAGAGCTGTATAGAGGAGGGGGTACCAGGACTGGATCTTCTGTGGTGTCTGTGTGCCGAGCCTGGGAGCTGCTGAGAAGGGGAGGCCATCCATGGAGAGTGCGGTCTCTTCCATATGCAGTTTCTGTGGACAGTGCAGTTTGGGAGGCAGGCCAGATCCCTGACAGCTGATCTGCCCTGATAGTGGCTCTGAGCGTGACCACCACACACACTCACAAGTTGAACTGAGGCCCGCTCAGTCCAGTGGAGGTCCTCAGCAGAGATGATTAGCAGCAGGCGGCCCCGTTGCTACCTGTTACCTTAATGACAGTGTCAGTGACATCTATGACACAGTGTCTGGCAACTGCTGGAGCCTCCTTAGTCCCGCAGGGGCCCTCAGCAAGCCCACCAGGAAGGAGGGCGGGCAGCCAGCTGGGTGGGCATCCCGGCAGCACATATAACTTCTATTTCTAAGTTAGATGTGAAGTTTAGCTCTCTTTCTGCCGAAGCGCCCTCCAGCTAGTCGGGAGTGAGGCGCACAGGTCGCACACCCCAAAGGCCAGCCCTGATAATAGGGTAAGAGGTAAAGGGACTTTTTCAGGTCCTCAGGTCCTGTAGAGTCCTTAATGAGTCAAGATCTGAAATATCAGGCTGTAACACGGCAGTTTATAAAGGTAGTACAATAATGAGTGTCTGCAGGCAATACAAAAACCTAGTGATTCCTTGCAAGTTTGGTGCTGCATTTTAGCAGAGTTGGGCAAGGAATGGTTAGAAATAATGATATATTCAGGCAGATACTTATCCATCCTTTGAAGCTCCAAATTTGTCCCACCCCTTAAACATACAGTAAACATTATTAAAGAGGTTATCGAAAACCAGAAAAAACAAAGCTACTTTCTTCACTTTCAAACCAAGGGAACCAAGCTGAAAAACCAAACCCAAACCAAGGACAAGAGTGGTGCTGCTTCTGGAAAAAAGCAGCCATGTTTTACTAAGCCTCAATAACGCCTTTAAGTACTATTGTTCAGCATAAAGAAGAAAGAGCCCTAGAAGTGATGTTAAGGCCTCCATAGAGGCCAGATCTCAACACTGAGGCCCTATTCACACATCACATAATCTATGGATCCGTATTTCCGCATTCGAGTTAATGTACATTCATGTCTATTGGGTTATTCACAGGATCAGTAAATTACAAGAACGTAAACAAATCCTGGGGGGAGAAAAAAAAAAAAAAAGAGGACATGTCCTAGTGTGGACCCAGATTTTTTTTTTTTACGGATTCTCTCATAGAAATCAATGGGATCCGCTATTTTCTACAGATTGTAACATTTTTTGCATATTTCCGTAAAAAATAAGGATGAGTCATGAAAGGTTGTGTTTCTAAAAAACAGATTTACGGAAATACAGATGTACTACAGATGCCCAATCTGTAACTTTTTGCGGATTATACAGGTGGATAGCGGGAGGAATCTACGGACATGAAAAAAAAAAATACTGAACGTGGGCATAAGGCCTAAGTCTGTCTGTCTGGGATTACTTGAAGAGACAGAAGGATATTCGCAAACCCACATTTCTGCTGAGGTCCAGTTAATGCTGTGTTCCTAGAATTAACAGTGTGTTAAAGTGGCACTATCACCAGGTTCTGCCCAGAGAACCTGCCAAGATGTCTCAGAAACTCTGTACCTTAGCAGTAGATTGCAGTTAATAACATTCCTCTCTGCATTCTTTATTAATTTGCTAATTGCCCCAATACAAATCTGGGGCTTAAGAGCATTTGGCACATCACCCGCCATCACGAAGCACCACCGCGTCCTGCCCAATCCACCCCCCATTGCATATTTATTCATGCATAGTGGGCTCTATTTAGTGAGCCTGAGCAGGGAAGATGTCCCGTCAGAGATGGGCTGCTTTCTACGCATTCGCGATTCATCCGGGCCACCTGACAGTGAGAAGAATCTTCCCAGGGGTCAGTAAAGATGTAAGTATAAGTGTATATTTGTCTGTGCGTGCATGTGAATTGAATTGCTTGTTCTTTTGCAAATTGTGTGGATGATGGCAGTGAGCATAGTGTGCATGATGGGTTTACACAATGCTCACTCCCATCATCCACACGGGACATCTTCCCTGCACAGACGCACCAAATACAGCTTGGGAGGGGGCGGACTGGGCAGGACGCAGTGGTGCTCTGGGACGGCGGGCTACGCCCCAAAAGCTCTTAGGCCCCAGATTTGCATAGAGGCAATTAGCAAATTAATAAAGATTGTGAAGGAGAAGAGGAATGCTATTTACAGCCATCTACTCCTAAGGTACAGAGCTTCTGCGACATATCAGCAGGTTCTCTGGGTAGAACCTGCTGATAGTGCCGCTTTAAAGCTAAAAAGTGGTTACAAGAAATGTTTATTTGAAAAGATTCTTTTACTTTACTTTTCTGAAACTTCATAGTATTTTTGTTTCACCTCTCTAAAAAATTTGCACAAAGATTATTGGTTTTAATCTGACTGATTCGGGGAACTGATGTTGTTGTGATAAAAGGGATTGTGAATTTTGCATTTTAGCACCATTTAGAACATATAGAACCTTGTTTACATGACAGAATAATGCAGAATTTAGAATGTGGATAAATTTCTTGCAATATTATCACATGCAGACTTCGAGGCAGGGAACAGTGAATCAAGATGAGTGTACTCTAGAATGAGTGACAGGCAATCTATTTGTGACAAAGTCTATTGTCTTGGAGGAGGTTATCAGAATCAGGCAACATAGGAGACTCTCAAGTATACATTTATGGCTTATGCCACATTTTTTAGGTAGTCAAGTCATTTTGCAGTATATGTATTCTGATATTACTGTTATTTTTCAGCACCTACAGATTAACACATTGTGTGATTAGGTCAGACATTCATGACCTACAGGACAAGAAAACCATTTATTCAACATCAATACTCAAATGTATAAAATTATCATTTAAAAGTTTAAATTCATGACACACAAAAGGCATAATGCATCACTGTTTAATCTGATACTAAACCATAATAAAAAAAAAAGTATCATTTCAAATTTTAAGCCAAATTAACTTAAAATTTGAAGAAAAAAAATAATAATGAACAGATGCTTGATAATTGATTTGAAATGTTACCATACTCCAACATCTGTCTTCTGTCTAGTTCAAGTTGTGGCAACATGACGATGCCCCAGAACATACTAAAAGCATAGCAAACCATGAAATGCACATACAGAACAAGGTATGCGCCATAAAATGTACACATACATATATATACCCAGAAGCACAATTTGTGAATCTTTGGTTGGATGTATAATATTTTTGAAATAATGGTTGTGGTAATAAATGGTGGGGTTGGAGACATCTTGTCTTTAAAGTCAAAAACATCATACAATGCAAACCACTGAATTCAGTTTTATTAGGCGTGGTAAGATGCAATTAGTGATGCAATACCAGAAGGGAAGGAAGAGCTTTAATTGTGTACAATGTACCACAAAAAGATAGTAAAAATGAGCAAAGCCATGTCCTGCAGTCCTTGCATTCCATTTCTCCACATTTCAACTCATACCAACCCTCCTTCCAAAAAAAAAATAATAATTTTTACTTGCACATTTAGAGAAACATATATACGTCACTCACTGAAGTGCTGTAAGAAACAGCAATGCATTTATATGCCCCCCACCCCCCACACACATATTTCTCCTCAACACTGAGGTAATTTGTGTGTGTTAGGATAACCTAAAAAATAACACTTGAACACCAGCACACCAAGATAGCCTGCACTTAGACATGTATAGTAACCTACCCTCACCACTGCAGTACAGCGCATTAGCAGTTGGTTTGAAATGGTTATTTGAAAAAAAAAAAAAAAGTCAAGTTCAAGGTAATTTATTTTAAAAGCACACATATTACAGTTTCCTTGTGCTAGTAATGCTCTAGGTTCCCATGCAGGACATTCAATGAAAACACTTGATTTTGGCAAATCTTTAAGGAAAAAAAAATTCTTTTTTTTGCCTACTATTTAGGTTTGAGGCACAAATATATCATCTGGAGCTCTATAAGGCATGACTGTTAGATCTGGAAAGACTGATACATTCTAAGTGGGGAATCCCTGTGTGTTAAATGTGTAGCTTTGTGCAAGAATGGTTTATGTAAATTATAAAAGGGAAAAAAAATGGAAATGGGAAATTAAGGAAAAAATTGCACTGGTAACTTAAAAATTTGTTCGCTTTCTGGAACTCATCACAGCCCCAAGAACATCCAGAGAAATCAGTCTATTTTTTTTTTTTTTTGCAATTATATATGCAGATGACAAAGTACTGCATGTAAGAAATCTCAGCCTCTCAGTCTGCTCTATATGTAAGGGTTGGGAAATAGAAAAGCAAATACAAATTACATCATGGCACCATGTCCCTATCTTCTCATGAAAGGTAACTGTAGAGAAATTGGTGCATAGAAATAACATGAAGAACCCCCTACCCCCCCCCCCCCAAAAAAAAAACAAAAAAAAAAAACAACTAGTACTAAATCTTGTGAAGCTTCAGTGTCAATTTTCATTTTTGTCACAGCATCATTGAGAAATAAAATAAAACAAAATATATATTCATATTTTCACGGACTAGAAATTCAACATTGGTGACTTTATATACATCAGAAGTGTAATAACACCTGGTAGAATATACTGTACGTATGTGATATACTTTATGTTAATGAAATACTTTTTGCAAAAGGTGTGTAATTAGGACCATTTAAGAAAAAAAAAAAGTTTGATTAAAATATCTATATATATATTTATATTTTCCCATTTTATACCCTTCCAAAAATTCAGGTTCATCCAATAGATTGTGACAAGCTTTCGAATCTCTCAGGTCTGAAAAGTTGTTGCACTCCCAAACTTGTGCTGATAGGCTAAATAAATACCCGTCACATTATGGAACACAAAACCTGAAGTGTAATCCATCCACATTCTGAACATTAAATGGAGTCCTCCAAAACAAAGCTCTTCAGTGTTGGCAATCAATAAACACTATCTTTTTTTTTTTTTGTTTAGACATCCATTATAAACTGTACCCATTTTTAGAAATAGTTCAGATGACATCTGTTACGTGGGTATCAGAGTATTTGTTTATAGTCAAT
The DNA here is from genome assembly GCF_027789765.1 of Dendropsophus ebraccatus. Taxonomy (NCBI): domain Eukaryota; kingdom Metazoa; phylum Chordata; class Amphibia; order Anura; family Hylidae; genus Dendropsophus; species Dendropsophus ebraccatus. The sequence goes on along the minus strand of NC_091456.1, from coordinate 56,488,580 downwards.
ATTTAAATGGTGAGAAATAAAAACAAAATCCTGATAGTAATAAACTAATAAAATGTACATTCTCCTTTAAAAAAAAAATTAAAAATAAAAAAAAAACACAAAAAGGAACATAAGTAACAATATTCGAAATGTGAATAAGCTATAGGACATACAATACAATTACAAAGATACATATTTATCAATACAGCACATTCAGTTTGCCAAAAACTAATGATTACAAAGCCAATATGATGCTGCCATATATATATATATATATAGAAATAGAGAGATGTATGTACAATGATTATAGCATTTATAATTGCACTATACCTACAAACAGTATTTTTCTTTTACTATACTTGTTAAATTACATGTATATTCTTGGGAAGCAAAAAGAAAAAAGTTATGGAGACCATTTTAGGATGGTAACAAATTCAACTTAACCCTTCCAGCATCTGAAATGTACAAATGTGTAGGAACTGAATTGGTTAAACATGAACATACTGTATTCAGTGTTTTTTTTTTTTTTTTTAATTCTCAGCTCATCTCTGCATCCCTGAGGCAGTGGCTTCAGCATTCATGACCCTCTCTTCCACCCCCCACAAGCTGCATAGCAATGAAACAAATGGCACAGCTGAGCACCTCCTCCACTTAAACAGCTTGCAAATCTTTACAAACTGTAAATTGTAATAACAAAAAAAAAAAACTGCAAAGCTGTGCAAAGGAAACTGTGGAAAGAACATTATTCTGTGCATTTCATAATCATCAAGGGACTAATACTTAGATTTTTTTTTCCTTTTTTAATATACTTTCTCATAGAAATCACATAACAGCAGGTCTGAACATATAAAAAAAAAGTTCTTGGATTACTCTACTTATACTTGTAACTGTTCTTAATAACATGAAGGTCAGCAAATGAGTGCACTTAAACCGTTTTGCAGGTTCTTCGAGGCTCACAGTAAGAGCTCTATATAAATATAAAAAAAAAATCCGTATGGCACCTCACCTCAACATACAGGGCACCAAAACATCTTTAAATACAAGGCTACCTGTAGGTAATGCATGCACGGATTGTTTGGCAAGTATAATGGAATACTAGGAATTAAAATACCTACTTTATGAAGTGAAATGGCTTATTTGGCAGGCATCAAATGCAGTTGGAACCTAATCGATCAGTTTTGGCATTTTAATGGTCTATGTACAGTACAAAAAAAAATTAAAAAAAAAGAGCCAGATTTGGCAACAGGATATTGGTTTTGCACAAATAATTAAGTCAGCTCTATAATAATACCACCTTAAAAATATTAAGAAAAAAAATGTATCTGTATAGTTGAACACACTGCACTAAGTTGGGGGAAGGGGGTGTTTAGTGTTCATGGGATTTAGGATGTGCAAGTAAAATATGAAATATCACCAACGGTTTAATCCCTATTCCCTTAAAAAAAGAAAAATGGCACGCTAAATTACCAGAGTCCCCTTCAGTTTTCCTTTGTGTATCTTGGTCATTTTCTGCAGACATAACACCTACTGATCTGCCATTTTGCCTGTCATCTTATTCTGTGGATCGCTAAAGAGAGAACTCAAGTACCCAACGCTAAATGAGTTCATTGAATCTTACCTCAAAGTGACGAGAGAGTACCAAAAACCAAATCTACTTTATACATGTCAATAATTTAAAAATCACAGTATCAATACTTTTTATCCTTCAAAAAGTATATAAATTAGCAAAGATGATGGCTTGAATTTTAACAAAAAAAAATAAAGTTATGCCTAATTAGTTTTTTTCTAGAGTAAGCAGCTCAGAAAGGGATTCTTAAAAGGGAAAGACTTATGGTAATTTTAAAGTCGAAAAGGTTAAAATACCCTCAAGAAGGAAACCAAGAGCAACATGCAGAATTCAACGCATTCTGCTCTCTCCTTAAAAATTAAAAAGCAATAAAAATTAAACAGGCCCTTGTGAGTGCACGACTTACAAATCAAAACACAAGTCGTTTTTTTTTTTCTCCTAGAAAATCGGTGCAGCAACGGTAGTGCAGCTGTTGGTTTTTCCTCTACATAGTTTAAATAAAATCATAATAATAATTACTACAAACTCTGCAATCATTCACAGAGCTCAGGACGGCAATAAATTAGTATTATGCAAATTGTTTCTTTTCTTCTTTTCTCTTATAGATAATACAGTCCTTCTTGTATTTCTTCAATGGCCCAAAGGGGGATTGGGAAAACTAGCAGGCACAGTTAGACCAGGTTGTATTCCTTCAGGTTCAGCTGTAAGATAGTGTCCTTGACAGCAGCAAAGACAAAGCGAATGTTCTCTGTATCTGTGGCGCAAGTGAAATGAGAGTAGATTATTTTGTCACTGTCTGGATTCAGATCTACGAACATCTTTAAGATGAATTCTCTTGCTGCTTGTGCATCTCGCTGGGGTCCTTTGAAGATGAAAGGAGAAACAAAGCAGAAAAAAATTAGGACTGGTGAAAGTCAACAATACCATAAAACTGACAGGTTACCATTCATCATGCAAAACCCACAAACGGGCATTTGCAGCAGCACAACATACAAACAAAGTCAACCACTCATGAGATAAATGTTGTTACAGCTATAAATAATCTCCTATATGCCCCCAGCATGGATTCTGGGCATACAAGTAAACTTTACTTTTATGTCCCAAAAACATACTTTGTAAAACCTATGTAGGTGTGGGGGAGGTACGGAGCACCTAACTAGTCATGGCTGGCAGGAAAGCTTGCAGACAATCACACCTCCCTGGGGGCGTCGGCATATAGGCGCTGGCAGCGTCACAAAGGTTCTGTTCCTGAGCACCAACGCTCCCAGGGAGGTGTGATTCCTACCAGCCATGACTAGTGAGGAGCTCCAGACCGCCCACATGGCTACGTCGGCAGCTTTTACAAAGTACAATTTTGGGACATATAAGTAACAGCGTTTTTTAATGTAACAATGTTTTTCTCATTATTATTTTCCTTTAAAGACGCATTCTGGACTTATTTATTTTTTTGTCCCCCTGCTGCACGCTGGCGCATACACTTACCAGCGATGATCGGTGTCCCATGGTACGGCCTTGTTCCGGTCCTGCAGTGCTGTTCAAATCCAGTGCACACTCACGTTACCGCTCTTCTGACCCCTCTTCTGTCTCCATGTCGATTAAAGGCTGGAAGTCACGCTCTTCCGTAGAGAATGCATTGGAGAGCATGACTTCCGGACTCCAATCAACATGGAGACAGAAGAGTGGTGATGTGAATGCGCGAGGGATTTGAACTACCCCACAGGACCAGAACGAGGCCATGCCACGAGACACCAATCATTGCTGGTGAGTATAGATGCCAGCGTGCAGCCAGGGCACAAATAAAATTCCAGAATTCTTCTTTAAGTGAACCACAAACTTTAAATGGAAATTGCCCAAAATGACCAATTTCAACAGTTTGAAAATACACAATTTTTGTCTATTATATTTGATTTTACATTGGGCTTTTCATGGTCTCAAATGGTGTGTATGAAGTGATCAGTCACTCTTTGAAATTATGGTATTTGTGCGGCTCTAATGTAAGTCTGTACTGAGGTGAGGTGTTGAAAATGATATGCATAAATCATGCAGCATACAGCAAAGATATTTGCAATCTTCTAGTATTGTTTGTTTAGTAAAACTTTTTTTGCCTTGGACATCGCCCTCCATGTTGGGGTCAGAAGCAGCCAGCTGTGTATTGTGGCCCTTTACTTGTGTTCTGATGTCTCCAGAGAGGAGGGAGAGTGATATACAGGCTGGTTGCCTCTGCCCTTTCATTTGAGTGATAATCACTAATCAAAACTTCTGAAATTGCATTAAAGGGTATCAAAATTCAGAAACCGCAGAAAAAAAAGACAAAAAGGAATGAACAGTTTAAAGGAAAAGTCCCACAAAATTGAAAAAGGCAGGCAGGTAAGGGGGTGCAGGAAAATAATAACGTAAGCTTACCTTTCCTTGTGCTCCGTAGCACCGCTCCCAGGTCAGCCAAGCCCAGCTGCCGATGTCCTGCCGCTCTTCCAATCAGTGACTAGGGCAGGACACTGCCCAATTCAGTGACTGGCTGAGCAGGCAATCGCTTAGTCAGGCTATGACGTTGCAGCTGGAAGAGTCGGGGACGTCAATGGGACCTGGGAGCGCCGCAACAGAGGGATGAGGACAGGTAAGTTTACTTGTTTATTATTTTCTCCCAGCCCCATCTGTCTGCCTTTTTTCAATTTCGTGGGACTCCCTCTTTATTACTTTCAACCAAATATGGCTGTTCTGTGGAGAAACTCCGATTTCATTCTGACACAAGGCAGGATTAAAAAAATAAATAAAAAAAAAAATCTGCTGCTAGAGCAAATGTTTCCTCTGACTGCCATGGGCAATTGTCTTGGTGATCAAGTGATTGGGACCATAACTAACAAGCTCCTGGTGTTGGAGTTGCTTTAGTGGATACAATCACTACCAAAAGAAAAGAGAAATACGTAGACTCTAAAAAGCTAGACAAATGCTGACGTAAAACCATAGTGGGTGATCCTAGAGATGTTAAAAAGAGGTGTTGATCATGTTTTGATGATTCCTGTTAAGTCATTTATGTTTAACCATGACTGGAAAGCGGCAGTGTACTTTTTAGAATTTGTCATACGACCATGAATTATCACTTACCATCATACTCCGGAAAATAATCAACTAGATGGGAGTACATTATTTTCTCCTCAAGGAGATCTTTCTTGTTTAGAAAGAGGATGACTGAAGAATTCTGAAACCACGGATATGTGATAATCGTCCTAAATAGTGCTTTGCTCTCTTCCATCCGGTTCTGCAAGAACAAGTTAAAAACATATTAAGGATACTAAAGTGCAATACATAGTCTAGGTGCCTGGCATCTTCAGTCATTTTTCGGGACAGTAATGTTTTGAGCATGTGACAATATAGATTTATAAGTAACAGTTTACTTGGGAAGAGACGTTTAAGGGGGGACACAATTAACCTATTTATAAAGAGAAATGGCCCATACAGAAAATATGGCAAAAAGCTGTTCCAAGTTAAACCCCTTCAAAAGAGAAAGAGGCACTCCCTCCTCCTGGAAAGAAAAAAAATGTTCAAATCTCCATAGGCGACAAGTCTTTACCATGAGAACTGTTAAGGCCCTACTACACAGTGATTATCTGTCAAATCAAGCAGATATTGCCCAATATAAGGCTGGGTTCACACTACGTTTTTGCCATCTGTTTTTTGCAAAACTGTACTATGTAATGTATTTAACTGTATATACATTGTCACAATCCATTACTAGCCTCGGCGCCCCCCGATGAGGTCACGGTTACTAATGACTGAAACGCGTTGGGCGAGGTGTTTTCATAACTGTATGAACTAATACTACATGAAACGTGATTGGTCTGACTGACTGTTATACTCGCATACTGAAACTGGACAGAGTAACTTGGATGGCGATGCCATCACGGTGTAGATCTGATTGATTGATACTATATGCTATCTCTGGTTACAGCTAATAGACCAACAAAGGTTCTTGACTGTACTGGACAATTCCGACATAGGGAAAGAATGGCACGACAGTGTGCATGATTCTCCACTACTTATTCAATTTGTAAATATTTGTACATATTGGTGAAGGTGTCACCTTAATAAATACAGTTGGGGGCTAGGTTCACACTATGTAACTGTGCGGCTGTATTTTTTATGCGGCTGTAAATGTGCGGATGAAACTCCGGCCGTGGGAAAAAAATAGACATGCGGCTCAAAACATACGGTCATTTACTTTGAAATCTGGTTTAACTAAAAATAACAAATAAAATCTTAAGAAAGTGATGCAAACACCTCTGGATGCATCTGGGAAAGCAGGGAAACAGTTTACAGGAATCGCTATTACCGGGGTTTGCGATCCTCTGCAGTATGCCGATGCCTCTCATGGTTAATCTATTAAAATAATAAAACACATTTTCGTTGTAATAAAGTGCCTTTCGTTGTTCAATAATTAAATTTAAACTAATCCATCATTTTGCAATTAAATATACTGTTAAAATAAATATATATATATATATATATATATATATATATATATATATATATATATAAATAAATGTATATTTATATATATTTATTTTTTGACAGTATATTTAATTGCACAATGATGGATTCGTTAGAATTAAATTATTGACCAACGAAACTGAATTTATTTCATCGAAAATGTGTTTTATTAATTAAATATTAATTAGTACAGGAAGCTCCATAAGCCGTTAATTCATATTGCCGGCAAAAGAGCATTCTGTACTAATCATCACTTTACTTTAATGAAAACATCAAATGTTTCTTCTAATTATGTTATCACGATAGCATTATTAGAAGAAACATTTAGAATTATATGTGCGCTCAGCTGATTGGCTGATCGGCTGAGCGCACATATAATTAGCGGGTCCGCAGCACAGTGACTTCATTGTGCTGCGGACCAGCGAAGAGGACACATCGGGGTGAGTATAGAGCTCTCCCCACCCCCTCCCCAGCACTGCACCCCTCCCAGCAAGGAAGGGGGGTCACTTAACCCCTTCCTTGCTGGGATGGGTGCAGTCTGACATCAGTCTGGCCCCCAAGGGGTTAAGGGGGATGCAATACATCCTCCCTTAACCCCTTGGGGGCCAGAATGTAAGCACCGATCTGTAAAGATGCTGCATACTGTAAGGTGCACAACACCGCTCACAATGATGGGTGTTGTGCTCCTGTTTGTGTGTTTTTTGTGTGTTTCTCCCTTTTTGTTTTTCAGATATCGGTATCCTGTGGATTACGTCGGATTCCGTGGACTACGTCGATGACCAGCGTTTTTTTAATGTTTTTTTTTTTTATAAAATGGTCAATGAGGGGTGTGGGGGTGTTTTTATTTGAATAAAAAATTTTTTTTAACTTGTGTCTTGTCTTTATTTCTTTACTTTATAGACTTAGTAGTGGAAGCCGTCTAATAGACGGAATCCATTACTAAGTTGGGGCCTAGTGTTAGCCGGTATAAAATGGCTAACACTAACCCCCTATTATTACCCCAGTACCCAATGCCACCAGGGGTACTGGGAAGAGCCGGGTGCCAGTGGTCCCGGAGCGTTAAAATTGGCGCTCCTGGACCGGGCGGCAGCAGGCTGGTAAGATTTAGGCTGGGGAGGGCCTAAACCAATGGCTCTTCCCACCCTGGTGTTACCAGGCTGCTGTCGTTTGGTTTTTAACCCGGCTGGTTATAAAAATAGGGGGGACCCTATGCTTTTTTTTTAAATTATTTATTTAAAAAAAAAAAAACGCATAGGGTCCCCCCTATTTTTATAACCAGCCGATCAGCCAATCAGCTGAGCGCACATATAATTCTAAATGTTTCTCCTAATAATGCTATTGTGATAACATAATTAGAAGAAACATTTGATGTTTTCATTAAAGTAAAGTGATGATTAGTACAGAATGCTCTTTTGCTGGCAATATTAATTAACGGCTTATGGAGCTTCCTGTACTAATTAATATTTAATTAATAAAACACATTTTCGATGAAATAAATTCAGTTTCGTTGGTCAATAATTTAATTCTAACGAATCCATCATTGTGCAATTAAATATACTGTCAAAAAATAAATATATATATATATATAAATATACATTTATTTATATATCTATTTATTTTAACAGTATATTTAATTGCAAAATGATGGATTCGTTAGAATTAAATTATTGACCAACGAAAGGGACTTTATTACAAAGAAAATGTGTTTTATTAATTTAATATATTAACTATTAGAGGCATCGGTATTCAGCATCATTGCCGGCTATTTTTGAAGTACTCCGTACGGACCGCCTGTCAATCCTCGGCCGCATGTCCAGCCGCAAACAATGGTCTTGTTCATTTTTTACGGGTCCGTTTACGATCGGGCCGTAGATTCATACATAGTGTGCACTGTGCAGCCGTATATCGTATACTTTCCAGCGTACGCATGAACCACCAAAAATACCGCCGCACAATTACAGCCGCAAATACAGCCGCACAGTTACATAGTCTGAACCTGGCCTGATTAAGCATATCCTATTCTTGTTATTATTCCGGTTTTATCTATGGATGGAAGTCCATATGCAGGGACAGAGGGTTAAAATTAGGGATGGTCCGAACAGAGTTCGGTTCGGGTTCGTAAAGACCCGAACTCTCGGTAATGATTCCCGCTGTCTGCCCGCTCCGTAGGCTGTATCCCATTTTTCCAGGCGGTCCTCCCGCTGTATCCACCCGCTTCACGGAGCGGGCAGACAGCGGGAATCTTATGCCGAGCGTTCGGGTTTATACGAACCCGAACCTCAGAGGGTTCGGAACATCCCTAGTTAAAATGGACGTGCTGTTTTTTTTTATTTATTTTTTTAATCAACACAGCCGACAGAAATTTTTCTTTATTTGGATGAATTTTTTGTGTGTCTCTTTATTTTTCTAGATGCTTACCCCAAGGGTACATATCCTAATACTGAAGGACTTTGTATGTTAAGATCTACAATATATTGTTTACCTGCTGTTGTGTGCTTGACTTTTTAGTACTGGTGCTACAATTTGCTTGGAATATCCAGGCAGACACAGAGTGGTGTAAATTTCTATGTTGGAGGGAGGGGATTGCCTTACAAATACGCCATTCCTATTTCTTTAACAATCCTGCCACTTAGTGGTCATTGCTGGTACTGCTCATACAATTCAAGTTTTTTATTTTACTATTAGAAATGAGTGCAACTTGAGCATGCTCGAGTCCAATAGTTCAGCATTTGACTCTATAAAGTTAAAGATACATTCAATGCCACAGGAATGCATATGCTGTGATATGTACGGTTTTGTGGGTCCAGTTAGCAGGTGATGGGTATACGAGTGTAATTTTGCATGCATACTTATTTTTTACTTCCACTATGGTTAGTAAAGTAACTTCTCTATCTTGGAAAGTATGTGGTCTGGGAGACACCTAAGTGTACAGCTATGTTATAGTTCTTATAACCCTATCTACCTGTCATTGTCAGCATGCATGAAATACATTTGACACAGGATACCACCCCATTCTAAATAGCTCTTGGGTGTGTCCTTTATAGTAGTGCATAGGTCTATCCTGTTTTCTGTCTTGCACAGGAAATTGACCAGGAGGGGGAAGGTATATTTGTATATACTGTAAATATACACAGCTAAATGTATTCTCTCGCTCTCTGTATTCACTCTATATATTTCCCCCCCCTTTCTTTACATTTGTTGTGTGCCATCCAAACCTACCTGTGATAGTGTTGGGAGATTTTAACTTTGTTAATTTTAAATTTGTGCATCTACTCTGGGACCAAAGAGTGGTGGATATGCTTTTCCCACAATTGATCCCACTAAGTTTGGCTGTCTGCTTTTCCGGGGTTACCCCCGACTGAGATGTGGCGAGTGTGTCGTCCCTCAGTTGAAGCCTTCTCTTGTTACTCTTTTTCATGGTTCTTTGTCCCACAGATTGTGCTTGATTATTATTACAATGAAGACGACAGAATATCTGCCCTGTTTTTATTTCCCCTCTGGATCCAATGATTAGGTGAAGCCTTGTCAGCTGCAGACTGAGACCTCGGTCAGTGATTGGCTGAGCGGCCTGTCAGCTAAGACAGGCTGCTCTGGAGCTGCAGCGTGGGACCCAGTGAGAAGCAGAGCGCAGGGGGAGCCCTGGACCATGGATAGGTAATGTATGCACTTTGCATATCGTCAGCCGCCGGCCGTGCACCGCTATTACACGCAGCGATGCGCGGTCGGTGCCCGACAATTATAGGTCCAGACCTATATCAACGATTAGCCGATGATCGTCGTCATTGGCTGACCGTTGTGTTTATTACATGGATCGATAATCGGCCAGATAGGGCAGATTATCGTCCTGTGTAATAAGGCCCTAACAACAGATCCTCAGGAAAACTGAAAAGACCTTTGGGGGGCTCCTGTGGCCAGAGTTATTAAAGGGAATCTGTCAGCTGCAACAGATGTTCCAAATTGCTCACACTGTTAGGGCCGTATTACACGGGACAATTATTGTTCAAAAATTATTAGATCGTTCGGATTTAAACAATAATGGTTTTGTGTAATAACAGGCAACGATTAAATGACCAACGAAAAATCGTTGATCGTTTGTTAGAATCTGTAACTATTTTCCTTGTTGATTGTTTGGTGTGATGGTGCGTTTACACAGGCAGATTTATCTGACAGATTTTGGAAGCCAAAACTAGGAATGGATTTGAAAAGAGGAGAAATCTCAGTCTTTCCTTTATGACCCATTCCCTGTTTATGGTCTGGCTTCAAAAAATCTGTCAGATAAATATGCCTGTGTAAACACACTATAATAACATGCAATTCGGTCGTTCCCTGGTCTATCAACCAGGAAAGGACTAGCGCAAGTAATCATCATCGTCCTGTGTAATAGGGTGAAAGATTTAAGATAGTTTGTCATTTCGGTCGTTTGAAATTGGTAAGCTAGAAAAAAAAACAACGACACGAGACGGTAAAAGCCTCTCACCACTCCTTCATCCCCAGTGTTTTTATTTTCCCTGAGGGCAGGCACTAGAGGAGGGAGGTCTATCGTGAAGATGAGGAGACTCCTCTGGAAATTTTGACCAATTTTCAAAGCAAAGACCCCCAATTGGAAGCCTTAGGCCTTATGTCCAGTGTTTTTCATGATTTTGTCCGCCCTGTGAAAAACACTGGATGTCTGTTGATTGCATCTATTTGGATGAGTTGGGTTGGGGATTGGGAGGCGCTGGTGTTGTCCGTGGGCAGAGTGGCGGGCTGACAGGAGTGGGGAGAGCCGAAAGCAGCGACAGGAGCGGCAAGGATCATGGCACGGATGGTGTGGATGCATACATAGGATTTAATAGGCCCTAAAATTGTTTGTGGTCGCAGATAACAGACAATTTTACAGGACATTTGAATAAGGCCTAAGAGGCACATACATTCAGAATTAAAAACTCCAGGATTAGAAGAAGTACAGTTACTTTCTTGAAAAAAACAGTACCACACCTGTCTCTAGGTTGTGTGTAGTATTACAATTCAGCTCCAATCACTACAATAGAACTGAAAGGAGAAGTCTGGCAAAAAGTATTGTATTGCCCCCCAAAAGGTATACAAATCTTCAATATACACTTATTACAGGAAATGCTTATAAAGTGTTTTTCCCCTGCACTTACTACTGCATCAAGGCCTCACTTCCTGGATAAAATGGTAATATCACGACCCAACTCCCAGAGCTGTGCGGGCTGTGGCTGCTGGAGAGGATGATGGCAGAGGGATGCTCAGTGTCCCTCCAGTGCCCTGTGTCCCTCCAGTGCCCTTTGTCCCTCAGTGTCCCCCTGCCATCATCCTCTACAGCAGCCACAGCCTGCAAGGCTCTGAGAGTCGGGTCGTGACATCACCATTTTATTCAGGAAGTGAAGCCTTGATGCAGTAGTAAGTGCAGGGAAAAAAGAACTTCACAAGCATTTTCTGTAATATGTGTATATTGGGGATTGTATAACTTTTAGGGGGCAATATAGTACTTTAATTAAAGTTGTTACCGGACTTCTCCTTGAACGGCAGAACCATCCCAAAACCAAGAATAGGAGAGGTGCTGTTTCTGAAAGGAAAGACCTGTGTTTTTGTAATCCCGGACAAACTCTTTGATGCAAACCTACTCTGTTACTTAAACACAATGTATGGAGCAAAGGGAGAGACATACTTGTGGTGGAGCTGTACCCAATTCACAACCACTTGGAATACAAACTGGCTACTCGAGCTGACTTGTCTCAAGGTCTTTGGGAGACGGGTGTTTAATGGGGTGCATAAACTGATTCATAGGCAGTGGGATTAAAGGGGAACTCCAGGTAGAGGTTAAAAAAAAATGGAACTTCTGGAGAAGCATATAGCATTACTTACCTGTCTATCCCAGTTTTGAAACTACCAAAAAATTGATTTGTTTAAGGGGTTTTTGTCTGTATTGGGTTTATGTCCTTCCTGGTTGAGCAGTTCCGGGAATGCAATGCTTTCCCTCAGCTGATCATCACAGTACCCCACCCATCACAATCAGTAAAATTTGTGCTGCACCTGCTTCTGGCCATTCAAAGATGGTGGATCACTCAGGGGATTGGGGGATCCAGCCAAGCCTCCTGTGAGATCACGCCCTGCCCCCTGTCTGTGTGTTGCTGAGCGCAGGCTGATGATGCAATGTGAGACAGAGGCATGGAATGTGAATTGGCACAGAGGCCATTTTTTTTCACTTCCTGGATTTCTATCAGCTACCAGTTTGGCAGAACCGCAGAGATACAGTAATACATTGTATAGACACATCTATATAACTTTAATGTACTTTTAATAGAAAACAAGTTTTTCTTATCCTGAGTTTCCCTTTAGGGTGCTTTCACACACACCGTATCCGCAGCGGATTTTACAGTGCGAATTTAATGCTGTGTTCATTCATTTAGTCAAATCCGCTGCGGATCCGCAGCAGAAAATCCGCTGCAGATCCGGTAGGTGTGAAGGCACCCTTAAAGCAATTAGCACATATATGTCCAAATATGAAATTTCTTGTGCGCAATTCTGCAAACTATAACTTCGCCACAAACTTGATAAGAAAGAAACACCTTAGTAATTATATGCAACACTGGATGGCCTACTAAACAGCACATTGAAGGTCTCTGTGGGTCTCATCTTGCACACACATATAAACACTATTCATAAAAAGTGAGCGATATTGGCTTGTGAGTGAAATTTCAGAAAAATCTAAAAAGTTTACACTATAGTGATATTATTTTAATGAGAGTAGGACATTTAAGTAGAAGCATGCAATGGTGATTTCCTCACCTTAAACAATTTAGTAAAACAAAAGCCAACCCTCTGGTCATTGAGGTTCTAGGGTACAGAGTTACGAGCCTCTACGGGGAGACTCAGCTGTTCCCATAGGTTTTTATGGGATTCAGGTCTGGAGAAAGTGCAGGCCACTCCATTTAAAGAGTAACTGTCATGTTTTATTTTATTGCAGAAATCAGTAGTATAAGCGATTTTAAGAAATTCTGTAATAGGTTTCATCAGCCAAAAAAGCCTCCTTCTGTACTCAAGAAGCAATCTCCCAGCCTCCCCCCCTGACTTCTTATCTGTGCATTATCAGGCAAACACGTCTTCATTACAGAGAAGCCAGTGAAGACGGTTTCTGCTCTCTCCATTGTAAGCCTATGAAGGGGGGAGGGGCTGAGGGAGATGAGGGGGCAGGAAGAGGTGACAAGGTGGTCAGCTGTTTGTAGACTCTCTGGGCACCTAAAACGCTGGATTCAGGTGTCAGAAAGGTCAGTGCTTATCTATGATCTTACTGAGAGAAGATTGCAGGGTGTTGTGCTTTGCAGGACTGCTCCGTGCTCAGTCACTCCTAACAGCCAACTCTCCATAGCCACATAATGGACACAGAAATCCTGCTTCATCTGATGTGAGGGGGGAGGCTGGGAGATTGCTTTTTCAGTACAGAAGGAAACTTTTTTAGTACATAAAACCTATTACAGAGTTTCTTAAAATCGCTTGTACTGTTGATATTTAATGTTTTCAGAAAAATGACAGTTACGCTTTAGGTCCTCCAGTCTCCAGTAGCCATTCCCTAATAATGTAACCTCGATGAGCTTGAGCATGGTCGTCCATGAAGATAAAATTAGGTCTGTGTTGTTCATGCAGAGGAAAAATTACTGGATTAATGATGTTACTCAAGTAGTATGAGCTTGTCTTGGTACATTCACAAAGTGAAGGGTAGTTCTGTATTAACTAGACACACCGGCCCACACTGTATATAGGACAGACTTGTAGATATTTCTAGAGATGTTTTATTTATCTTAATGGAGCTAGCAGAAATGTACATGTATGCTGCAGAAACAACCCTACCAAGATGCAGAAATGTCTACAACAGTTCCTCCACATAAGAATATAACCTGTTATACAAAATGGAAAGTTACTTGCCTCATTGTCAGACTCCACAAGCACCTGATCATATTCACTAAGGGCTACAAGGAACATTATGGAAGTGACATTTTCAAAGCAGTGTATCCACTTCCTCCTTTCTGATCGCTGGCCTCCTACATCCACCATTCTACAAAAAGGAAAGCAAAAAGGTTACAGGCCAGTGATAGCGTTACAATAACTGGAGTGTGCACTCCAACAACTAGGCAGTATAAAATGCTGTGGTTACCTTTATTTAGGGGTAGTTAGAAAAAATATATAAATATCTTGTCAGCATAAATGTTTCTACTAAAGTAAGTAACCCCACGTGCAGACAGGTCACCTACCCAGGATTCACTGTATGGCTATTTATTTTTTTATTGACTGTTAGCTCCAGTGCCAAGATAAAGCGGTTGTTATTCAAATGCAAATGAGCAGAAGTGCCCAGGAGGGTGTTCCTCCCTTCAGGACCAGGCTAAATTTTTGCTTTTGTGCTTTCTTTTTTTCCTCCTCATGTTTAAAAGGCCATAGCACTTCCTTTTGACCTACAGACCCACATGAGCCCGTATTTTTTGCACCACTAATGGTACTTTGCAATGACAGACTTAATTTTTCCATAAACTATACAGGGGGGGCGGACAGGGGTGTATGACTATACAGGGGGGGGGGGGGGGGCGACAGGGGTGTATGACTGGACAGGGGGGGGGGGGGGGCAACAGGGGTGTATGACTATACAGGGGCGGGGGGCCGACAGGGGTAGATGACTATAAAGGGGGGGCCGACAGGGGTGTATGACTGTACAGGGAGGGCTGACAGGGTGTATGACTGTACAGGGGTGTATGACTATACAGGGGGGGCAGACAGGGGTGTATGACTGTACAGGGGGGGGGGGGGGGGGCGACAGGGGTGTATGACTATACAAGGGGGACGGACAGGGTGTATGACTGTACGGGGGGGGACAGGGGTGTATGACTGTACAGGGGTGTATGACTGTACGGGGGGGGTGGGGGGGTGGGAGGGGGGACAGGGGTGTATGACTATACAGGGGGGCGGACAGGGTGTATGACTATACGGGGGGGACAGGGGTGTATGACTGTACGGGGGGGGGGTACAGGGGTGTATGACTGTACAGGGGGAGACAGGGGTGTATGACTGTACGGGGGGGGGGCAGGGGTGTATGACTGTACGGGGGGGGCAGGGGTGTATGACTGTAGGGGGGGGACAGGGGTGTATGACTGTAGGGGGGGTACAGGGGTGTATGACTGTATGGGGGGACAGTGGTGTGCTACTATACAGAGGGGTGGATAGGCATGTATGTATGACTGTAGTTCCCTCAGTAACAGTACAAGGCTGTAACTTAGGAGGAATGAATGGGCTGCAGCAGGCAGGATAAGCTATAGGAGACATTGCTGTGTGTGACATCCTGCCTGCTGCAGCCCATTCATTCCTCCTAAGTTACAGCCTTGTACTGTTTACTGAGAGGACTACAGGTCAGCTGCTGCTCCAGCTCTGAAATGCCGGCGTCCCTACACACACACACACACACACACACACACACACACGTGCAGCACTCGCCGGCCGGATGTGGGGGGCGCTCAGATGGGACCCGACCGGTGGGGGGCCTCGGACGGGTGAGGTAAGGTGGGGAGGCCTCGGACAGGACGGGACCAGACCAGTGGGGTGAGGGCCTCGGACGGGTGAGGTGGGACCAGACGGGTGGGGAGATCGGGCGCTCGGCGGGCATTCTCACCTGGACCCTGCTTCTGCTGCTCCTCCTCCTCCTCCCCCCCCACCTCCCGCTCTGATGCCGGCGTCCCTGCACATAACGTGCAGCGCTAATGCCGGGCGGCGCACGTGTGTGCGGGGGCGCTCTGACGGGACAGGAGAAGGGAGAGGGCGCTCTGAAAGGAAGATGGAAGTACAAAAATACCGCAGATACCGTCCTGGCTAAGTTAAGGTCGGTTAACCGACGCGAGTGACGGTATCGGTATTTTTGCGGTATACCGCCCAGCCCTATCTATTACCATCCTTATAATGCTTTTATCCTTTGGTATATGGGGTCATTTTTGTGCCATGATCTGTACTTTTTTATTGGTGCCTTGTTTGCGTATAAGCAACTTTTTTATCACTTTCTATAACAATTTTTCCAGATTTGTGGTGGCAGAAAAAAAAAAAAATTCTGCAATTTTGCACCGTACGCCATTTTCTGTGTGAGATCAGGAATAAGATAATTTAATAGTTTGGGTGATTACGCACGTGGCGATACCAAATATGTTTCATTTATTTATAAAAATGGGAAAAGGGGGTGATTTACATTTTTATTAGGGGAGTTTTTTTTTTTTAATTAATGAAAAAACTTCATTTTTTTACACAGTAATTAGAGGTCCCCCTGGGGGACTTCTAATACAACTACAGTGATCTACCATATAGATCAATGTAGTACACATAATACAGCACTGATCCAATAGACTAGCAGATCAGATCTATTGATTACCGAGCCAGGATGAGCGCTATTCTGACGTTGAGGCCTGGCCGGACAAGTTGAACGGATCGCCCCTCCGCGATCGGATCGTGTGTGCGGGGCAAGGGGGGTATGATCCGCTGAGACCACCAATGAGCAGGGGAAATAGCCATTTAAATGTAGCCTCAACTTGGACAGCTGCATCTAAATAACTAATTAGGGAGCACAACAATCGGATCACTCCCGCTAATTGCTGCGGTCCTTGGTTACTAATAGCATTACGGCAGTTCAGAGTGGAGTCACTGCGCGACCCCTCTCTGATCTCCTTATTCGACCCAGGACATACAGTTAAGTCCTGGGTCATGAAGGGGTTAAGCATGACTTTTATTATTATGTTCCCACCACCTCCTGCCTGTTCTGGTTTTCAAACTTTGTCCAAATGACCTTTTTATTAACCAGGTCCAAACCGATCAGGTTTTTGTCATCTGCAAAATCCCCCCCATCCCCACCTTACCTTCCTCACAAAACACAAGCAATACAAAAGGCAATATTTCTACTGCCTTAGTCTTTACCTGAAGATGACACTTTGTAAATCAAATGGATATTCAATTATTCCTGTTGTGGGCACTCTGACCCTAAGCACATCTTGTTGGGAGGGTAAATATCCATGATCTGCGATACGGTCCAAGTCATTAAGATAACTATAAATGAAAGAAAGCAAATATTGCTGTTGTAAATCACAGCGTGAAAAAGAAAAGCGAAACTGCAAACAATTCACACATGCATTGCAACAATATAACAAGGCCAATATTCAGTCCTGCAGTATAAACTCAAAACCTTATGTCTTATAAATAGCTGTGCTGGTCTCAAGATGAATGAAAAGGTTAGGTTCGTACGACGAGCATGTGACAGATTAACATGGAAACGTGACTTTTCACAAGAGCAGCAGAGTGAAACTATGTAGTTCTAATAAAATGGCAAAGGACTGGAAATGGAGACAAACCTGTCACATCATAAAAATGGACATTTTCCCCATCCTTGACTGAAATAAAAGTTTTTTTCCAGTGCAATACCCATAATGGCCTATCTACAGCATAGGCCATCAATGGTTGATCTGCAGGGTTCTGACACCCCAACTGATTAAAAGGGAAGTCCGGGCAAAATAATTTTAAGATATGCTATTGCACAACAAAAGTTATGAAAATTACTAATAGACACTTATTATGGGAGATGCACCTATAGTACATTTCCCTGCACTTACTGCAGCATGGCCTGTTCAGGTCTCTGCAAAGTTGGTGATGTCATGTCACATAACCTGCCGCCACCTGCTGCAGCGGTGGGACAGACTAGAGCAGCAGGAGTCGGCAGTTGATGATGTGACCGCCAACTTTACAGAAACCTGAACAGGCCATGCTGTAGTAAGTGCAGAGAAAATGCACTATAGGTGCTTTTCCCATAAGTGTCTATTAGTAATTTTCATAACTTTTGTTGGGCAATAACATATCTTAAAATTATTTTACCCGGATTTCCCCTTTAAGTATTCATGGCCTATCCTGTAAATAGGCCATGAATAGTATTTTATTGGAAAAGCCAATTAAGGGGCCATACACAAGTAATGAACATTTGCCAAACTTGCTAATATTGCTAGGACTGGTCGACCATTTAAAATAAACCTGTTTCACTTTCATACTGCTGTAACCATAAGTCATTGTGGGGGTCCTCAGTAGCCTCTCTTTCACCAGCCTCGATTGACAGATCTTCCACTACCCCTACAGGGTGAGATCTATCATTTGAGTCTAGTAAGGGGGAAGAAGCCGCCAGGGACCATCCTGAAAACTTACTGTTTGGGCAGCATGAAAGTAATATGTGTATGGGGAAGGGGGTAGGAAAAAAAAACAACTATTAGCATTCAGTCAGGTACTATCTAGGTGTATCTAGATTTTTTTTTCTTAAACAGTAAAAACCATTACTTACTATTTAGTGGAATCAGACAGTTGATATTCCCGTCTCCTATCATAGCACTCTTGTATGCCAGGGTCGTTCCATAAATATTTTATTGCATCTACATAAGGATTCTCAAATGTTGACACCTTCTCTACATCAACTTCCCGAATTAACAGTGCATGGCCCTTTAAGAGAGAAAAAAAAATACAATAAGTAAAATTACAAGTACAAATGATTTCAGAATATCTCAAATTGGATAGATCATGAGTGCATAAAAGAACAAGAACTTAAAATAGAAACGTGAAGAGGTACTAAACTATGGGGTTATTTAGGATTATAGAAACCGGTCTCCTTTTCCCCCCACAAAACAGTGGCACCCTTGTTCATTGGGTATTTCTTGCAATGTAGCTCAGCCTAGATTACATGGGAAAAATATAGTAGTTTTCAATCACAGACATTTGCCAGATCTTTCTTGTCCAGGATAACCAACTTCGACTGTATGGCCCACCCTTCTCTATGGGCAGGGGTAAGCCACAGCGAGAGCACTCTTGCTGTGGCTTACCTCTCTGTGAACAAAGAGGTCAGGAATGATTTCCCATTACGGCCCCCCTATCACCACCGACATCATCTGTCAGTGGTTGTACTAGATGTTCCCATAAACCTTATACTGGTGTCTGAACACGTCGCTTGCACAAGCCTAAGGCGCATAGGGCCGATATGGTTTGTGTGCCACTTATTAAGTGGAGTTGGGCAATAATTCTCCACAATCAATGTGGCTAAGGTTGCGTATTCACAGAGAGATTTATCTGACTGATTTTGGAAGCCAAAGCCAGGAATGTTCTCTGTTTAATGTCTGGTCCTGGCTTTGCCTTCACAGTTCTGTAAGATAAATCTGTGTGTTTAAACGTACCATAAAACTCACTATGCTTAAACCACACATCTTTTAGGCTGGGTTCACACTACGTTTTTGCAATCAGTTTTTTTTCTTCAAAAAAACGATGCATGTGTGTGCATCAGTTCTGATCTGTTTTTCCATTGAATGTCATTATTAAAAAAAAACGGATCAGGTTTTTTTTTTAATGGACACAAAAATGAGGTCGACTACGTTTTTGCGTACATTAAAAAAAACGAATCCCATTTGATCAGTTTTTTTTATAATGGAATTCAAAGGAAAAACGTATCAAAAGGGATGCACACACGCATCCGTTTTTTGCGAAAAAGGGATGAAAAAAATGGATTGCAAAAACAGAGTGTGAACCCAGCCATACACTAAAGTCCGTACTGACAGAAGAGGGGCAAAATTTACTAAAAACACAGAAAAGTCAAAAGGAGAAGATTTATCAAGCTGTGTTATACCATTGTAAGATTCTTTTTGTCGTCCTATTAGAACCCTACTTTCATTTCTCATACTGCTCTGCTAAAATGAAAGCAGAGCTGTGATTGGTTGTTAATCACAGCCCAGCTTTCCTTTATCAGAGCAGTATAAGAAATGAAAGTAAAGCTCTAATAGGACGACAAAAAGAATCTTACTATAAGGGTGCCTTCACACGTACCACAGTACGTATTCACAGTGGATTTCAGCCTGCGAGTTTGCAGCGAAATCTGCTGCGAATCCATGTAGCGTGCAGTTCAATGGGGTTACATACCCGCAGCGGAATTTGCATGGTTGATACAAAAGCTTGTTCAGCTACATTAAAAACCAACATCAGAAGCTAGTATATGATTTATTCAAACCATATTGCCTCATGTGCAACGTGCAGGTCTTCAGATACACGAGTTTCTACGCTAAACTGGTCAGCGAACGCCAACCACGCAAAGCAAGTGCAAACGGGAAAGGGGACTTGTGTATCAGAAGACCTGCACGTGGTACATGAGGCAATAGGGTTTGATCAAAATTATATACTTACTTCTGATGTTGGTTTTTAATGTAGCTAAACAAGCTTTCGTATCAACCATGGGTGCAATGTGCAGCCATTTCTGTTCTCCAAGCTTCCGCACTGTAAGGTAGAAGGCACCCTAAAGTAGAGTGATAAATTTCCCCAAAATACTTTTGAGCAAAATGAGGTATGCACAAAATGTGCCACCTTTTAATGCCAGAAAGCAATGACTGATTTAAACCTTGGTTTGTTTATATGATCCTTAGTAAGTCACATACTTTACAATGTATAACTATAAAATATGTTGGTTAGTAAACAATGGCCATCTGCATCTTGGATCAGGTCATCAAAGGGGTTGTCAGGAGAGCAGCTATTGAACATTGGGTGCATGTATGTGTGTGAGCAGTATATACGCACAAGGCTTACTTGCAGTCTGGCTCTTAATAACTCTCAGAAACCTTCCTGGTTACCAAAGCTCAGTTCTCCTGTTTCCCTCCACTGACCTGTATAAAACATAGTTCCTCACATACAGGGATCTCACTAATTCTGATCTGGTACCTAATTTCCTCAATTCTTTTCTACTGTCCCTATGTATTTCTTATTTGTGCTCCATGTACTTCCCTTTATGCACTTCTATAAGCCTGTATATGTAAAAAGGGAAAAAATAGTACTGCAGAGAAATTCATTCTCTGTCTAAGAAAGTGACACATTTCTGTGTAGTATACAGGCTTAGGGTATGTTCACACTGAGTTATTCAGGCGGCAGTGTCGGACTGGCCCACCAGAGTAACAGAGGATCCTCCGGTGGGCCCCCAGCTTTAGAACCTGCACTAACACTGAATGACATGTAGTTTCTCATTGGTTCTTCATTGGTGGGCCTCCAGGATAATTTCCTCTGGTGGGCCCCAGATACCCCAGTCCGACACTGTCAGGCGAAATGTAATCCCGCCTATGGGAGCGTGCGTGCTCCTCCGCTGCCGCCACTCTCCACTGAAAGAAGTGACATGTCACTTCTTCGAGCGGAGAGCGGCAGCAGTGGAGAGCGGCAGCAGCGGAGGAGTGCGCGCTCTCCCTTAGACGGGCTATAACACACTGAGACAAGCGGAGTTCTGCCGCCACATTAAGCCTGAATTACTTAGTGTGTACATACCATTATGGAAAAGTGCCTAGTTATGATTTTATGTAATACACAGTATTTTTTGGTACAATTATTTTTTGTATCTCTCAGTTGGTTTATAAAAGAAAGTGATTTTTAAATTAAATGGATGGACACCTTCTCAGGATGTGAAAAAGTAAGACATATGTAACTGGGAAAACAAAATTACGGAAATAGAAAAATTTTAATTAATAAATAATCTTGTGTCCCTCACCATTTTCTATTGTTCCATTAGTTTTACAGATACCGTAAATAAAATATACATGCAAAATATAAATATAACATGCAATAAAACGTAGACATTAGGAACGCAGTCATATAAGGAGAGCATAATTATTCAGGGAAGTGTTGAAATGAATACAGAGATTCTCTATGCTGAATTGATATTTCCTGTTACCACAGTGCGTCAGTGTGATGAAGGTGATCAGGTGCTCAGAAAACCAGTAGTGGGCAGGTAATTATACATTAAAGTTGAGATGTTCCTTGCCACCTGGCGGACATTGTAGTTATAAGTGACATTGTAGTTATGGGTGACATCAGCATGCCGGATGTTGATTGGAATATCCCTTGTGCATTTCTATGCAAAAGCAAGAATATAATAAAAGCCCTTACGGGGGTATCTCTAAAACAGCTTGTGAGGTCACCAACCAGAGGAGAGAACATTCTAGATATAGTATTTACTAATAGGGTTTGGGTGTCTGAAATTAAAGAGAAAAAAAATTTAGGTTCTAGTGACCACCAATATGGTTTATGGTTTGAAATACAAACTCACTGCCTGCAATCCCATACTGAAACCAAAGTACTGGGATTTTAAAATAACAAATTTAAAGGAAATGGGGGAGTGTATAAATAATGAATTAAAAAGGATGGAATAAAACAGCTGGGGTTCAGTGGGCAGTCTTTAAAAATGTCACATTAAAGGCAACTAGATTATATGTACAAGAACTTAGCAAAAGTCGAAAGGAAAAAGAAACTTATGGTTTACTAGAGATGTAAGTGAGCTTATAGGGAGAATACAGAGACTCGAAGTGTAGCTGACAGAGAGGTGTATAGGAGGCTGATGTTTAAGAGGAACCTGTTTAAAGGTGAATAAGGTGATAGGTCCAAATGGTATCCACCCCTGGGTTCTTAAAGAACTGTGATCTGTAATTGCTGCCCCCCTGACAGATCTGTCAGCAATGTCCTTGAAGCCCTTATTGCTCCATGTAATAGGACCCTTATACCCATCCACAAGAATGGGAGTAGAGAAGAGTCCAGTAACTACGGGCCAGTTAGCTTAACATCTGTAGTAGTAAAAATGATGGAAACCCATCTAAAAAGAAGATAATGGATCACCTAAGAATCAACAATTCTTGGATCCCAAACCAGCATGTCTTTACTGCGGGCCGATCATGTCAGACTAATCTCATTGATTTCTTTAATTATGTCAGAAAAGTGCTGGATGAAGGTGGTGCCGTCAATATCGCCTATCTGGAATTCGGCAAAACCTTCATACAGTAAAAGTATCACTTTTTTTTTTTTTTTTTTTTGGGGGGGGGGGGGGGGCGCAATACAATACTTTAATAAAAAAAATTCGCCAGACTTCTCCTTTAATCCCTGGATAGTTCAGTGGCTTTGTGGTTAGATATCAGAGGGTTGTTGTTAATAGTGTGTATTCTGAGGAGACTGGTTAAAAGTGGTGGCCACAAGGGTCTGTTCTAGGTTCTGTTACTTTTAATATGTTTGTAAGGGCCCTATTACACAGCTGCATATTGAGAAGAAAGTGAGTGCAAACCTGTCCGGTTAGTGCTTGCTTCCTCCTCTTCTGTGCCCTCTGTTTGTGCTATTACACACACACAGACATTGAGCAGGGGGCCCTGCCACCGGTCCTATTACACACAACGATGTGCAGCAGAGCATCGCTACAGTGATTGGGATTTTTGAACATGCTGAAAGACAACGATCAGCCAACATTGTGCTTGTTGGCTGATAGTTGTCTTTCAACATGAGCTATTACACAAAACTATTATACGGCCAATAATAGTTTCATGTAATAGGACCCTTAGTGACATAGAGAAGGTTTGGTAGGCAAGGTTTGTCTGATTGCTAATGACACAAAAGTGTGCAATACGGCTGATATTCCTGGAGGTGTCTGTAATATGGAAAATTACTTAGCTTTACTAGATAGATCCAAACAATAAAAACTGCAGTTTAATGTTGCAATTGAAAAGGAGGAATCCTTTATCCATGTATCATATCGGCAGTTCTGTGTTGGAAAAGACTGCAGAGAAGAAGGATTTAGGGGTAGTGATTTCTGACACTTCATAATGAGTCAGAAGTGCAACCAGGTGGTGGGGAAAGCAGATTGTATACTAGGCTGCATAGCTAGAGGTATAACCCGAAGGAAGAGGGAGATTGTGATCCCTCTGTATAAAGCTCTGATGAGACCACATCTGGAATACTGTGTCCAGTTCTGGAGACCTCACCTAAAGAAGGATATTGATAAAATAGAACGAGTCCAAAGACGGGCTACAAAAATGGTAGAGGGTGTTAGACATAAAACAGCGCGCCACTAATGGGTTTCTCTGACTGTCAGTCATTCCCGCAGACCGCGCTAACATGCAGAAAGCCGTCATGGATGGCTTTCCTCCCTGAAAACTAGTTGCTGCCACTCTCCTGGCCTAATGTGCATAATAAAAAAAAAAATCTTTTTCCCCAATATAAAGATAACCTGTCAAACCTGTCAAACACCGCAGGTACAGTAGGGGAGCTACTATAGACATTTATTGTGTGCCGCCAGGAGCTATATCAGCTGATTGGTTCCTATTAAGAATCTAAATCTGTATAGTGTAGACTCAGGAAAGAAGAGAAAGGGGGACATGGTCAAAAATTTGAAATATGTTAAAAGGCTAAATAAGGTTCAAGAGGGAAGTGTTTTTAATAAAAGAAACACTCAAAACAAGAACAAGTGGACATAATCTAAGGTTAGTTGGGGGAAAGGTCAGAAGCATCAAAAGTAGCAAATGCTTGAAACAAACTTCCAGCATGCGGTTTGTAAATCTTCAATAAATGCATTTAAAAATGCCTGGGATAAACATATATCTATCCTAAGACAATAACGAAATATTTATAGGGCAAAAACAATTGCATAGACAGCACTCTAAATGTGAAAAAAAAAGTGACTTTTATTCACACCCTACTATACGCGAAAACGTCGCGCAAGTAGGGAAGATGCTTGCTCAGAAAATGAGGTCGGACCTAATAGCATGTGGATTATATAAATAATCAAAGGATCACATGGTGATGTCCCCTAGTGGTAATAAAAAGAATGTGAAAACACAAAAAAAAAATTTAAATAGGAAGAAACAAACAGGCATGGCTAAAACAGTAAATACAAATCAATACAAATGGTTAATATTATATATATTATATACACACACACACATATATTTAAATCAATGGGAGAATCTTGGCGCCTTTGTTGCTTTATTTCTATTAAGATGTATGAATGTGAGGACTACATAGACAGAAGAAGTTGCTAAAACCTCTAGTGCTGGGCACTGGTGTGGTGCTCCAGCATTGTAGTTAACTGTATATTTATTGCACAGGAACCTAGGAGTATGTGGTTATGTATCTTTAGGAGATGATACATATTACTGTATATACTTAAGCAGTGCCTATGAGGGCTCACCACTAATCTTCTATGTACCGCGCCATTTTAACATAACAGATTTGTCTAACAATGTATCTGATTTCTGCAGGCCGTGTAAATATTAGATGAAGCTCAGACAATTATCACACAATATCTACAAAGATTTTCATGAGTCTCAAACCAAAATGAGGTCAGAGGTTGACAGCAAGTGAAACATAATAGATAGGTAACTAGCACAAGGAATAGGAAGAGAAGCAGCCTTTCCCACAATGACTCTGGGAGCAGCACTTTGCGCATTGGATGTTCTTCTGCTACAATCTACTCTGGAGGGTTTCTATTTGTCATACACAGACGGGAACTTTGCTTTCCCAGTGGAATAGCTGTAAAATTAATTAGTCATCGCTGCAATGTGAAATGGGGAGATGCATTAGAATGGGAGAGTACCTGGCCACAGTGTACTGTACTGATAAATGTAGATTTTATACCAAGTGCAGCATTTCCACTGGAGCAAAGCCAAAAAGGAGTAGCTTAATGTAATAATAAAGGGAGTGGTCAGTCCAAAAAAGAAATGATAAACAGAACAGGAGACTGTGTATGCTTTCAATTCAGCAGATGTACTTTTATATGATACAATTATATGACCCCGGGGTGTCTGCCACGTCACAGTACTTGGGGGCCAAGGGACAGCAGGGGCCCGATAACAGAGAGATATGCTGAATTATCAGGCAAATTATCGCTGCATGTAATAAAAACAATGATCAGCTGATGAAACGATCACTGGCTGGGTAAAGAAAAGAATTAACCTTATACACAGCTCTCCTCGCTCCCCGATGTCCTCCGCCCGCAGCTGCCAATGAAACTTCCAAGCTGGTCTCCCAGTGATTGGCTGAGCAGCCTGTCAGTTCAGAGACCTGCTCAGAAGTTCTAGCAGCAGCTGTGGGCAGAAGTGAGGACGACTCCGGGGAGTGCAGAGAGGTATGTAGTAGGTTTATCATTTTATACTAGAGCAAGGGCTGCACGGACATCGTCAACTATACTGTATATATACAGCCCTCGCTGCACGACTATCGAGACGGTTAATAGAATCAGTAAGTGAGCACCGATCTAGCAGTTCAGCGCATGCTTCCATTAGTGATCAGGCCACGTAATATGGTCCTAAGTGAAAGAACATAAGAGACAAAAATTCCTGGTCAGTAACTCCCTAGAAATGTAGAGGCTAACCACAGTAAGGGTAGCTTCCCACACATCGTGCCGCAGCAGATTTGATCTAAATAACTAAACACAACATAAAATCTGCTGCGGCTCTGCTGCAGATCCTGTACGTGTGAACGCACCCTAAGACAATTTTCAATGTTAAAAGTATCACTGTTTTTTTCTTTTTTTTTCTTTTCCTGCAGAAATCAAATAGTACAGGTGATTTAAGAAACTTTTTAATTGGGTTTATTAGGCAAATATGCCATTAGCTGCATTCAAAAAGACTTTCCCCAGGTCCCCCCAGTCTCCTCTTTCTCATTCACTGCTCATTATCAGGAAATCTCGACTATTTTACATCAGTCGAGCCCTGTGTAACCTATGGAGAGGGGAGAGGTGGGAGAGAGCAGAGAACAAAGGATTACACAGTGGGACCTGTGTGAAAGCCTATTCAGAGGTCAGTGCTCAGTGATGTAGCTGTAAATTAACTCTTTGTTGTCCTGTTTTGGTGCCTCATCTCCCTCCACCCCTTCCCTCTCCATAAAAGAACCATGAAGACAGGGGGAAGAGCTTCAAACTGATTTTTCATGATAAAAATACATTTTTCGGCTAATAAACCCAATTACAAAGTTTCTTAAAAATTGCCTGTACTATTGATTTCTGAAAAAAAAAAAAATAATAATAATAAAAAAAAAACAAAAAACGATAGTGATACTTTAACATTGAAAATTTTCTTAGGGTGCGTTCACACGTACAGGATCTGCAGCAGATTTGATGCAGTGTTCCTGCATGATCCTGTATTAAAAACAGGGATGGTTTTATCACACCACTACCCATAACTACTCCTGAAAAACACAAGATACACGACTAATGCTGCCCTGATGCAATACACTATCATCATCAGAGGATCCTGCACACAGATAACAGATGTAGGGTTTGTGACAATAAGACATGTTGTCTATTCTGGATGTGCTCATAGAGCATGTGAGAAAAACCCCTTTAAATTGATGAGTGACAAATATATAACATGCCAGAAAATAGAGGTGTTCAGTTGGGTCAATAGGAAAAAAGACTAGAGCTAATTCATTAGCTTTCATACTAAGACTATGATGTGTCCAACCGCAGAGCTCATATGCGGGCGCATCAGCGCACACCCGCATCAGAGCTCCCCCACTGCCCACTATGGAGCGAGCGGCCCGAGCTGCTCGCTTCATAGTGTGAACTGACAGGGTTTCCTACGGCCGCAATTCATTAAATTGCGGCCGCAGAAAACAGACATGTCAGTTATTTGTGGGGCCGCACAGGATGCCGGCCGCAGCGTATACAATGTGTATACGCTCTGGCCGGGATCCCATTGAAAGTAAGGCATTGTTCCACCCCGCAAAAACTACAGCCGTTGTTGCCATCCAGTCTTATGCTAGTGCGGCAATAACTGTCCTCAGAGATCCCATCATTAGCATAGCCACAGAAAGTGATCACATATAACAATATAAAAATAAAAGAGACAATTCCAAACCCAGGTAAACAGATTGCAGGCTAGGACAGCATTCTTATTGGTATCAAGTACAAATCTCACTGCGTCCCATCACCAAGTTATCAACAATCCAACACTTTTTTTTTCTCTTTTTAGTAGATAAAAAGAGGAGAAAAAAAAAAAAAATGATACCACCTTATTGATTTTTCCAATCAGTGGCGCAGTGGTGACCTTCTTTAGCCAATAACTGTCTATGAACTTCCAGCTAACCTCATACTATCCATAGATAGGGCAGCATGTGCATGGTGACTGATTTCCAAAACACCATTATTACTTCTATCGTTTAGCACTGACACAAAATAGCGTCACATTTGTTACACTGAGAAGACAGCATGCTGAAGTTGTCATCAGCACGGTGTTACTGCACTTATAGGTTCAACTTAGGCTAGGTTCACACTGCGTTTTTTTGCAAGCCATTTGTGTGCATCTGTTTTTCTATAGACTTCCATTGTAAAAAAAAAAAAAAAAAAAAAAAACTGATCAAAACGGATTCGTTTTTTTTTTTTGACCGATATAAAAACGTAGCTGA
Source organism: Dendropsophus ebraccatus (assembly GCF_027789765.1). Classification (NCBI taxonomy): domain Eukaryota; kingdom Metazoa; phylum Chordata; class Amphibia; order Anura; family Hylidae; genus Dendropsophus; species Dendropsophus ebraccatus. The sequence goes on along the minus strand of NC_091456.1, from coordinate 56,460,322 downwards.
CACTACTTGTGCTCGTTAAAAAAAAAACAGATCCTTTTTGATCAGTTTTTTTTTTTTTTTTTACAATGGAAGTCAATGGAAAAAAAGGATCAAAACGGATGCACACAAATTTTGAAAAAAAACGGATGAAAAAAAACGGATTGCAAAAATGCAGTGTGAACCTAGCCTTAGGGTGGTATTACACAGAACGATTATTGTCCGAAAAATCGTTAAATTGTTCGGATTTGAACGATACTCGTTTAGTGTAATAGCAGACAACGATTAAACGACCAACGAGAAATCGTTGGTGGTTTAATAGAATTTTGACCTATTTTTATCGTTGATCGTTTGCAAATCGTTCGCACGTAACAAGATTTTGTTTAGTCGGTCGCAGTCGTGGCAAACGCAGTAGCGACGACTGGACGACCGCAATAACGATCATCATTCCATGAAATTGGGTGAACGATTTCCGGTCATTCGCCATATCGGTCGTTTGAGTTTGTCTATCGTTAATCGTCGAAAAATCGCTTTGTGTAATGGTACCCTTACTCATGAGGTTTTTTTTTTTGGTCCATATAATGCTAACTCACCTTCAATATTCTTGCAATGTCATCTGTCATTCCAGTTTAGCTGCATCCATACATTTCATTACTGCAGCTGGGTCATGTGACCACCAGAGAATTACATAGCTTTGTGTGTCACAGTAATTTGCCTGTGTCAGCTGACTTCGTGTGAACTACAGGATTACATCATTACCAATCACATCCCTCCTGGCACCTCAGACCCCCTCCCCACCCACCTCTATCTGCACACTGCTGTTGCTGCATCTTTTTAATGTAAAGAGGGGAAATAGGACACATGCTGCAGCAGTACCATATAATTCTTTAGGGTAGGTTCACAATATGTAAAAACAATGGCTGTATTTGATAACAACGGCCACTGTAGTGCAAACAACGGCCGTTATTTCTCAAAACATCTAGGGGATTGATCACTGCCATCCTCTCAGTCTCACACCACACCAAGATGCTTCTAGGGTCTATGTAAAAGCAGTGGCTTGGGGATTATGCACTAGTCCTCCCCCTAAGCAGCCAGATCACTAGTCAGCTAAACGCAGCTGCTATCTCTAACTGGACACTAGATATTTCCAAAACAGTATTAAAATCTGGATGATAAACATTCATACCAAGGATCTCTGAACCAGATGAAGTCATTGCCGTTTCGAGCCAATTCACTTTCAACAATTTCATTGTTCTCTCCCTGCTTCTAAACATACTGAAAATATAGATACACTACACGCATAGCCTCAGCATTGGATTAAAGGGGTTATCAAGCTCTACAAAAACATGGCCACTTTTCCCCCTCTTGTCTCCAGTTCAGGTGCGGTTTGCAATTAAGCTCCATTTACTTCAATGGAACAGAGTTTGAAACCCCACCCAATCTGGAGACGAGAGGGGGAGAAGTGGCCATGTTTTTTTAGCACTGTATAACCCCTTTAAGGGCAGATTCTCAATTCAGTGGCACCTGGAAGAAAATAAACCCTCTCCTGACTGTGTTCTATGAAGCACACAAAGAAATGTGACATCATGTGATGCAGTGTGGCCTGACATGTTTTTATCATAGCCAGCATTAAAATGTACCCGTTATGACGGCCCATTGCCTGATCTTGTGGTAATCCAGAAGTGCGCAATAAGACTATATAGCGTATGACCTCCATTTGATCCCATGGGGGTCACATGCATTAAGGCTTCATTGCACGCTTGTATCCATGTAGACTTAAACTCAGATTAAAGAAAATGTCACCTGATCCGTCAGCAGGCCGCCATGACAGGTACATTTTAACTTTTTTCAGCAATCTGAACTTCACTAGATCTTCTGTGTGACCATATTGGCTAGCCTTTGCTTTTCATGTGAATCTGCAAGCCTTGGGTGTCCTTGTTCCTGTAGCCTGTTTACCTGTTGTTCCTTCTTCAATCGCTCTTGGTGGGTGATAACTAGAGATTAGCGAACCTGGTTCGGGTTCGAGTCCATCCGAACCCGAACGATCGGCATTTGATTAGCTGGGGCTGCTGAACTTGGATAAAGCTCTAAGGTTGTCTGGAAAACATGGATACAGCCAATGACTATATCCATGATTTCCACATAGCCTTAGGCCCCATTCACACGTCCGTGTCAGTTTTTACTGTCAGGAAATCCTGATCAGGAGGCCTCAAATGTCATCAGGAAAGTATCAGGATTTCCTGACAGTAATCTGTTTTTACCTTCAGGAAACCATCAGGAAAAGCCTTCAGGATTTCCTGATCATATGTATTTCTGCAAACTGGATGGTCACAGCTTGCAGAAGTACAACTCCCATCATGCCCGGCTGACAGGTCATGATGGGAGCTGTACTTCTGCAGTCTGTGATCACCCAGGTTGCAGGACATGATGGGAGTTGTACTTCTGCAACCTGGATGGCCACAGGCTGCAGAAGTACAACTCCCATCATGACCTGTCAGCAGGACATGGTGGGAGTTTTAATTCTTGGGGGGGGGGATGTCACCTGTCCTGGTCTCCTGATCTGCTGTCTGGTGGGCGATGACCGCAGGTGAAGATGCAGGGGTGCCGCGGGGGTGTCGGGTGCCGCAAGTGGCCTTGAGTTGCCGCGGGGGTGTGGTGGGGATGGGGGCCGCCACGGGCAGGGGAGGCGTTTACCGCGGGTCGTTGCTCAGGTCCTGGAAGGGAGTGGGGGTGTCGGCGCTGCTGAGGCCCAGGGAGTGGAGGAGGAGGCAGCAGGAGGCCGGGGCAGACCGGGAGCAGCGGCGGATGGTGGTCCGGGTGAGTGAAACTCCGGACGCTTTCCTGATGTGCATCAGGAAAGCGTCCGGGGCTCGGGTGCTCCCATAGACTTTTATGGGGGTGTCCGGGCCGGAATTCTGGACGAAAATAGGACCGATTCTAAAAAATCCGGTCCTATTTTCCGGAACGTACACCTTTCTGGAAAAATCTGGAAGGGTGTCTGTGTCCAATGAAAGTCTATGCGTCCGGAAATCCGGGTGGTTTTTCCGGACACGTGAAGGGGGTCTTAGGGCTTCATCCAACTTCAGCAGCCACCGCTAATCAAATGCCGAAAGTTCGGGTTCGGATGGACTCGAGCATGCTCCAGGTTCGCTCATCTCTAGTGATAACCACTGCTTATCAGGAACACCCCACAACATCTGCAGTTTTGGAGGTGCATTGACCAATTTATTTAGCCAGCACAATTTGACCAAAGTCGCCTACATCTCTAAAATGCACTCTGGTGCCACGTCCAAGTGTAAGGGTCTTACTGCAGGGGGAATTAATCAGCTCGCTCCATGCAACAGAAACAACGATCAGCTGAGGAATAGATTGTTGGCTGATTGTTTTCTTAGGTCTAGACCTAAAATCAGCCTTTACTTGTCCACTCTCCCGTTCTTCTGCCCGCCACTGTGCTCTGCAGCTTCTCTAAGCTGATAGGCCGCTCAGCCAATGACTGCAGCCAGTGATTGGCTGAGCGGCCTATCAGTTCAGAGAAGCTGCAGCACGCAGTGGCGGGAAGCAAACAGAAGGCAGGAGAGGACTGGGAGTGTGGAAGGCAATGTATGAACAGTTTAGGGCAAGGGCTGCACGGACATCGCTAACTATGTCCGTGCAGCCCTTGCTAAACGATAATTGAGCCCTGTAATACGATTGGTGCTCATTTACATATTGTTCAGGCCGCCATTGGCCCATCTAATAGGACCCCAACACCTGTTATCACATAATAAAATGAGGTTTTTGTACACTGTTGAATCATGCTCAATATGGGTGGGCCCAAAGCAATGAGCCCTTAGTGCTACACAGGGAAACATTATTCATAAATGTGGCCATAATCACTAACTGATTCATCTCTTTTACATGGCATACAAACTGTTTGATGAAACTATAAGTTTAGAAGTCACTGCAGTGCAAATGAAGAGTTTAAAAAGGAAGAAAGTGTTACACAAGCAGCCAAAGGGATATGGACAAAGCATTCATCAGCATGAGATAACAGTAAATATGGTTGCTTCCTCCATATTTTATTACCAAGTACCATAATAGAAAGCTACCCAGGAAGAAGACTGTTGAACTGTCACCATTTATTTCCTGCAGGAAACCAGCTCATTGGTTATCATGTCTGCCACTGAAGAGATAATGAACATTTCCTTCTAGCCCCATAAAGATACACATTCATAGACAACAGCAAAAATATTTTCTTGTCAATATGGACTGAAGGGTAACAATACTTCATCAGCGGCGTCTATGGAAAATGTGAGGCAGGAAACTAGAAATATAATTTACATTTATTCTGTGAAGAAACAAAAAGGGAGAATGGAAAAAAGCATAAAAAGTGTATTGCCTGCTTATCTATGTGGTGGTGAACACTGGATGTGTCGACTTTTATTCTGTTAGTATTAAGAGCTCAACCAGCATAAATTATCGGTAATCGGTGACAGGTTCGCTTTAGGTCTGATCCTATAATGGCGTTTCATCTGTAAATAAAACCTAAACCGATCCAGACAAAACAATTTATGTTCATTAGTGACGCCACACAATGGGAAAGATCCCTTTTGGAGTTTCTTTTTTTTGTTTAATTCACCCTTCAGAAATAAATGTGAATCACTGAACATGTGGGTGCGATATTAAAGAGGACCTGTCACCCCCGTGCCGGGGTGACAGGCTCCCGACCCCCGTTACAGCCCCCTATACTCACCTGATCCCGCTTCCTGATCCGGTCGGGTCACGGAGATATGAGCGCCCGAAGTGCACGCTCACAGGAGAGTCAGATGCTCATAGAGAATGACGGAGCATCGGACTCCCCATTCATTCTCTATGAGCATCTGACTCTCCTGTGAGCGCGCGTGCGCCGCGGGATCAGTTGAGTATAGGGGGATGTAACGGGGGGTCGGGAGCCTGTCACCCCAGCACGGCAAGGATCCCTATTCTATATCTGTTGGCAAACATACATATGGCTATGGAAGAAGCCCCTGGGCCGACCTATCGCCTTGGTGGTCAACCCGTCACCTGGTGGCTTCCTATACTGACAGTCACCTCCAAAAATGTAAGCTAATGGGATTTCCTCTGTAATCTAGATAATGTGTCACAAGTGTTTTTATGTACCCTAGGCATGAAAAGCTTGAACACTAACAAAGACTTGCCAGAGGTTACCATTCGAGAGAAGGCAAAATTGATGAAAATGTGATAAATAATGTACATGTAGATATTCAAACTGAAAGAGGAATGGTGAGTTCCAGACCACACTTTATTGATAAGTCATAGGAATAATTTACTATAACATAACAGTTATCATGCGTGGCAAACAGTTAGCCGTGTTCCCAAAAGTCAATTCATGAGTGCGAGGCATATTTGTAATACTAATGACAAATGGTAAAGCTGAGATTGGTGGAAAAAGGATACGGTGAACAGAAAGTGAGGGAGGTGAGACAGAAGTGAGCAGGATACCGAGAAAAGAAAGAGGTTTGTGAAAAAAGAAAAAGAAGGATGACGGTAGAATAGTTTCTACATATGATAGACATGTGTCATTGATAAGGAACACCATTTGTAAATATTGGGTAATACTACATAGTGAACCCTGATTTTAAGATCTGTTTCGACACCCACCTAGACTTGTGTATTATAGGAGGCGATGAATAGGAGATCAGTTCATCAAACTGGATATGAGAGGTAAAGCGGAATCTAAACACAAGAGATTAGGGGCCACAAAATCGGGAATATTTCCTTGTACATAGTGTCAAAATTGCCAGAAGGGATCTAACGGGTGATGATGTAATCCTGTAGTTCACAGGAAGTCGACAAAAGAGGACAAAACTTCTGGTTGTGTAGCACAACATGTGTCAGGGTGGTCACATGACCAGACCGCAATAAGGAAATGAATGGATGGATGCAGCTGAGCTGGTGTGAAACAAATTTCACCACTAGAACAATGGCAGTGTATGGCATCTATACAGTTTACCAAGAGACTTGGGTAACTCTTACCTTGTTGTGTTCATACTTGTATGGAATTTTAAGGGTCTCCATAGCCCGAATCATAGCTTGCATCGCTGTGAATATATTCTGGTACACCAGCTTTGTAAAGCCCCTCTTATCTTCATCAGAGTAGCCAGACCCATGGATAATCCTCATCTGCTTGATGAATGTGCTTTTTCCACTTTCTCCAGTGCCTAAAAAACACAAAGAAATACTTGAAGCCACACAAACCAGAACTGACCTATTAAAGTATGAGCTGTTTCTACAGGGATAAGACCTTCAGGTGGGGTATCAGCTATACTAATAATAATTGCCCCCTATTTAAATGCAAAATCCGACCCAGAATTTAGACAAATAGAGCGCGCTCCATCATCAAAACAAAAAGAAAACAGTAAAAAACACCACACAAATACGAAGGAAAAATAAAACCTACATATTTTACAACACAAATTCAAATATGGAAATAAAGGTACACGCTTCTACATTGGTACCAAGCCAGGTGTACAATTGTATGAGGCATGGCAAGAGTTTAATGCAGGTGTTCCAAACACATGAAAAACATAGGTGTATGAACAGAAACATGTACAACTTAGGGTGACAAGACAGAGAAATATACAACAGAACTATACACCGACAGACAAGACAGAAAAGTATACACCGGCTTTGGGCCCTATTCCACTGGACGATTATCGTTCAGATTATCGTTAAATCGTTCGAATCTAAACGATAATCGTTCGGTTGAAATGCAGTTAACGATTAACGACCGAACGAGAAATCGTTGATCGCTTTAAAAGACCTGGACCTATTTTTATCGTTGCTCGTTCGCAAATCGTTCGCGTTGAATAAGACATCGTTCGGTCGTTCGCAATAGATACGAATGCAATAGCGAATAAATAGCGAAGAAAAAACGATCGCAATTACGATCATAAGTAACGATTATCGTTCAATGGAAATGAGTGAACGTTTTCAGGTCTTTCGCAATAGTGGTCGTTTGAGATCGTTAATCGTTAATGATATGCAAACGATAATCGTTTGGTGGAATAGGGCCCTTTGTATAACAGCTTCCTTTGCATAAGCGCTGCTATTTCCCTTCAGTACAGAAGCCATAATGCTGTATGATGGATCAGTCATATCACAGCCCCCAATGGTGACCAAAGGACCCCAATTAGGTCTCTGCAGGTTTCTGTCATTTGGTGGAAGAAGTGTCCAATCTGACGGGACTGCAGACAGAAGAGCCTCTAAAGCAACTGGTAAAACAATTGACTTCAAAAAAATATTACTGTTCGGAATTCTTTTTACATTTTTTTCACATGTACAGAATCCGCAGCAGATTTGATGGCCTACAGTTACTTTGCATTAAAACTGCAACCTCAAATCTGCTGCAGATCCTGTACATGTGAACGCACCCTAAGGGTACAAACCAACTTGCCGAATCCGCAGCGAGTACTGTGTATTTGCAGCGAGACTCGCTGCGGATCCCGGCCCTATACTTTCAATGCCAGACAAACTCGCAGCAGGGATGTACATCCCTGCTGTGAGTTTGTCCGCTGCCCGCTCCGTTAACCCCCTGCCGGCTGGACACTATACATTACCGGGTCCCCGCTCCTGCTTGCTTCGGCGGTTCCCGGCACGTCCCGCCCGGCCAATCAGTGCGCTGCCCCGCCGCAGCGCACTGATTGGCCGAGCGGGACGTGCAGACACCGGGAGCCCCGAAGCAAGCAGGAGCGGGGACCCGGTAATGTATAGTGTCCCGCCTGGACGGTGTCAACGGGGCGGGCTGCGGACAAACTCGCAGCAGGGATGTACATCCCTGCTGGGAGTTTGTCTGGCATTGAAAGTATAGGGCCGGGATCTGCAGCGAGTCTCGCTGCAAATACGCAGCGAGGGGACTCTCTGTGGATCCGGCAAGTGGGTTTGTACCCTAAAGGTAGCTTCACATACACAGTATAGCAGTGGATTTTCTGCTGCGGATCCACAGCAGATTTGATCTAAATAACTGAGCACAGCATCAAATCTGCACCATCTAATCTGCTGCGGATCCTGTATATGTGAATGCACCCTTAGGGTAGCTTCACACGTTACGTATCGCAGTGGATTTTGCGGATCCGCAACAGAATTTACAGTGCGGATTTGATGCCGTGTTCATTCATTTAGTCAAATCTGCTGCGGATCCGCAGCAGAAAATCCACTGCGATACGGTACGTGTGAAGCTGCCCTTAAGTTGAGAGCTGGGACTGTGAATTTTGACCTCCGATAATGTCACTTTGTGAAAAGCAAAAGACTACAAAGTTATGTAGCTACACACAGGAAGAATGCATAGGCTGGTGTCTAGGGACTAATGGTTTTATAGTCACAGACTTCTACCATGTAATAAGTAAAAAAAAAAAAAAAATATGGCATATCAGGAGTTTGTGAAAAGTTGTAATACATACAGCTGGTAATTTCTGTTCAAGACAGCACTGGCAAAGTCAGTTAAAATAGTTATCCAGCAAAAATCCTTTCCTTTCAAATCAACAGGTTTCAGAAAGTTATATAGGTTTGTAATTTACTTCTATGTATAAATCTCAAGTCTTCCCATACTGTCCAGAGGAGGAGAGGTTTTCTATGGGAATTCCCTAGTGCTCAGTTCCTGTCTCAGACAGAGGTGGCAGCAGAGAGCACCGAGTCAGACTGAAAAGAACATTTCCTGTAGGACATACAGCAGCTGATAAGTATGGAAAGACTCAAGATTTTTAAATAAAAGTAAAATAAAAATCTATATAACTTTTTGACACCAGTTGATTTGAAAGAAAAACTTTATAGGAAGTGACATACTCAAGGCAGAGGGTTTTTAATACTACAATGTTTTTTTTAGCTATAGTGGGTGGCATCAACAATCTCCATCTAAACATTTTACAGATAGTGTAAAAAATCCAGGAAGATGACTGCTGGGTAAATGCTGGCTAAAAACCCTGTTAGGATGCAGACTATAGTTGTCAGTCTGGCTGCTATGTATACAGCTCGCAACACAATTTGTGTGCACAGTGCCTGAAAAAAAGGGGCTGGATAAATTATTTTTGCCAGTTCTTTTAATGTTTAAAGTACATTACAATTAAGAGTCATCAGTAACAACCATTTTAAGTGTTCTTTGTTCAGGAAAGCTCAATTTTTTTTTCAAGATCAGGAGACCAAGAGGTAATGATGACACACATATATCTTCATATACAGGTATGTGTACATACAGAGCAGTTACATAATCTGTTCAGTTATCAATCAACGCAACCGCCACGTGACCAACATCACCGCACTGCACAATAGTCATCCGTATTATTAGAGCTCCCCCACCCCCCATTACTCTGAAGAACAGAGAGCAAATTAGCTTTTAGCTTCTTCCCTGACACTGATTGTACTTGGCTCATGTCCCATGTGAATGTGTGAGCACATCTAGGTCACATTTCACACTATTTCTACTGACTGCACATTTGGTGTACGTGTGTCTATTAGAAACCTTGTATTAGGAAGAAAAAGGAAAAGCACCATATATAGAGTGCACCAGAAATATAGATAAAAGTAATGACTAGCCCCAAGTACTGGGATACTAGATAGAGGTCGCATTCCAAATGAATACAAAATACATGAAAAGCAGTCAAACAGGCATGATAAAAAAAAAAGTAAAAAAAAAGACCCTACATACATCGCCCATGCAATAAAGAATGTGCACAAAGTGCCATGCAATATCAGTATAGAAGGTCAAAAGTACAGAGTGGCCCAACGTGTTACGTTGCACAAGGTAGTTATTTCAGAAGAAACTGTACAATGTGCATAGTTCGTATTTATATAAAAGTACACCTACATCATGGTTCGTGACTGGCGGACCGGAGTTCTTTGGCGCAGATTGAGTCTCCAACCTCATGGCTAGCAGAAGTTTTGTCCTATTGCTGCTATAGCTTTATATGTATGACGTCAAAAATAGAAGAAAAAAAAACAGGACACAATCGTATCCTCATGAACTCTTTTCTCTTAGTTTACTTTTTTCTTATGCTATATAAAAATTCTTTTCATGCAAAATAAAAATGTAACAAAAACAGGAATGTAACAAAAAACCACCACAGTGCGCAGGAATCGGGAGTAAAAAGATGTTCACGCCAAGGCGCTGGCTGGCTCCATTCCTTCTCAGAGACTCTCACCAGATGGTAAGATGACGACGGCCGAACGTGCTGCTATGTTTCAGGGGTCTGCCCCCTTTCTCAAGCAATGCTCATGCTTGAGAAAGGGTGAGAGTCTCAGAGAAGGAACGGAGCCAGCCATCTTTTTACTCATGATTCCTGCACACTGTGGCGATGTTTTTTGTTACATTCCTGTTTTTGTTACATTTTTATTTTGCATGAAGAGAATTTTTATATTGCATAAGAAAAAAGTAAAAGTAAACTAAGAGAAAAGAGTTCATGAAGATACGATTGTGTCCTGGTTTTTCTAATTTTGACGTTATACTAACCAAGGTGAAGCGTCTTGGTGCAGGACTATACACACACAGTGTGATTAGGCACATTGTTTTCTATATCATAGCTTTATATGTATGAACATAAGTATCATACGTGACATATCTTATGTGTTTCAAAAGTCCATTTTTGGCACTCACCATATCATGCTTCAAAGTTATATTATTGTAGAAAAGTCATCAAAATACATATGAAGGAACTATTCGGCATCAAGCCTTCCTCACCTGTCAGACAGTTGAGGAAAGCTTGATACCGAAATGTCCCGTCATATGTATTTTGATGACTTTTCTACAATAAAATAACTTTGAAGCATGATATGGTGAGTGCCGAGAATGGACTTTTGAAATGCTGTGAGGATTTTTTCTTGCTACGAGCACCACCCTCGACACAAACGTGCCGCCTAAACAAACTGTTTTATATCTTATGTGTCACAGCTAAAAGACAAGTAAGAATAATGCTGGCAAATAACACAAGTAGATTCCCAAAAAGCTACAGTGAATAAATAGCGACTACAATACTCAAGGTGCTCTACATATTAACATGAAACGAAAATAGAAAAAATTATGATAAAGGTTGTAATATGTTCTGTATACCCAGAATGCATGCAGGTTTGCACAAAGCTGCACAGTCGCTATTTGACATATATTGATAAAAACCCCATATTATACGGCAGGCGATGCAATGCATTCAGCCCAAAAATACACACCATGTAATAATGCTGGTACAGATCCTTAAGTACTACAATGGTTGGCGACTCCAACACTCTAGGTGCACTATACATACTAACATGGAAAAAATAATAATAATGTAATGTGCCAAGTAAACCCAGTTATGCATACAGGTTGATGCAAAGCCGCAACCTCCCTGTTTGACATTTCAATAATAATAATACATAAGGTCAATTGACACATATGGATGACATGTTAATGGCGCATGAAATATGTACCAACTAAGGTTGCATATGTATATAGTTCTGCCTCCTATTCGAGACAGCATATATACGATGAATACGCAAGTTGGTCTTGATTTGTTGCTACCCATATAATGATTATAAAAGTTCAAAACAGTGGGGATTTAGGCAGTTATAAATTTATATAAACCACATAAGTATGACAACTGTGCCTTAAAAGTGCTAGTGCTGTGCCAACTCACAGAAAAAAGATCAAGTAAAGTGCATAATGATAACAAAGGGTATTTAAGAACATACAGAATACCAAACAAATAACAAAACTAGTATTAAAAAAATTATAAAATGTCAAAGTGAAGTGATATGCTAATCGAACAATGTATAGATAGTAGCTCTATGCTCTTATGACATACAACTGGAGTTACACCCCCACCAAGGAAAAGAGAATCACGCCATGGTCACCCATGCCAGGGAGTCACTCAGTCACAGCAAGCAAACTCGTTGTGAACAGTGATCATGTACAGTATATGGTTAATACAAATCCAGAGTGCATTATATAAAAAAATGGAAGCCAAAGCTGTCAGCCAAAAATGTATGGTTAGGTTTACTCACTTATATCATTTTCCATGTAGAAAGAGCAAGCTACTACACAGTCTACAAGGACGTGATGAAGAAAGAATATGACCTATAATTATGGTCCGGGTTAGCTAATCCTGTTACTACCAATTGCAGCTCTGCAGAGGTTATGAGCTGTATTTCATATCACCCACAATCCATTGACTTTTGCCAATATTGCTGAAGTTACATCCACACATCCGCATCGGTCTACACGTCCTATTAGGCTGCTCGATCAATAATGTAAACGAGTGCCAACCTACTAGATCGGTGCTCATTTACTGGAACCTACTACATAGTTTGATAATCGTCTAGCAAGGGCTGCACGGACATCGTCCCTAAACTGTATACATTACCTGTCCACTGTCCCGCAGTTCTTATGACTTCTGCTCACTTCTCAGAGCCGCTGCTGTAGCTTCAGAGCCAGTCCTGGAACTGACAGGCTGCTCAGGCAATCACTGGTCAGGACCGCCGCAGCAAGTTATTGGCTGATGGGCCTGTGAGTTCAGAGAGCGGCTGTGAACCTACAGCAGCTTTTCAAAACGATTGTCGGCCGCCGATTTTAGGTGAGGTCAAAAAGACACGATCAGCCAACAATCATTGTCATCGACTGATCGTTGTCGCTACTACATGGAATTATAATCACTAGCGATAATTATCTCAATGTATAATAGGGCTCTAAGAGCAAACTGCTCAACATTCACTCCATCTATCCTCAGTAGTATAACCCACATCAGCATTACAGACACTGCTGCCATCTCACCTCATATTTCTTCTATTGTCCATTACTGACACAGTAACAGTTCTCTCCTAACTGGCAAAATAAAGTCAGTAAAATGACTTCACATTTGGTCCATTTATAGTCTCAGATCCCTAGCAAACAGTAAACAAACATGAGTTACCAAAGACGACAAACTTGCACATATTTGTTGAAGTCTTACAGGAGAAAAGCTGCAGAAAGCAATGAAAACTTTTTTCAAGCAGAAGAAACTTAACTGAGATCTACAGATAATATAAAAACCAAAACACCCCAGTGTCACAAATACAGAGACAACACATAAGAGAAGTAAACTGCTAATTTAAATATACTGTATATAAATATATTATATATAAATATATTATATATATATATATATATATATATCTAACCTGTGCTGTTTGCTAACCCTGATGGATAGTGCGTGCACCATGGGATTAAGCTGCAATGTAAGCATGATTTGCACGCAGACTGTGGTGATTTATGGGACCAGTTCACACAATGCGTTTTTCTGTCATTCATGTTTGCATGTGAGGGATGGGTTGTGAGGTAGTGGTGGCCTAGAAGGTAAAGTAAATTTAAAAAAACAAATAAATAAATCAGTGGAGTAAAAACGGACATGTTTTTTCTGTAGGTCAGTCCGAACACACAGATACTCATTGTTTACATAGCTTTTGTACTATTTTGTTATTTTTAAAATACTAAAACTTTTCTAAAATAATATGCTTAAAATTCCCATACATTTTCCCCTATACATTTTTCCCCCCATGCATTGGGCTGTTTAAAGGCGCATTTTTTGTGCTATGATCTATAGTTTTTATTGGTACAATACTTATGTAAACAGGATTTTTTTTTATTGCTTTTTGTTAATTATATTAATATATTATGTGGCAAAAAAAAATAAAAAAAAATAAAAATCAATCCTGGTGTTTTTTTCTTCCTTTTTTCAGTAACACTGCTCACCAAGTTAGGTAAATATTATTTTAAAATTCAGACAAGTCTGCAAGCGACGATACCAAATATGTTTATTTAAAAAAATAAGAAAAAGGTTCATGATTCCATCTCATATTGAATGGAGGGGCTTTATAATAAAAACATTTTTTTTACAATGATAGAAAAAGAATAGAGCCTGGGTGAAGACAACGTAACTCTCACTTTACATGTACAGGCTTATGGAAGTGGATATAGGAAGTATATGGAAATACCAATGTACAAGAGTATCAATATGTTTGGTGAGAAGACCGGCAATGCAACTCGAATCAGCAGAAGAAGAAACAGAAGGGGGTGATCCCCCCTGACATCTATGAGAGATCTCTCATAACAAACACATTTTATCTATAGCAATTAATTAAAAAAAATGTATTTTATACATACTACTGATTACACAATACTTCTCCTTGGATAGCTCCTTTAAACTTTAAAAAGGTACATGTAAACTTCAACTCCGGCCCATTCTTTAGATTAGCATGGAGAGACAGTTCTAACAAACAGGACTGGTACAGAGCACTCCCTGGACTGTAAAAAGGTTGCTATAGAAAACCAACCAGTTGGCGGGAGATGTTTTCCTTATAAACATTGCAGAACGTTAGAACATTGCAGAGAGACACAGGCAGAGAGAGAGACATACAAAGACAAAGACACACAGCTAATAGACAACACTATAACAGTAAAGTATATGCACACTGAACAATCCTTGCAAATACTGTATGTCACATATTTTATGCATTTAAAACTACCAACGTAGTAAAAAAAAAAATGTCAGTGTATTGATAGATTGCATACCTTTATAGCAATTGTTCTTGCTTACTAAAAACTTTGTGTCAAAAGGTGTTTGGCTGGGTGTTTTCTTTAGCCATGTCTCCTCTAAGATGTGGCTGCTGCGCCTTCTTTGGTTGACACACCAGTCAAGATCCTGTGCAAGCATTGTCAACGTGCCCCACAATGCCTATTCATGCACACATGAGATCTCAACATGGCTCACCACTGACAAGCCACGCATTTCATTCATAGGTGGATCAGGCTTGGCATCACAAGGAAGAGGCATTGCAACCAGAGGCCACAGCTGAGCAGACACCTGGCCATGCTTCACTTTGCCATGCCACACTTTGGGCACACATAAAAGTGGGTTTTTAGAATAGTAAAGGCAAAAACTGTTTCTATAAAAAGGTATGCAATGTATCTAGGACAAAAAAAATATATATATTTTCTTTTACTCTACTCTCCTGGGGGGGGCAAAAAGTTAATTATAAAAAAAAGTTAGGGCAAGGAAGGGGAGGGGGCATCTTGCATTTTGTAACATCTTTTACTGCAAGCCCCATAGGCACAAACAAAAGACAGGATCTGAAACATTACTGCTTTTGTCTTATACTGGTGCTATCTACAGGTGTCAATTTTCACTTTTAAGAGGTACGTTCACACTTACTGGATCCACAGCAGATTTCATTTAAATAACTGAACACAGCATCAAATCTGCACGATCAAATCTGCTGCGGATCCTGTAGGAGTGAACGCACTCTAAGGGTGGGTTCACCAGTACTGGATCTCACCGGATTATACGAGTATGAGAGTATGTAAACCAATATAAAATTACAGTATCGGGAATCCGAGTGGATTTCGCTGTGGAACTAGTATCGTGTAATCCTCTGAGATCTGGTACGCGTGAACCCATCCTAAGGCTATGATCACACAAAATATTTTTTATGAAAAGAATGGTTGTTTTAATTAAAAACAACAGCTGTTCTTGTCATAAAAAAAAAAAAAGTGTTGCATCGATGCAAACAGCTCCCATTGTTCACACAATGTATCGAACAACGGCCGTGGAAATAATTAACACAATTATTTCTGTCTGCTCTGCATTGATTTCAATGCAATTTTCACAGCAACAACAGCCGCTGTTTGACACTCACTACTACAGCTGTTTTTTCTGAGTGCCAAACAAGGTCCGTTGTTCATTCCCTGTGTTAAGATAGCCATATACAGTACAGATCCTTTTACAGCAGTAAAGTGAGAAATAAAGAACAGGATTTCAGGACTATTTTATAATATAGATTGTAAAATGGAAATTTTGAAAAAACTAACATCACCGAAAATTCTTTAAAAAAAAACATTTCTCATAAAAACTAGATTTAAAACAGGTCATTTTCTGATAACGCATTCCCTTTAAAACATACGCAGAAAAAAATTAGGATATGAAAAACAAACCGATTAAAGATTTATGCAAATGCAAGCCTAAATAAGAGGACCCACTTCACATGTGCTAACAGTTCTGTAAACAAGAGAAAATTTAGTTCCATAGTATCCAGCCAATAACCACATCTGACACCCTTCAGCCTGAGCCAATGACGAACACCACAGAAGACAAGTTTATATTCACCCAAACACTGTACTCACCAGGGTCATTAGAACCCAAGAAATGATAAGAGTCTCAGTTTTTATTGTATTGTACTTTCATAATTCTATTTTCAGTGTAATAATTCTGTTTTCTTTTTTTCAAAAGTATAAGAAAAAAAGTTTGCTATTGTTAGTTAAAAAGGTTATCCCACAAAGATTTAAAAAAAAAAAAAAAAAAAAAAAATTAAAGAAGCGCGTTCTGCCCAAAGAATTGACATGTCAATTCTTTGGGCGGATTCTGCTGGAGGAATCCTATAGGAGTCAATGGGGCTCAAATTCAGCTTGAATTCTGCAGCAAAACATAGTAATCACTGAACTCAAGGAGATCAGTGAAAAAACTCCAATGAAGTACTCAATCAAGAGTCTCCACTGATGCCCCCAAAAATTTAAATACGCAAAACAAGAGTCCGTGGAGCCTCGGTTGCAAATCTCAAAACACGGGATAGCCAGCCTCTCTAGCCTGTTGCCACAGGGTGCCTCCATGATGGGGAGAGCAACACCCTGATAGGTAGCCCCTTAAGTCCCACTTGGTTGCGAGTAATGGAACAGAAATAGGGAAACAGGGTGGCCCCTTTTTGTCAACGTCTAACTCAAGGTGTGAGTAGTTACTTACAAGTGGTGATCTCAGGGAGCAAGCAAGCTAGCGCTGACCAGCCAAGTCAGTGCTCGCTTAGTCCTTGTTACCCCACCCATTGCCGTCGCTATTACACGTGCCAACAGTAAGTGCAGGGGGGCTCCCCAGACAATGTTTAGATCATCCGGGGAGCCCATAGGAGATAGCGGTGGTCTGCTACAAACATTCCTATTACACGGAGTAATGGCAGCAGATCGTTGTTATATTAATTGTTTGTGTTTCAACACGTTGAAAGACAACTATCAGCCGTCAGTGACAGATCAAGCATGAGATCTGACATGCACAGAGCACCTTAAATGCTGCGATCGCTGTAGATCGGGGTGTTTAAGGGGTTAATGAGACTCAGCTGCAGGATCGCAGCCGCCTCTCAACACCGCCGGCCCCGGAAACTGATGTGAGCGGGATCGCTCTCTCTGCAGCGCTCCCGCCCTCATCAATAACCCCTATCAGTACAGGAACGCATATATACATTCCTACTACACGGGGTATGTGCAGTAGGAACGTATATATACATGTTACTGACGTGAAGGGGTTAAACATAATGGGGGAGATTTATCAAACTGGTGTAAAGTAGAATTGTCTTAGTTGCCTCTAGCAACCAGATTCCACCTTTTATTCATCACAGATTCTTTGAAAAATGAAAAGTGGAATCTGATTGGCTGCTAGGGGCAACTGAGACAATTCTACTTTACACC
This sequence comes from Dendropsophus ebraccatus, assembly GCF_027789765.1. NCBI lineage: Eukaryota > Metazoa > Chordata > Amphibia > Anura > Hylidae > Dendropsophus > Dendropsophus ebraccatus. Next base: position 56,442,864 of record NC_091456.1, on the reverse strand, counting down.
AGTTTGATAAATCTTTCCCAGTGACTTTTACATGGCCCATTAGGAGGCAGCAAACGGGCACCGATCAGCAAGACTGGCTCACTTGCACAATAATCAGCCCATGTAAAAGGGCTTTTAGGCTGGCTTCACACAGGTTTATCGATCTCCCTGAAACCAAAAGTGTGGTTTTGCGGAATACAACAAGTCACAGACCAACTTTCGCTTTATCAGAGCTTGTAAAGATATGAAAGACAGGATGTAACTGGGTAACTATGGGGGAAACTAGACAGTTTTCGTATAATGCGGACGATAATAATGAAAAAATGTCCATCTCTTTTTGTGTTCAGAAAGCTTTGGTAAAAACACTGACTAACATGAGCACTAAAATAAACACCAAATACAGTACCAACCAAATACTGTATGTCAACAAAGACATAGCTGGTAGACAGTATCTGTATGAGCCACCAGCTCTTCTGGTGTCAGAAGCTGTGAGTGACAAATGGTGGTTAAGAGGTGCCAAGAAAGTCACATCATGGCTAAACATTACATCTAGAATTCTACACAGTATTACTTACAGTTGTACATATGCTGGGATATTTCTGCTCCTCTAGCTACAAATCTGCAGTTGCACAATTCATGCACCAAAGGGTGAACTGTGCTGTATAACTAACCACTGGAATACAAACATGTCTTAAAAGGAAATCATGTCAGTGATTTGTCCATGTCACTGAACGGACTATTGTTCGAAAAAAGTTTTTATATTACACTACTATTTTTTAAATTTTTCCATGGCACTGTCTGTAGAAAAAAAAATATATAAAATCTTCCAATTTTTAATGTAATCTTTGAGCTGCATTGCAGGCAGGCACTTTCTAGTCTGTAAAAATAACTTCAGCATCTCATCATCATAGGTAGGATTACAATAAAAAGGTAATGCCAGTAAAGTGCCCCCTCAATATACAATATTGATTGGTTCCAGGACAACCATTGTATGTTGAGACCAAAACTCTATGAAAAAATGCTTCTGTCATGCCCAAAATAAGGAAAACAAGCAGATAACTAATATGGATAAAGCAAGTGTGGAGTGTTTTTTTAGGGTTCTTTACAGATCACACAGGGACCCAGAAAAAAAACAAACACATGAAGCCATCCTCACCTGGTGCCCAGAGAAACAGCTCATCCTGGCACAGGTAAAGGGCAGTACAGCACATGTAGTATCACACTGTACTGTAGTAGTAGTTAAGGTAAGCTGTATAGGACTTAAAAAAAAACACTATGCTTATTAGAACAGATCACTGACTGCTGGTCCCAAAAATAAATAAATAAAAATAAGTTACTATATAAAAATAATTTTTTTTAAAAATAGCATGTTTCACAAACTGATTTTAAAGGGGTTGTCCAGCGAAAATCTTTTTCTTTCAAATCAACTGGTGCCAGAAAGTAATATAGATTTGTAATTTACTTCTATTAAAAAATCTCAAGTCTTCCCATAATTATTAGCTACTATATATCATGCAGGAAATGATGTTTTATTTTCAGTCTGACACAGTGCTCTCTGCTGACATCTCTGGCCGAGACAGGAACTGTCCAGAGCAGGAGAGGTTTTCTGTGGGGAATTCATAGAAAACTGAGACAGAGTTCCTGTCTCGGCCACAGATGTCAGCAGTCAGACTGAAAATAAAACAACATTTCCTGCATGACATACAGGAGCTAATAAGTATGGGAGACTTGAGATTTTTAAAAAAAAGTATATTACAAATCTATATAACTTTTTGATACCTGTTGATCTGAAAGAAAATTTTTTCGCTGGACAACCCCTTTAACCCCTTCGTGCTGCAGCTAGTTTGGGCCTTAATTACCAGGCTAATTTTTCTAAATCTGACCTGTCTCACTTTATGCTCTTATAGCGCAGTGATGCTTTAACGTATGCTAGCGATTCTGAGATTGTTTTTTCGTCACATATGGCACTTTATGATAGTGGCAAAATTTGGTCACTACTTTGAGTGTTTTTTGTGAAAAACATCAAAATATCATGAAAAATTAAAAAAATTTGCATTTTATGAACTTTGAAATTCTCTGCTTCTAAAAAAAGAAAGTCATATCACATAAATTAGTTACTAAGTCACATTACCAATATGTCTTCTTTATTCTGGCATAATTTGGTAAACATTTTACTTTTTAGGGTGTTATGGGGCTTAGAAATTTATCAGCAAATTATCACATTTTCGTGAAAGTTTCCAAAACTGATTTTTTTAGGGACCAGTTTTTTTTAAATGAATTTAGAAGTCTGGTATTCTGAAAACCCCCATAAGTGACCCCATTTTGGAAACTACACACCTTAAAGAATTAATCTAGGGGTATAATGAGCATTTTAACCCTACAGGGGCTGGAGGAAAGTATTCACAATTAGGCAGTAAAAAAATGGAAAATTAAAATTTTCCAATAATATATACGTTTAGATTAAAGTTTCTCATTTTCAAAAGGAACATGAGAGAAAATGCACCCCAAAATTTGTAACGCAGGTTCTCTTGAGTACAACTGTACCCCATATGTGGGCGTAAACCACTGTATGGGCACACAGCCGGGCTCAGAAGGAAGGGAGCGCCAATTAGCTTTTCCAATGCAGATTTTGCTGAAGAAGTTTCCGAGCGCCAGGTGCCCCTGTAGTGCCATCAGAGTAAAATCTCGCCATAAGTCACCCCATTTTGGAAAGTGCACCCCTCAAAGAATTCATCTTGGTGTGTGGTGAGCATTTTGACCCCACAGGTATTAGAGGAAAGTATTCAAAAGTAGACAGTAAAAATGAAAAACTCTAATTTTTCCAATAATATGTTCCTTTAGTTTGAAATTTCTCAATTTCACGAGGAACAGGAGAGAAATGTCACACCAATATATGTAACGCAGGTTCTCCTGAGTAGAACGGTACCCCATATGTGGGCATAAACCACTGCATGGGCACACAGCCGGGCTCAGAAGGGAAGGAGCGCCAATTAGCATTTTCAATGCAGATTTTGCTGCAGAAGTTTCTGAGCGCCAGGTGCGTTTGCAGAGCCCCTGTAGTGTCAGCAGAATAGATTCCCCCCAAAAGTCACCCCATTTTGGAAAGTACACCCCTCAAAGAATTCATCTTGGGGTGTGGTGACCATTTTTACCCCACAGGTATTAGAGGAAAGTATTAAAAATTGGCCAGTAAAAATGAAAAATTCGAATTTTTCCAATAATATGTTGGTTTAGTTTGAAATTTCTCAATTTGACGAGGAACAGGAGAGAAAATGTACCCCAAAATCTGTAACGCAGGTTCTTCTGAGTAAAACGGTACCTCATATGTGGGCATAAACCACTGTATGGGCACACAGCAGGGCTCAGAAGGGAAGGAGCGCCAATTTACTGGAACAAAACCGCAGCTAGTAATGGTTATTAGAATAGCGCAGTTACTAAAAATAAAATAAAAAAAAATGAGATTACAGGTAATGTGGGGTGGTTACGGACAACATGGGGTGGTCACGGGCAAACTGCTGTTGTTACGGCAACGTGGGGTGGTTACGGGCAACGTGGGGTGGTTACGGGCAACGTGGGGTGGTTACGGGCAACGTGGGGTGGTTACGGGCAACGTGGGGTGGTTACGGGCAACGTGGGGTGGTTACGGGCAACGTGGGGTGGTTACGGGCAACCTGCAGTGCTTACAGACAATCTGGGGTGGTTACATGCAACAAGGGGGGGTTACGGGCAACGTGTGGTGGTTATGGGCAACGTGGGGTGGTTACGGGCAACCTGCAGTGCTTACAGACAATCTGGGGTGGTTACGGGCAACGTGGGGTGGTTACGGATAAACTGAAGTTCTTATAGGCAATCTGGGGTGGGTACCTGTAATCTGGCATGGGTACTGCAATCTGGAGGGGGTCATTGGCAATTTGGCGTGGTCAGAGGCAAGGTGCGGTGGTGCGGTGGTCAGAGGCAAGGTGCGGTGGTCAGAGGCAAGGTGCAATCTGGGGGGTTACATGTAATCTGGCGTGATTACGGGGAACCTGGGGGGGTTATGTGCAACCTGGAAGGGTTACAGACAATCTGGGATTGGTACTGATAAACTGAAGTGCTTATAGGTAATCTGGGGTTGGTACATGTAATTTGGGGTGGTTACGGGCAATCTGGAGGGGGGTCACTGGCAACGTGCGGTGGTTACGGGCAATCTGGGGGGTTAGGGGTAATTTGGGAGTAAACTGCAATTATTACTATAATAAAAAGTGTGTGTTTTATTTTTTTGTATGTTTGTCACTTTTTGTACTTTATACATTCATTTTCACTGTATTACTATGATTACTGTGATATTTTCTATCACAGTAATCATAGTTCAGTGACAGAGACCAAATTGGCACTTCACAACCAGCCAGGACGCCGAAGAGGAAGGAACTCCAGGATCAGGTAACGTATAAGGGGTAGGGGGGGTGACTGGGGGACGGGGGTTACATCACTTTTTATCCCCTGTCACCAATCATTCATGGTGATAGGGGATAAAAAGTGCCGGGATGCACGTGGCACAAGCGATCAGCGGTATATAGTATATACCGCTGATCGCTTGTACCGGGACCCCACAGGGGGGTCCCCGATCACTGCCCCATGCTCTCCGCTACCTCCGGTGGCGGAGAGCATGGGGTTTTCATTCATTTTAACTTTTCCATCGCTGTGAACAGACATTAGTCTGTTCACAGCGATGGTGGCGTCCATCTTGGATCTGATGGCCGCCGGGGGAGGGGGGCTGATCTGAGGTCTGGGGGACACTTATTTCATCTCCCCCGCTGTAGATTCACGGCGGGGGGAGATGAAAGGCAGCGGCGGCACCTGTAATCCTCTTTACCGACGGCCGCCGCTATAACGTTAATAGCGGCGATCGTATAAGTACTCTGAGGGGAATGAGTGAGAAAAATTAAAGGGCCTATATGAGTGGAAATGCGGCTGAGGAGATGTTCTATATTTGCCTGGTCAATGTAACGCTGCCTTTAGAATGTCTTTAAATGTTTAAACATGGTAAAAAACAATGGAAAGCACATGATCGCATGCACGTATCTCAGTATGGTGCTTTAGCTTATCGAAGAATAAATCTAAACTACTACAGCAAGTTTGTTCTCATTAACAATGAAACTACAGCAATGCCATTTTATCACAGCTACATCTTTTATGAAGTCTCCTAAAAGCTTTCCAAACATGTACACAAAGTCTGTATGAGGGTGGTCTCATATGATCTGACGGAGGAGTCTGCTGTATCTCCTTTATAGTTAGGTTGCATATTAAATCAACTATATAAAGCAACCAAATACATATAGCTAATAAATAAGCAGCAAGAATGCTATATGTCAGCTTAAGGGTGTAATATGGTTTCGTGCTGGGGTTACTTACTCAAATCAATGATGTAAGAGAAACAATTCTATATTTTAAAGGGAATGTATCTATTTTACACGACTATGAAGGCAGCCATCTTGCCAGAGCTGCTTTTCTGGGCAGGGACTAGCAGCTTTCTTTACAGTAGACACATGGATAAAAAAGAAGGCCTTAAAGCATGATACAAACTCTAGGGGGGAGATTTATCAAACATGGTGTAAAGTGAAGCTGGCTCAGTTGCCCCTAGCAACCAATCAGATTCCACCTTTCATTCCTCACAGATTCTTTGGAAAATGAAAGGTGGAATCTGATTTGTTGCTAGCGACAACTGAGCCAGATTCACTTTACACCATGTCTGATAAATCTCCCCCTAGATTTTCTAACAAATTCCCTTTAAAGGGATTGTTTATATAGTAAATACTAAAGCTACAGGTACCACAGTGCAGTGTCACTGCAAATTAATGGGCGTTCACTAGTGTTGAGTGGACCTGTAAAGCAGTTTGGTTTTGGAAATGTTCTCCAAACCTGAACACTTGGCATTTAATTTCCCCCTACTACAGAAGTTGGATGCAGTCCTAGAGGAGTCCTGGAAAACCTGGATACCGTCAGACTTTATCCACATGTTCCTGGCAAGCGTTCGCGTTCGAAGAACACTGCTAAACCCGATTAGTTCGACAGTTTCACTCAACACTGGTGATTAAATAATATATGGATACATAGATTACTACATAGAACCTATGTATAAAAACTAGAGATGAGCGAACCTAGAGCATGCTCGAGTCGATCCGAACCCGAACTTTCGGCATTTGATTAGCGGTGGCTGCTGAACTTGAATAAAGCCCTAAGGCTATGTGGAAAACATGGAAATAGTCATTGGCTGTATCCATGTTTTCCAGACAACCTTAGAGCTTTATCCAAGTTCAGCAGCCCCAGCTAATCAAATAACGAATGTTCAGGTTCGGATCGACTCGAACCCGAACCCGGTTCGCTCATCTCTAATAAAAACGAAAACAACTATCTATGATGATCTATAATTTCAGTACTTGACTACCCAGCAACTGAAAACCATTCCAGTATGATAGGCTTCCCCTTCACAAAGAGGTTCTGCAGAAAATATAAATAAGGTTTATTGATTGAATGAAAGAAAGAACAACTATCATTCTATAGAAGATATCAAGCATTTCAAATGTAGGACCCTAATCCCTAATAAAAAGTATTTGCAAAAGGGGGTGGGGTTCTCCTTTAAAGGGGTAGTGTGGCGTTTTGTAATTTGTGTTATTTAAGTGAATGCCTCCCCACCCCGGAAGTGTGGTGCATTATACTTACTCCATTGTTGTTAACCCTGGCTGCCATCTTGGGTCAACTACGTCATCTTCACGAGGCCGGCAGAACCGTTTCAGCCGGCCCCCCTCTGCTGCTCAGCCACGATTGGCTGAGCATAACTGTGACCTGAAGATGACATCGTCGACCTAAGATTGTGGCCGGGGTCAGTAAGTATATTGCACCACACTTCCGGGGCAGGGGACACAGGGAATAGGGCCATTCACTTAAATAACACACATTACAAAGTTATATAACTTTGTAATGTGTGTTATTTAGTGAATAAATTGTTAAATGCCACACTACCCCTTTAAGTTTAAAAGGGGCATGGCTTAGATGCAGAAAGATTTTGGCACACAAAACTGGTTTGAAATAAGCCAAGTATCCTTAGAGATAAACCACACATCTTGCCTGATCCCACCCACCACAAAGTTTTAACCCCTTTGTGCTGCAGCTAGTTTGGGCCTTAATGACCAGGCTAATTTTTCAAAATCTGACCTGTCTCACTTTATGCTCTTATAGCTCAGTGATGCTTTAACGTATGCTAGCGATTCTGAGATTGTTTTTTCGTGACATATGGCACTTTATGTTAGTGGCAAAATTTGGTCACTACTTTGTGTGTTTTTTGTGAAAAACATCAAAATATCATGAAAAATTTAAAAAATTTGCATTTTATGAACTTTGAAATTCTCTGCTTCTAAAAAAAGAAAGTCGTAGCACATAAATTAGTTACTAAGTCACATTACCAATATGTCTTCTTTATTCTGGCATAATTTGGTAAACATATTTTACTTTTTTAGGGTGTTATGGGGCTTAGAAATTTATCAGCAAATTATCACATTTTCGTGAAACTGATTTTTTTAGGGACCAGTTCTTTTTTTAAATGGATTTAGAAGTCTGGTATCCTGAAAACCCCCATAAGTGACCCCATTTTGGAAACTACACACCTTAAAGAATTAATCTAGGGGTATAATGAGCATTTTAACCCTACAGGGGCTGGAGGAAAGTATTCACAATTAGGCAGTAAAAAAATTGAAAATTTAAATTTTCCAATAATATATACGTTTAGATTAAAGTTTCTCATTTTCAAAAGGAATATGAGACAAAAAGCACCCCAAAATTTGTAATGCAGGTTCTCTTGAGTACAACGGTACCCCATATGTGGGCGTAAACCACTGTATGGGCACACAGCAGGGCTCAGAAGGAAGGGAGCGCCAATTAGCTTTTCCAATGCAGATTTTGCTGAAGAAGTTTCTGAGCGCCAGGTGCGTTTGTAGTGCCCCTGTAGTGTCAGCAGAGAGAAAAACCCCCATAAGTCACCCCATTTTGGAAAGTACACCCCTCAAAGAATTCATCTTGGTGTGTGGTGACCATTTTGACCCCACAGGTATTACAGGAAAGTATTCAAAAGAAGACAGTAAAAATGAAAAACTCGTATTCTTCCAATAATATGTTCGTTTAGTTTGAAATTTCTCAATTTCACGAGGAACAAGAGGAAAAAAGTACCCCAAAATTTGTAACGCAGGTTCTCCTGAGTACAATGGTACCCCATATGTGGGCATAAACCACTGCATGGGCACACAGGAGGGCTCAGAAGGGAAGGAGCGCCAATTAGCTTTTTCAATGCAGATTTTGCTGCAGAAGTTTCCGAGCGCCAGGTGCGTTTGCAGTGCCCCTGTAGTGCCAGCGGAGTAAAATCTCGCCATAAGTCACTCCATTTTGGAAAGTGCACCCCTCAAAGTATTCATCTTGGTGTGTGGTGACCATTTTGACCCCACAGGTATTAGAGGAAAGTATTCAAAAGTAGACAGTAAAAATGAAAAATCTAATTTTTCCAATATTAGGTTCTTTTAGTTTGAAATTTCTCAATTTCACGAGGAACAAGAGGAAAAAAGTACCACAAAATTTGTAACGCAGGTTCTCCTGAGTACAATGGTACCCCATATGTGGGCGTAAACCACTGTATGGGCACACAGGAGGGCTCAAAAGGGAAGGAGCGCCAATTAGCTTTTTCAATGCAGATTTTGCTGAAGAAGTTTCCGAGTGCCAGGTGCGTTTGCAGAGCCCCTGTAGTGTCCACAGAGTAAAATCTCCCAATAAGTCACTCCATTTTGGAAAGTGCACCCCTCAAAGAATTTATTTTGGGGTGTGGTGAGCATTTTGACCCCACAGGTGTTTGAGGAAAATATTCAAAAGTAGACAGTAAAAATGAAAAACTCGAATTTTTCCAATAATATGTTCCTTTAGTTTGAAATTTCTCAATTTCACGAGGAACAGGAGAGAAATGTCACCCCAATATATGTAAAGCAGGTTCTCCTGAGTAGAACAGTACCCCATATGTGGGCATAAACCACTGCATGGGCACACAGCCGGGCTCAGAAGGGAAGGAGCGCCAATTAGCATTTTCAGTGCAGATTTTTCTGAAGAAGTTTCTGAGCGCCAGGTGCGTTTGCAGAGCCCCTGTAGTGTCAGCAGAATAGATTCCCCCAAAAGTCACCACATTTTGGAAAGAGCACCCCTCAAAGAATTCATCTTGGTGTGTGGTGACCATTTTTACCCCACAGGTATTAGAGGAAAGTATTAAAAATTGGCCAGTAAAAATGAAAAACTCGAATTTTTCCAATAATATGTTGGTTTAGTTTGAAATTTCTCAATTTGACGAGGAACAGGAGAGAAAATTCACCCCAAAATCTGTAACGCAGGTTCTCCTGAGTAAAAAGGTACCTCATATGTGGGCATAAACCACTGTATGGGCACACAGCAGGGCTCAGAAGGGAAGGAGCGCCAATTTACAGGAGCAAAACCGCAGCTAGTAATGGTTATTAGAATAGCGCAGTTACTAAAATAAAATAAAAAAAATGAAATTACAGGTAATGTGGGGTGGTTACGGGCAACCAGGGGTGGTTATGGGCAACCTGAGGTGGTTACAGGTAATCTGGGGTGGTTACGGACAACATGGGGTGGTCACGGGCAACCTGCTGTGGTTACAGGCAACGTGGGGTGGTTACAGGCAACGCGGGGTGGTTACGGGCAACGTGTGGTGGTTACGGGCAACGTGTGGTGGACACGGCAACCTGCTGTGGTTACGGCAACGTGGGCTGGTTACAGGCAACGTGGGCTGGTTACAGGCAACGTGGGCTGGTTACAGACAACGTGGGCTGGTTACAGACAACGTGGGCTGGTTACAGGCAACGTGGGCTGGTTACAGGCAACGTGGGCTGGTTACAGGCAACGTGGGCTGGTTACAGGCAACGTGGGCTGGTTACGGGCAACGTGGGCTGGTAACGGGCAACGTGGGCTGGTTACGGGCAACCTGCTGTGCTTACAGACAATCTGGGATGGTTACGGGAAACGTGGGGTGGTTACGGGCAACCTGCAGTGCTTACAGACAATCTGGGGTGGATACGGGCAACGTGGGGTGGTTACGGGCAACCTGCAGTGCTTACAGACAATCTGGGGTGGTTACGGGCAACGTGGGCTGGTTACGGGCAACCTGCTGTGCTTACAGACAATCTGGGGTGGTTACGGGCAACGTGGGGTGGTTACGGGCAATGTGGGGTGGTTATGGCTAAACTGAAGTTCTTATAGGCAATCTGGGGTGGGTACCTGTAATCTGACATGGGGTCATTGGCAATTTGGGGTGGTCAGAGGCGACGTGCGGTGGTCAGAGGCGACGTGCGGTGGTCAGAGGCGACGTGGCGTGGTCAGAGGCGACGTGGCGTGGTCAGAGGCGACGTGGCGTGGTCAGAGGCGACGTGGCGTGGTCAGAGGCATCGTGGCGTGGTCAGAGGCATCGTGGCGTGGTCAGAGGCATCGTGGCGTGGTCAGAGGCATCGTGGCGTGGTCAGAGGCATCGTGGCGTGGTCAGAGGCATCGTGGCGTGGTCAGAGGCATCGTGGCGTGGTCAGAGGCATCGTGGCGTGGTCAGAGGCATCGTGGCGTGGTCAGAGGCATCGTGGCGTGGTCAGAGGCATCGTGGCGTGGTCAGAGGCATCGTGGCGTGGTCAGAGGCATCGTGGCGTGGTCAGAGGCATCGTGGCGTGGTCAGAGGCATCGTGGCGTGGTCAGAGGCATCGTGGCGTGGTCAGAGGCATCGTGGCGTGGTCAGAGGCATCGTGGCGTGGTCAGAGGCATCGTGGCGTGGTCAGAGGCAACGCGCGGTGGTTACGTGCAATCTGGGGGGGGTTACATGTAATCTGGCATGATTACGGGGAACCTGGGGGGTTATGTGCAACCTGGAAGGGTTACAGACAATCTGGGATTGTTACTGATAAACTGAAGTGCTTATAGGTAATCTGGGGTGGGTACATGTAATTTGGGGTGGTTACGGGCAATCTGGAGGGGGTCACTGGCAATTTGCGGTGGTTACGGGCAACGTGCGGTGGTTACGGGCAACGTGCGGTGGTTACGGGCAACGTGCGGTGGTTACGGGCAACGTGCGGTGGTTACGGGCAACGTGCGGTGGTTACGGGCAACGTGCGGTGGTTACGGGCAACGTGCGGTGGTTACGGGCAACGTGCGGTGGTTACGGGCAACGTGCGGTGGTTACGGGTAATCTGGGGAGGGGTTAGGGGTAATTTGGGAGTAAACTGCAATTATTACTATAATAAAAAGTGTTTTATTTTTTGTATGTTTGTCACTTTTTGTACTTTATACATTCATTTTCACTGTATTACTATGATTACTGTGATATTTTCTATCACAGTAATCATAGTTCAGTGACAGAGACCAAATTGGTCTCTGTCACTTTAAATTTTCAGAGCTTGGCTGGTTGTGAAGCACATGCGCACTTCATAACCAGCCAGGACGTCGAGGAGGAAGGAGCTCCAGGAGCAGGTAACGTATATGGGGAAGGGGGGGTGACTGGGGGACGGGGGTGACAGGGGGGGTGGGGGGCGACTTGGGGGGTGGGGGGACATCACTTTTTATCCCCTGTCACCAATCATTTATGGTGACGGGATAAAAAGTGCCGGGAGCACATGGTACAAGCGATCAGCGGTATACAGTATATAACGCTGATCGCTTGTACCGGGACCCCACAGGGGGGTCCCCGATGACTGCCCCATGCTCTCCGCTACCTCCGGTGGCGGAGAGCATGGGGCTTTCATTCATTTTAACTTTCTAATCGCTGTGAACCGACGTTAGTCGGTTCACAGCGATGGCGGCGGCCATCTTGGAAATGATGGCCGCCGGGGGAGGGGGGTTAGTTATCGGGGCACTAGGGGGGTCTGATCTGGGGTCTGATATACACTTATTTCATCTCCCCCCGCCGTAGATTCACGGCGGGGGGAGATGAAAGGTGGCGGCGGCACCGGTAATCCTCTTTACCGACGGCCGCCGCTATAACGTTAATAGCGGCGATCGTCGGTAAGGGGGGGGGCCGGGACGGACCTCACACACTGCCCCAACCCCTCAGCTACCTCCGGTAGCCGGGGGGATGGGGTGGGGGCCGTCCCGGCCCCGCAGCCTTATTCTCTGCCATCGCCGTAAAAAGCTGATGGCAGCAGAATAAGGCCCATTAGTGACCGCCGTAGAAAGCCGTATCGGCGGTCACTAAGGGGTTAATCATCACACACATAATGGATTAAATATATCATACCATTCAAGGTATTAAAAGTAACTCATAACTGTATGGAGTATTTTATTGCTTGCCAAGTTAAAATTTTATAAAGACTGACTTAAAGGATTCAATGCTATTAAATTTAGAGTAACTGTGAATAAGTATTTTATGGGGATCCAAGAAAATTCATAACTGATCCAACAAAATGACCATATTAATACAACAGAAAATCGAAAGAGATTTCAAATTTGCAGAGCCAGAGCCTTTGGACAAAAGCCACAAGACTCAGAGAGGAAGAGAGAAAACCACATTTATATTGTTCTAGGGTGAAGAAATAGACAAGAAATGAATGTCAAGGACAAAAGAGAAACAGGCAAGGCGTCCATCCTGGAAAATCACCTTTACAACAAATCCATAAATGGGACATATTTCAGCAATATTATATTAGAGGTATTGAAATTTGCTCCGTTAAAGGGTTCCCTGATGCACAGTATACGTAGTTCTGCCAGACACGTCTGCAGCGGTAGCTTTACAGCAGGGAAAAAGTGGTTTTATTACGGAACATTATTACTGCTGTATAAATCAGAATATTAAAGGGGTTGTACAAGAGGGCCACTTTTTAGATACAGTATATGCCCAGGGAGTTGGTAAACTAAAAAATAAAAAAAAAAACAACAAACAACACACACACACACACACACACAAAACACTTTCCCATGCTGCTAGGGTCGGGCCATGACATCACATCCCCAAACCCGAAAGCGCTGCACAATTGATAATATAGCAAGCAAACAGACTATGTGACAAATGTGTTCTTTATGTATCTATATTTCTACCTACAGTAAAGTAAGATGTTTTATAAAAAAATTAATAAATAAATCTTAAGATTAAAAAACATAGTAAAATCCACATTACATACAGGAAAAAAATAAAAACTATTTAAAAATAAAAATCCCAAATAAAAAAATAACCTAATAAGGAGGATATACAGGGTGTGCTATCAAGTATATTAATGTTCAGCTCTATTTTTGTCAACAGCATTCTTAAATCACTGTGATTAGCTACTAAATACTCACCCATACACAGCTCTACAGCATGCATATTATACACGAACAGCTGCACAAATTATATATATATATATATATATATATATATATATATATATATATATATATATATATATATATACACACATACACATACACACACACACACTCTTCAGCATCCACATTGACAGCTCGGCTACGCACAAAGTTGAGCTGCACCAACATGTGCACACACCTACTGATTTTAAGACATGTTCCTTATTGCCTAGCTTCTACACTGATAACATGCTTCTGACATGATATGCAGGACCTTTCACTTTGGGTGGGTATGTTGCTTTCTGGCGATATTGTATCCAGCTCCCTATCGCATCCAGCTTCCTCTCTCGCCCTGCACCCATTGAACAGATCAGTGCATCAGAGAAGAGAATTGTACAGCCTCACACCGCTGGCAGTAAGTGGCGCTGAGTGATTGGGCAAAGCTTTATAAGCATTATAAATCTGGTCAGGAGGTGATCAGGCACGTTTTAGCAAGATGTTTTCTTGCTAAAAAGCAAAACCTATAGGCCAAAAAATATGATAAAAATTACTGCCTTAACTCTAGGTTACACAACAGACTAAATGCATGAACGTCTTTTCAAAATCATCCTTTTAATGCAGGAGGTAAAAGAGGAAGAGGTTGAGAGTGGACCAAATATACCATATAGAGAGGAACCTGCACATTAGGAGACAAATACGAGACATAAGTTCTTGGCCCTATGGTCCCCCTGGGCCACATATATAGAGGCCTCCAAGGGCCCCTGTATACCATGCAACCTACAGTAAAAGAAAAGGTTTAGCTACTAATCAGTAGATGATACGGTGGGTGACGGACTCTTTCTTTAACCTTTTGCACGCTAATACAAAGACGTTATGTAATTATGTAAAAAAAAAAAAAAATACAGGACAGTTAACAAATGGTTTGGTTATCCCAGGTTAACCCCCACCCCCTACTTTATTCCTCATTCTTTTCTTGCTCTTCCCTCTTTGTTAAAGCAGTCATCCAGGATTAGAAAAAGCGCAGGTAAATTCCAGGTACAGGTGCTTATGGTACAGCATTTCAGCAAAACCACACCCAAACTGAAAACAAAAGCTGTGCTGTTTCTGGAAAAAAAGTGGCAATGGTGTTCCTAAGCTTGGCTAACCCCTTTAATTACTAAAATAAACACTAGATTAATTTTGAGTATACTCCATGCGCCACCCTAAAAATTGTACATACTTTATGCATTGTAAGATAAAAAGGTAATACACAGTGGATTTACTGCAGAAACAATATGTTTTGCCATGTTGACCCATGTGACCACTGCAATCCGTGACTAGATGCAGTGGTCACTCGTTCACAGGACAAGTCATCACTAGAGGCCGGACGCACAGAGATCAGCAGATCTGGTAAAATCCTCGCACAAACTCAATCTGAAAATACACAGCACATTTTCTACATGTGCACTTAACCTGTGTCACGAGTCTATTCATAAACGTCCTAATATGAATCCTCAATACAGGTGAAAATATAACAGTGAAAAGATATCCAATTATTGGCCTTATGCAGAGGCCACAAATGGGTCGGAAAAAATGCAACACCTGACTCTCACTCTCGGCAGTGCTCAGATTTGGCGGTGCATCCTATAAGATGAAGCCTTACATTGCTTTCCACTGCTTAGTAAAGCCAAACCACAAGCAAGAGGCTAGGGAGAGCAGACCATTAGCCAGACCACTGCTTTTACATCAGAGTAGCGGTTCAAAATGTAGACAATGAGCTGTCAACAATGGGGAAAAAGAGCGGCTTATGCAGAAGAGACAAGTATGCAAATGTATTTGCAAAAATATTTAACTTCACCTCTACCACAAGTTTAACTATGTTTGCCGAGATGGAAATATACTTTTAAAATCACTAACTTTGAGAAAATCATGTATGTTTTTAAATCATTTGAAACACCAGTAATATCTACCTAGGTGTTAAGCTAGCAGCCTTTATAATGGCAGTAAAAAAAAATAAAAAATAAAAAATTAAGATTGAAGAGAAAATATGACAAAGCAACTCGGAGGGGGACACTTATTAACACCAACCCACTGGCGTATGTCAGGGAGAAGGTGCAGATTCACCACTTCTCCCTGGCATACACCAGCCATATCCAGCTGTTACACCCTGGTCTAGGTTACTGGAATAGGCCTCATCATTTTTGACTAAAGAAGTTGAGTGCGTATGCTCAGTGTCATATCCAGAGGTTGTCTTTTACAAATGCCATCATTGATGCAGAGGTTAAAGGGGTTGTCCAGCATTTGTAATTTGCTTCTATTTAAAAATCTCGTCTTCTCGTACTTATCAGCTGCTATATGTCCTGTAAGTAGTGTTGTTTTATTTACATTCAGAAATATTGCTTTCTGCTGACATCTCTGTCCGAGACAGTAACTGTCCAGGGCAGTAGCAAATCCACATAGAAAACCTCTCCTGCTCAAAACAGTTCCTGTCTCGGCCAGAGATGTCAACAGAGAGCCCTGTGTAAATAAAACAACACTTCCTGTAGGACATACATCAGCTAATAAGTATGAGAAGACTTGAGATTTTTAAATAGAAGTAAATTAGACAGCTATATAACTTTCTGACAACAGTTGATTTGAAAGAAATTTTTCTTTAGCTGGACAACCCCTTTAAGTGCTCAGACCATACACCACACACTACATCAAATTGGTCTGCGTGGCTGTCGTCCCAGAAGGAAGCCTTTTTCTAAAAATAAGGAAAGCCCACAAACAGTTAGCTGAAGATAAGCAGATTTCCGTTAAATCGTTCGGATCTAACCGAACCTATTTTTATTGTTGCTCGTTCGCAAATCGTTCGCATTGAATAAGACATTGTTCAGTCGTTCGCAATAGATACGAACGCAATAGCGAATAAATAGCGAAGAAGAAACGATCGCAATTACGATCAGAAGCAACGATTATCGTTCCATGAAAATGAGCGAACATTTTCAGGTCTTTCGCAATAGTGGTCGTTTGAGATCGTTAATCGTTAGCGATTATGCAAACGATAATCGTCCGGTGGAATAGGGCCCTAAGAGAGTTAAAGGGGTTATCCAGCATTTAAAAAGTTTTTATATATTGCTGCATTCTGCCCTCCCCCAGTGTCCCGTGTCCCCCGCTGACTGCAGCTCTGCTACTTCCCAGACAAACTTGCCTCGGGAGTCTGCTCAGACGGGACAGCCTAAGACAGTGATTGGCTGAGCAGGCTGTCACTCCCGAGACAAGCTCATCTCGGAAATAGCAGAGCTGCAGTCAGCGGGGGACACAGGGTGGGCCACATCGAGAGAGTGCAGAGAAGTAAGCATAACATGTTAGTAAGAGTGCAGCAATATATAAAAACGTTTTAATCGCCGGATAACCCCTTCAGGGCAGTTCTGGAAAATAATAGTGGTTAACAAGAAAATTGCTACTTTTTCACTTAGGGCTGTACTTGCTTTTGTTGCCAGAGATTTAGAGGGCACACAATTTTACCTAGTTATACAAGCTGTACAATGACATTGCATCACAGTGTCATATCTTCAGTGTCATCCAATGAAAAGATATAATAAAATATTTACAAAAATGTGAGAGGTGTGCTCACTTTTGTGAGATACTGTAAATTATGTTACACACAATGAAAAAATATTTTTTTGAAAACACATTGTTTCTCTACCTGTAGCAAAATAAGGGGAAAAAGTTGGACTTCAGAGAGGGTATTACACTAAAATTTCATGATCAGTCTTGATGAATTACCATTTCTCTTACCAGTTTATACATTACAGATGTCATACTAACATACTGTATTACAATAGATAGTGTAAAGAAATAACTACATTGGGAGGAATTTTTCTATATTTTCACCAAAAAAACAAGTGAATGAAAAATTTTCATGCAAAACAACTAAGCGATTACTCGAAAATGTGTGACAATTTTACACCAAAGCCATTGATAAATATAACATCTATTGCCGCTCTTTTTCAAAGGTTTAAGCTAGTTTCATGTCACGATTTTGGCATCTAGTTTTTTCCCCATCTTAAAACAAGAAGAAAAAAAAAAGTAATTTTTTTCAAGAAAGTGACGGAAAGGAGTTGTCCAGGGGGTGGGAGGAAAAAAAAAAAAACACAACAAAACTGCAAGACAGCAGGTGTGGTTTAAAAATAATAAATAAGTTAAGGCCGTATTCCACAGAACGATTATCGGACGTATTTGGTCAATAATCGTCCCATGGAATAGGAGGCAACGATCGTCGGCTGATCGTTGCGCCGTTTGTCTTTCAAACATGTTGAAAGACAAACGACTTATCCAGCAACAATTTGCTCGTTTGCTCCTCTCAGTCGGCCCGTGGCTTCATTTACATAGAAAGATTATCTGACGAAGATTTGAAGCCAAAGCTAGAAACAGACTATAAACAGAGAACAGGTCATACAGGAAAGTCTGAGATTTCTCTTCTTTTCAAATACATTCCTGGTTTTGCCTTCAAATCTTTGGCAGATAATCTTTCTGTGTAAATGGACCCTTAAGACCCTATTACACAGAACGATTATCGGACGTGTTATGGCCGATTATAGTTCCATGTAATAGAAGGCAACGATCAGCCGACATAAACTATGTCAGTTGACCGTTGACACCGTTTGTCTTTCAACATGTTGAAAGACAAACGACTCAATCTGCTGACATTGCTCCGTAAAATAGGAGGGGCGGCAGTAGACTGCCGCTATTCTCTATGGGCTGCCCGGACGATCTAGTGATCACCGAGGCAGCCTTCCACCCCACCGCGCGCGCGCACTTCCCCGCGGCCCCCCAGCTCTTACCCGCTCACTGCCACCGCGTGTTGGCGAGCGGGGAACAAGGAGCAAACTAGCGCTGTAAAAGAAAAAAAAAAAAAAAGGGGGGGGACAACAAAGTGGATGGTTCAACAGGGTGCAAAAGGATGCATGTCCTGCAAAAAAAAAAAAAAAAAAACAGATGTGAGGATCCTGAGTTTTCACAGGAGATGAGTGAGTGTTTCTGGTTTTGTATCCCGTTATGAAAACTATGACAGATGCCCCACTGGGGGGGGGGGGGTGTTAGATTTACTAAGACCAGCATCTCATACACTGGTCCTGCAAGCTTAGCATTCACCTGTTTCATTAAGAGGCGAGCCTGTTTCATTAGCAATACTGAGCCTTCCCTAATGTCCATTCTAATGCATATTAGCATTAGAAAAGACATTACAACTGGGGAAGCTGTTTGTGTTGGGAGCACTGCAGCATAGTGAAGCAGAGCGAGCAGGCCTTCGCTCGCTCTTCTTCACTATGCCGCAGCTACAGTGTTCCTGACACAGACAGCTTCCCCAGTTGTAATGTCTATTGTAATGCTAATGATTTTTTCTTTTAACTTGCAAAACACCTGAGAGAGAGAGAGAGAGAGAGAGAGAGAGAGAGAGAGAGAGAGAGAGAGAGAGAGAGAGAGAGAGAGAGAGAGAGAGAGAGAGAGAGAGAGAGAGAGAGAGAGAGAGAGAGAGAGAGAGAGAGAGAGAGAGAGAGAGAGACGCACAGAACCCTGGGCTGACTGCACTGTCTCTAAAAGGTAAACAAAGGCTTCCTTCCCATCCCAGCAGCAGTTCAGTCCATAGGGGGCATAAATACGTTCGCAAATTTACAGACGGGGAATTCTCACAATTATAAAGAGTTAATGTTACAGAAACACTTCAGTTTTTAAAAATCTTTTCAAATGAAAGGTCCACTTTAAAAGGGGTTGTATGAGGAACAGAATGCGGTCTGCAAACCACTAAAAGAAAGCAACCAGGTAGCAAAATTGTAGTGAAGAACAGTCTGGTTACTGATTAACCTATAGCAACATTTATAACTAGAGCTTTAAAAAAGTTTTGAATGGCGCAGGTCTCACTGCTGGAGAATGCATGATAAAACGCACGCAGAAGGGCAATGCACTTCCTCGCTGTCAACCATCTTCATCAAGGCAGCCCCATGGATTTATAATGGAACCACCTAGACTGAGATTGATGTGAGCCGGGAAGTAAACTCTACTGCGCACATATCCCAAATCAGTGGGATTTCAGCAGTGATATCAGTGTCCCTGTAACATGTCAAAACATGTTTGTTTGTTTTTTTTTTTTGTTTTTTTTTTTAAAGACCGTGCCCATTTAGGTATATTTAAGGTTGCATTAAAATTGTCTATATTCTTAGGTTTAAAACAAATAAAATTGACACTCATGTTTTAAACAGGAACTATCAGTAGTTTAGACCCGGCCAGTGACTGGCCGAGTGGCCTGGCAGCTCAGATGGGCCGTTCTGAAGCAGTGGCATGCGGGACTGGGGAGGAAGCATGCAAAGCGCAGGAGACCGGGAACGTGGACATGTGATGTAAACAGTTTTGGCAGGGGCTACCAATGCTAACAATGTCCGTGCAGCCCTTGCTGAATGATTATCGGGCCATGTAAAAGGCCCAGTAAGCAAGCGCCGATCTTGCAGAACATCGCTCGTTTACATTATTGATCGAGGACCCTAAGGCAAATATGGCTGAGAAATGTATCTTCTCAGCATTTCCACAGCTGGACCCAAAGGTTAAAATGACACTGACCTAAATGTATTGATTAGACAAAAAAAAAAGTGTCTAATTGTTGTCTCTGCGCCCCCATATATGTGGAAATAATAAACTTTATTAAAGAAAAAAAAAATTGTTGTCTCAGCAACCTATTACAGCTTTGGAACAAGAATCAGACATTTTTGTCTCTGACAGATTGATAAATCTTGGCCACTGAGTGAGAAAATCAGAAAGGTGAAGATACAGATTAGATTGTTATATTTGGGCTTGTGTTGTCCACAAACATTATTGTACTTGACTGAAGAACTATAAATATTTGAATTATCCAAGGTCCTTTTCTCCTTTAGGGTAGCTTCACATAGAGCTCTAGGAACGAACACAGCATCAAATCCGCACTGTAAAATCTGCTGCGAATCTGCAGCAGATTTCATGCTGTGTTCATTCATTTAGTCAAATCTGCTGAGGATTCGCTACGGATCCTTAGCAGAAAATCCACAGCGATACGGTACGTGTGAAGCTACCCTTAAAGGGAAACTGACAGCACAGCTATGCATATATCCATGCCGCCAGTTTCCAGTTGCCTATTAAGTGACCACTGCTTAGGTACCTTTATCTCTCTGTGATGCAGTGAGTGTGTGTGTGTGTGGGGGGACCAAGAGAAGCATGCGGTGGCGCACCGGTGGAACGTGGACTGGTAAGCTTTGTGTGGGGAGCCAAGTAGTTAATTTTTACAAATCTATAGCAAGATTTTCTTACAGTAGAATTTCACAGTGAGAAAACTTGCAGCGTGTAATCCGCTGCAAATGCGGTATGTGTGAATGGGGAACCAATCATGACAAAAACGCTGTTACAGCTATAGATATGTTCTAATATGCCGCCCCAGCACTGTTCCCAGGCATGTAAGCAAACGCTATGATAGTGACTTATAAGTTCCGAAAACGTTATTTGCAAAACTAACAGATAGTTATGTGGGCGGTCCGGAGCTCCTACCTAGTCATGGCTGGAGGGAGACCTTGCCAGCGATCACGCCTCCCGGGGAGCATTGGTACTCAGGGACGGCCCCTCTGTGAAGCTGCTGGCTCCTATATGCCGAAGCTCCCAAGGAGGCGTGATTGTCTGCAAGTAAGATGTTCCACCAGTGGTGATTAGTTAGGAGCTCAACTCCACATGTCTACATCTGTAAGATTTGCAAAGTACATAACTCTCATAGCTGTAACAGCGTTTATATCATGATTAGTTCCCTTTAAAAGCCGTAAAATTTGCGGTAAAACACTGCAACGAAAAACAATATTTTGCAGAGGGCAAGAGTTTAGGCCACGTTCACATGTCCATAGCACGGTCCCCAGCCGCGGACCCGCAGCTATGGACAGCAACCACAGCCATCTGCATTAGTACGGACGCATTCATTTAGAATAGGGGATGCCAACACAGAACCGTAACACCTACGGGTGTGTGTATGGGGACATATAAATCAATGGGTCCTTATTCCATCCGCAAATACAGACAGGGTAAGCCAATGTGCGAAAGGGTCCTCAGTCTAGGTATCAAATTAATATTTGCTGCATGTGAATGACAGCATTTATGACCTATGAGGATTTATCCCAAACGAAAGGCTCATCTGTCTTTGTATCCAACAAATAAAAAAAACTGTATGTCATTGGATTTAAAGGAGTCCCTTTTCTTGGCGATATAGACCACGGGGGGGGGGGGGCGGGGGGGGTATAGAAACACACTTATGAAAAGCCTGTGTACAGTATAACACATGTAGGATTCCAATAGGAATTCCTACTTATTAGTGTTAAAGTCTTGGACCCAGTGTTCTCAGGGTTCCCTAAATTATTCTGGGTCTGATCAATGCCAAAGAAGAAGAAGAAGAAAACAAAACTCAGATAGTTCTGATGTCTCAGTATTAAATGGTAAAAACATGACATACACTAGCAAACAATGCATGGCCTGGACCATTCCTGGAGCCAATATTTTTAAACATTTTCCAATAGACCCTTTTTCCAGAAAGCTTCGTTCTGAGGTCTATTAGATTTCATTGTCATACTCCCAGGTAGTTTAAAAGACTCGCTGGTCTCTCAAAAAGTCTCATGATGCTTTTGGTTGGTAGAAATAAGGATGACAGGATGAACCGTAACCCACCTAATTTTTGTTTATAGGCCATAGAAGGGGTTCATGGCAAGCATGATTTAGATACCATCATTTCTAAGTACAGTCCATTATCCACATGGGGAATTATTACAAGAAAAGACATCTGATAAAGAAAGTGACTGTAGGCCTTAAAGGAGAAGTCCGGCATAATTTTTTATTAAATTACTGTATTGTCCCCAAAAGTTATACAAATCCCCAATATACACTTATTATGGGAAATGCTACTAAAGTGCTTTTTTCCCTGCACTTACTACTGCATCAAGGCTTCACTTCCTGGATAACATAGTGATGTCACGACCCGACTCCCAGAGCTGTGCGGGCTGTGGCTGCTGGAGGGTATGATGGCAGGGGGATGCTCAGTGTCCCTCCAATGCCCTGTGTCCCTCTGCCATCATTCCCTCCAGCAGCCACAGCCCGCACAGGTCTGGGAGTCGCGTTGTGACATCACCATTTTATCCAGGAAGTGAAGCCTTGATGCAGTAGTAAGTGCAGGGAAAAAAAGCACTTTAGTAGCATTTCCCGTAATAAGTGTATATTGGTGATTTGTATAACTTTTTTTTTTTTTTTTTTGGGGGGGGGGGGGGGGGAATACAATATTTTAATAAAAAAGTTCGTCTGACTATTCCTTTAACTACACGAACAAGACCAGCCTCCACTTGCCAATATATAAATCATAATTACAAGTTTCTACAAACTGACCACTTTAGTGACTTGTACATAATTTAAAAGGGGTAGCTAGTAAGGCCTATGCACCAATGGCCCAGATCTACTAAAGCGGTCTTATTTGCCCACTGCAACCAATCACAGCTCAGCCTTCATTTCTCAAATTCCTCTGGTAAAATAAAAGCTGACTGCTGATTGGTTGCTATTGGCAAAAAAGGACAGTCGATCAATAACTGGCCTTTCCAATATGGCGCATTCATACCTGCTTGTTCTAGCAAATAATATAACTTGTGATCATTATCTCTGTAGTCTCTGGATCAAATACACATAAATCCACAGTGGGCATAAGTGCCCCTTTAAAATCACTCAAAGAGAATAAACATAGGTGACGGTGCAGTAAGGGGCTAGGGAAGGAGACATTTTAGGCCATATGTGTGTCAAATAAACACTGTCTGCATGTTAGTGTAAAAAGCTCTGCAGGTACAGTACACCGATCAAACACAAACAGAATTCTGACAACAGCTGGTGCAAAGTCTCATGTTTTATATCCTGCAGTTCAGTTGAAGCCTTCTATAAGGTACCTGGTAGCACCTGGTCCATGCCATCATACACCAGAGGTCAGATTCTGATCCATGCACGTTCACAATAGTATACCACCACGTACAAAGCTGTTATTTCATCATTGTTTTCCCCTACAAGACTGAAAGCGATTCTGGTTGCTTCACACACCTAGCTTCACTCCACAGCAAGGCCATAAAAGCAATGCATTAGCAGAGCATGCTCAGCTCCATTTTGATATTCATCATCACTTAGCGGTGGTTACTTGCAGACCATCCATCCATCTTTAATGTTACAGTAATGCACACATATATGTTACACACAAGCCTGGATCAATATATCGGACTCATTATTGTGAAGACGGCAACCGCGTGCAAGGCATTTATTGCCGTTTCCTTACAAAGCTTTTTCAGCTATCCGACATGCAGACATCCTGGGGTTAGTTCATACACATCATCGGCAGTCAGAAGCCATCTAGTATAGAAAATACTGCAGGGCCATGTACAATACAGAAAATCTATGCCCCCACATCCTGCTTTGATGGAGGGGTCACCCAGACCTCCTCTACTACACTGGGTTCTCATTACTGGATAGCAATGGTGACAAGCACAGGCTCTGGTTTATGTATGTGATATATGGGGAAGGCAGGGTTAAGGTATAACCTTTTGCTGGTTGTGATGATCCATACTGTGTGAAATATCCTGCGGCGCTTATGAGACTCTGGGATTTTTCCACATCCGTGATCCATAAAATGCCAATATATGGCGTAGACGACACACAGAGGAATGTAATGGTAACCCAATGCACTAGAAATGTGAGGCCTGAGGTGTCAGAGATTGCAGTCAGCTCTCATATGTGACTACACAGAGCAGGATGTATGGATGGATGGGGTGTGTACACAAGATGGATTAGAGGGACATCCGGATAATAGGCAGCCAGCAGGGCCTATGCCCAGCACTGACAGCAGGGGCTCTATGGGGGCTACATCCTGCCAGTGCCCACTCCTGGTGTATGGTACACACACCTATGGCAGGCTCTGCTAGTGCCCACTCCTAATGTATTGCACACACATCTATGGCAGGCTCTGCTAGTGCCCACTCCTAGTGTAATGCACACATGTCTATGGCAGGCTCTGCTAGTGCCCACTCCTAGTGTAATGCACACACATCCATGGCAGGCTCTGCTAGTGCCCACTCCTAGTGTAATGCACACACATCCATGGCAGGCTCAGCTAGTGCCCACTCCTAGTGTAATGCACACATGTCTATGGCAGGCTCTGCTACTGCCCACTCCTAGTGTATTGCACACACATCTATGGCAGGCTCTGCTAGTGCCCACTCCTAGTGTAATGCACACATGTCTATGGCAGGCTCTGCTAGTGCCCATAAAATGCCAATATATGGCGTAGACGACACACAGAGGAATGTAATGGTAACCCAATGCACTAGAAATGTGAGGCCTGAGGTGTCAGAGATTGCAGTCAGCTCTCATATGTGACTACACAGAGCAGGATGTATGGATGGATGGGGTGTGTACACAAGATGGATTAGAGGGACATCCGGATAATAGGCAGCCAGCAGGGCCTATGCCCAGCACTGACAGCAGGGGCTCTATGGGGGCTACATCCTGCCAGTGCCCACTCCTGGTGTATGGTACACACACCTATGGCAGGCTCTGCTAGTGCCCACTCCTAATGTATTGCACACACATCTATGGCAGGCTCTGCTAGTGCCCACTCCTAGTGTAATGCACACATGTCTATGGCAGGCTCTGCTACTGCCCACTCCTAGTGTATTGCACACACATCTATGGCCGGCTCTGCTAGTGCCCACTCCTAGTGTAATGCACACATGTCTATGGCCGGCTCTGCTAGTGCCCACTCCTAGTGTATTGCACACACATCTATAGCAGGCTCTGCTAGTGCCCACTCCTAGTGTATTGCACACACATCTATGGCAGGCTCTGCTAGTGCCCACTCCTAGTGTAATGCACACATGTCTATGGCAGGCTCTGCTAGTGCCCACTCCTAGCGTATTGCACACATGTCTATGGCAGGCTCTGCTAGTGCCCACTCCTAGCGTATTGCACACAAATCCATGGCAGGCTCTGCTAGTGCCCACTCCTAGTGTAATGCACACACATCCATGGCAGGCTCTGCTAGTGCCCACTCCTAGTGTAATGCACACACGTCTATGGCCGGCTCTGCTAGTGCCCACTCCTAGTGTAATGCACACACATCCATGGCCGGCTCTGCTAGTGCCCACTCCTAGTGTATTGCACACATGTCTATGGCCGGCTCTGCTAGTGCCCACTCGTAGTGTATTGCACACATGTCTATGGCCGGCTCTGCTAGTGCCCACTCCTAGTGTAATGCACACACATCCATGGCAGGCTCTGCTAGTGCCCACTACTAGTGTAATGCACACACATCCATGGCCGGCTCTGCTAGTGCCCACTCCTATTATATTGCACACACATGTCTATGGCCGGCTCTGCTAGTGCCCACTCGTAGTGTATTGCACACATGTCTATGGCAGGCTCTGCTACTGCCCACTCCTAGCATATTGCAAACACATCCATGGCAGCCTCTGCTAGTGCCCACTGCTAGTGTATTGCACACATGTTTATGGCAAGCTCTGCTAGTGCCCACTCCCCGTGTATTGCACACATCTAGGCTCTGCTAGTGCCCACTCCCCGTGTATTGCACACATTTCTATGGCAGGCTCTGCTAGTGCCCACTCCCCGTGTATTGCACACATTTCTATGGCAGGCTCTGCTAGTGCCCACTCCCCGTGTATATCACACATCCATGGCAGGCTCTGCTAGTGCCCACTCCCCGTGTATTGCACACATCTAGGCTCTGCTAGTGCCCACTCCCCGTGTAATGCACACACATCTATGGCAGGCTCTGCTAGTGCCCACTCCCCGTGTATTGCACACATCTAGGCTCTGCTAGTGCCCACTCCCCGTGTATTGCACACACATCTAGGCTCTGCTAGTGCCCACTCCCCGTGTATTGCACACATCTATGGCAGGCTCTGCTAGTGCCCACTCCCCGTGTATTGCACACACCTATGGCAGGCTCTGCTAGTGCCCACTCCCCGTGTATTGCACACACATCTAGGCTCTGCTAGTGCCCACTCCCCGTGTATTGCACACACATCTAGGCTCTGCTAGTGCCCACTCCCCGTGTATTGCACACACATCTAGGCTCTGCTAGTGCCCACTCCCCGTGTATTGCACACACATCTATGGCAGGCTCTGATAGTGCCCACTCCCCGTGTATTGCACACATCTAGGCTCTGCTAGTGCCCACTCCCTGTGTATTGCACACACATCTATGGTAGTGCCCACTCCCCGTGTATTGCACACACATCTAGGCTCTGCTAGTGCCCACTCCCCGTGTATTGCACACATCTAGGCTCTGCTAGTGCCCACTCCCCGTGTAATGCACACATCTATGGCAGGCTCTGCTAGTGCCCACTCCCCGTGTATTGCACACACATCTATGGCAGGCTCTGCTAGTGCCCACTCCCCGTGTATTGCACACATCTAGGCTCTGCTAGTGCCCACTCCCTGTGTATTGCACACACATCTATGGTAGTGCCCACTCCCCGTGTATTGCACACACATCTAGGCTCTGCTAGTGCCCACTCCCCGTGTATTGCACACATCTAGGCTCTGCTAGTGCCCACTCCCCGTGTAATGCACACATCTATGGCAGGCTCTGCTAGTGCCCACTCCCCGTGTATTGCACACACATCTATGGCAGGCTCTGCTAGTGCCCACTCCCCGTGTATTGCACACATCTAGGCTCTGCTAGTGCCCACTCCCTGTGTATTGCACACACATCTATGGTAGTGCCCACTCCCCGTGTATTGCACACACATCTAGGCTCTGCTAGTGCCCACTCCCCGTGTATTGCACACATCTAGGCTCTGCTAGTGCCCACTCCCCGTGTAATGCACACACATCTATGGTAGTGCCCACTCCCCGTGTATTGCACACATCTAGGCTCTGCTAGTGCCCACTCCCCGTGTAATGCACACATCTATGGCAGGCTCTGCTAGTGCCCACGTCTATGGTCCATATGAATGGGCAGCCACACACGGAGGCCGGGCACAGCCCTGTCGCACACCCGGCTCACACTCACCCAGCAGCAGCAGCTTCAGCTCCCGGCGGGCGTCCCTCTTGTCTCGGCGCAGCTGCCTCTCGATCTCGTCGTTGATCCTTCGAGCCTCCTTGGCCTCCTCGCTGAGGCAGCACGCCATGATGGACTCCAGAGTCATGTCTCCTGACTGCTGGTGGTGCTGGGAAGAGACAGACCCCCACCCTGCTGCTTCTCCGTGTAATAAGGGGGCTCGGCGTGCACAACAGGGGGAGACAGTGTCAGCTCGTGCTCAGACGGGGGAGGGGGCGGCTGTCCGCAGCTAATGGGCAGCCTGGCACTCCGGCTGATGGCACCCGAGGGTGGGTGGGTGCTGCTGCCCGTGTACAGGGGACACCTAACACCCGATCTGCTGTCACTCGCCTGCTCCGCCTCCACTCACCACCATGCACCAAACAACATGGTGACATCCATAGAGGAAGGAGGAGAAGAGGAGCGCTGGCTATGGGCGGACGGGCGGCGGGGCTGCTCCCGGGCTCCGGTAATAATGAGGCGTAAAGCGGCTGCGGATGGCTGGGAAGCCCCGGCCGGTGACAGCGCTAACAGCTTGTGCCCTTCCCCCTCTCACACATTTCCCGTCTCTGATCTTCGTTCGTCGTCTCCTTCCCCCGGTGAGAGGCCTGGGCTTTATTCCCGGGGATATGCCCCTCTCATGCCCGCACACTGGCCGTGGATGGTGGCTGGCAGTCAGTGCCTGCAATCATTCCCCCCTGGCAGCCTTTTCAATGGCTCTGCTCCCCGGGCGTGGTAAGGCAGAATATGGCGGACCTTCTCCAGCGAGCAGGGGGAGACAGTTATACAGGAGCAAATCCCAGGGAATAACAGGCGGCCGTGTCCTCCGTCACTGCGCACCACCCTCGGGCTGCTTCCCCCCGCATCGGGTGGGCTTTGTGGCTTCCATGTCCTCCGCCGTGCCGTCTACTTCATACAAAGAGCGAGATTTCTGGCTTTCGTCTAGTCCATGCATGTAATTCTATTACAACCAATTCACTATTGGATCATATGACGTTGAGAAAGTGGGGAGGAGAAAGCTGCAAGTCAAGGGGAGGAAAGAAATCACTTGTACTGCATTACAAGCCCTGCTCCCAGCAGCAGTATGATGGAGACCATAGAGTCCTGTCTACAGACCAGTTACCCCACAGTCCTCCTGAGGTGGGACAGGATGGTCGGCAGTCATGGCTGGTAGATCAGGTAGCAGACACACTGGCTGTGAGAGAGAGCACAACCCTGACAAGGTGACACCTCAGGGAAAGAAGTACAAGAGGAAACTACAGGAGGAGATTCCATCACAAAAATGTGCCTGGAGGGGGTCACTGACTGACAGGAGGAAATGTTACCTGACAAGGGGAGGGAGACTAGTCACTGGGAGCGGAGGACACCTGACTAGTGTCAGGGAAGAGGTGGATACCCTTAAGGGGATGTTCACCTTTCTTCACCGTTTGGAGTATATATAATATAATATATTACCTCTTATGTAAATGGATATTATAAATATTAAAAGTTGGTTAAACTAGTTTCATTTAACTTGTTCCGATATTATGAGCTGGGATTATAGTGAACGGTTCTTCTGTTTCCTATCAGAAACCGCCCCCAAGCTGGTTACCTAGCATATCCTTTGCAGCTTGGCTTAGGTGCCCAAGAGGGTGTCGTGGGATAGTTTGGGTGCATTCACACAGTGCAGTAAAATATAGAAAAAATATTCGAAATTTTTTTTGTACCTAATCACACAACGTACATGTAAACTTAGGCTCTGGTCACATTTCACTTGTGAATTGTGTTTGGTAAATGTGTGTAAAAAAGAAAAATATACACAACGGGCTCCACGTGTGCGGTTATCACCGGGGGTGCTCCAGGCATGGAAACACATGCAGCTTTATATAGTTTAGGTTGCCACTTATACCTGTCCAGGAACCTGGTGTCAGATCATTATTGCCCCGGACAATAAAAACTGGTGGCATTCTTGCCACACATCTGTCTCAGAGATTGATCCCATGAACCACTAGAAGACACATAAGGGCAATAATAAATTAAAGGCTTTTTTATTAGTGGAATCAAGGCAAATGCTTTTCAAGGGTTAGACTGGGTTCACACTGCATTTTTGCAATCCGTTTTTTTTTTTTTTTTTTTTAATAAACAGAAGCATTTGTGTGCATCCGTTTTGATCCGTTTTTCCTTTAACTTCCATTATAAAAAAGGATCAAAATGTTTTTTTAACCCCTTAAGGACAGAGCCTGAAATGGCCTTAAGGACAGAGACAAATTTTATGAATATGACCAGTGTCACTTTATTCATTAAAGGAGAAGTCCGGCCAAAATTAATTTTTGATATGTTGTTACTTATGAAAAGTTATACAAATTTCTAATGTACATTAATTATGGGAAATGCACATATACTGCTATTTCCCTTAATTTAGTAGATCAGGAAGTGTTAGAAATATCTCTGAAGAAGTGACGTCACGACCCAGGGTGTAATTCCTATGGAGTGTCCAGCAGGGGGCGCTCTCTATATAGAAGTCTATGGGACTTTATTGTTTCTATGGGTTTCTATGTAATGTAATGTAATGTAATGTAGTGTACAGTGCTTTATTGAATGAATACATCTATGGAATACTTTGGGGAGCAAGTGTCCTTGCTCCCCAAAGTATTGCATAAATGTATTCATTCAATACATTCAATACACAGTAAGCCCGCCGATCCGCCGCATTTCCGCCGAATTTCCGCCGCATTTCCGCCGAATTTCCGCCGCATTCCCGCCGATCCGCCACACGCTGATCCGCCGCATTCCCGCCGATCCGGACCATATACATTGAACTACAGCTCCCATCATCTGCTTCTAGTATGAACAGGTGATGGGAGCTGTAGTTGGGTAAGGGATATGACATGCCGCCGGGCGCAGGGGGGAGCCGCTCAGTACACAGGAGCGCTCCCCCCTCCTCCTCCTCCTTCCGTGATAACTTCCGTCTATACCAATGCTGACTCCCTGCCTGGCCGCCGCTCTCCGCTCTCCCCCCATACATACCGGCTCCCGATGCATCCTGGTGTCCGCGCTGATGCCGGGAGCCGGTATATGTGAGCGGAGAGCGGCGGCCAGGCAGGGAGTCAGCATTGGTATAGGCGGAAGTTATCACGGAAGGAGGAGGAGGAGGAGGGGGGAGAGCTGCTGTGTACTGAGCGGCTCCCCCCTGCGCCCGGCGGCATGTCATATCCATTACCCAACTACAGCTCCCATCACCTGTTCATACTAGAAGCAGATGATGGGAGCTGTAGTTCAATGTATATGGTCCGGATCGGCGGGAATGCGGCGGATCAGCGTGTGGCGGATCGGCGGAAATTCGGCGGAAATGCGGCGGATCGGCGGGCTTACTGTGTATTGAATGTATTGAATGAATACATTTATGCAATACTTTGGGGAGCAAGGACACTTGCTCCCCAAAGTATTCCATAGATGTATTCATTCAATAAAGCACTGTACACTACATTACATTACATTACATTACATAGAAACCCATAGAAACAATAAAGTCCCATAGACTTCTATATAGAGAGCGCCCCCTGCTGGACACTCCATAGGAATTACACCCTGGGTCGTGGCGTCACTTCTTCAGAGATATTTCTAACACTTCCTGATCTACTAAATTAAGGGAAATAGCTCTATATGTGCATTTCCCATAATTAATGTACATTAGAAATTTGTATAACTTTTCATAAGTAACAACATATCAAAAATTTATTTTGGCCGGACTTCTCCTTTAATAACTTCGGGATGCTTTTACCTATCCAGCCGATACTGAGATTGTTTTCTCGTGACATATTGTACTTTACATTTCTGGTAAAATGGAGTCGATACTCATAACGAATCTTTATGAAAAACACCAAAAGAACGTGAAAAATTGTGAAAAAATGCATTTTTCCAACTTTGAAACCTTTCTGCTTATACAGAAAATGGTTATGCCACATAAATTATATATTAAATAGCATTAGCAACATGTCTTTTTTATGTTGGCGGCTTTTATTAAACTATATTTCATTTTTTTAGACAATAGAAGTTTAAAACATTAGCAGCAAACTTCCAAATTTTCAGTAAAATTTCAAAATCAGATATTTTTAGGGACCTGTTCAGGTTTGCTGGGTTCACACTATGTATATTTCAGGCTGTATTTGGTCCTCATGTCAGGTCCTCATAGCAACCAAAACCAGGAGTGGATTGAAAACCCAGAAAGGATCTGTTCACACAATGTTGAAATTGAGTGGATGGCCGCCATATAATGGTAAATAACTGCCATTATTTCAATATAACAGCCGTTGTTTTAAAATAACAGCAAATATTTGCCATTAAATGACGGCCATCCACTCAATTACAACATTATGTGAACAGAGCCTTTCTGTGTTTTCAATCCACTCCTTGTTTTGGTTGCTATACAGCCTCAAACATACAGCCTCAAATATACGTAGTGTGAACCCAGCCTCAAAGTGTATTTGAGGGGCCTGTATGTTAGAAATCCCCACAAAGCACCCCATTTCAGACACTGCACCCCCCACACTCTGCAAAAGCATATTCAGAAAGTTTTTTAACCCTTTAGGGGAGTCACAGAAATAAAAGCTAAGTGTGTAAGAAATTTGAAAATTTTATTTTCTGTGCAGAAATTTTATTGTAATCCAATATCTTTCATAATTATAAACCTATTACCAGAGAAATGCACCCCAATATTGATTGCCCCGTTCCTGCAGTTTATAGAAATACCCCATATGTGGCCCTATTGCGCTATTTGACGCAACCACAAGCCTCAGATATAAAGGAGCGCCTAGTGAATTTCAACGCCTCCGTTATATTTGGTCATTTCTGACTTTACCACTTCAGGTTGGCAGAGGCTCTGGGGTGCCAAAACCTAAAAAACACCCCTAAAGGGACACCATTTAGAAAACGACACGCCTCAAGGAATGTAACAAGGGGTGCGGTGAGCATTTGGACCCCAAAGGTGCTTCACAGATTTTCAGAACAATGTGGTGTAAAAAAGGAAAAATTCTATTTTTTACACTAAAATGTTGTTCTAGCCTTCAATTTTTCATTTTTACAAGGGGATAAAAGAAAAAAAAAACACCAAACGTGTAGCACAGTTTCTCCCGAGTACAGAAATACCCCACATGTGGACATAAAGTGCCAAGCGGGCGCAGCACGAGCGTCCAAAGGGAAGGAGCGCCAATTGGCCTTTGCAAGCTGGATTTTACTGGAATGGATTTCAAGGGCCATGTCGCATTTACAGAGCCCTCGTGCTGCCAAAACACTGTAAACCCCCCACAAGTGATTCCATTCTGGAAACTACACCCCTCAAGGAATCTAACAAGGGGTGCAATGAGGATATGGACCCCACTGGTGACGGGCACAAATGTGGAACCATGTGACGTGAAAGTTGCATTGCACCCCTTGTTAGATTCCTTGAGGGGTGTAGTTTCCAGAATGGGGTCACTTGTGGGGGGTTTCCAGTGTTTTGGCAGCACGAGGGCTCTGTAAATGCGACATGGCGTTCATCATCCATTCTCGCCAAATCCAGCCTCCAAAATCCAAATGGCGCTCCTTCCCTTTGGAGGCTTGCTCTGCACCCACATGGCGCTTTATGTCCACATGTGGGGTATTTACGGACTCGGGGGAAATTGCTCTACACATTGTTTTTTTTTCTCTTTTAACCCCTTGTGAAAATGATAAATTCAAGGCTAAACCAACATTATAGTGTAAAAAATTTAATATTTCATTTTCACGCCATATTGTTCCACATTTGTGCCCGTCACCAGTGGGGTCCATATGCTCACTACACCCCTTGTTACATTCCCTGAGGGGTGTAGTTTCCATAATGGGGTCACTTGTGGGGGGGGTTCAACTGTCTTGGCAACACAAAGGCCTTTTAAATGCAACAAGGCCCTCGAAATCTATTCCAGCCAAATTCAGCATCCAAAAGCCAAATGGCGCTCCTTCCCTTTGGAGGCTTACCCTGCACCCGCACGGCGCTTTATGTCCACATGTGGGGTATTTCCGTACTCAGGGGAAATTGCTCTACACATTTAGTGTTTTTTTTTATCTTTTAACCCCTTATGAAAATGAAAAAATCAAGACAAGATCAATGATTTAGTGTAAAAATTAAACATTTTTTACACTATATGTTAGTCTAGCCTTGATTTTTTCCTTTTCCACAAGGGGTTAAAAAAGAAAGTGAACATAAAACGTGTAGGGTAGTTTCCCCTGAGTACGAAAATACCCCACATGTGGACATAATGTGCCATATGGGCACAGGGCAAGTCACCAAAGGGACAGAGCGCCATTTAGAGGCTGGAATGGAGGATGGAGGCCATGTCGCAATTAAAAAGCTTCTGTGCTGCCAGGACAGTAGAAACCCCCCACAAGTGACCCCATTCTGGAAACTACACCCCATAAGGAATCCAACAAGGGGGTACAGTGAGCATATGGACCCCACTGGTGACGGGCACATATGTGGAACATGTGCCGTGAAAATAAAAAATAATTTTTTTTCATTTTCACGCCACAAATGTGCCCGTCACCAGGGGGCCATATACCCGCTGCCCCCCTCGTTAGATTCCTTAAGGGGTGTAGTTTCCAGAATGGGGTCACTTGTGGGGGGTTTCTACTGTCCTGGCCGCACAGAGGCTTTGTAATTGCATCATGGTATCCTCTAATGGGAATGGCGACCATACCTATTTAGCTGGGGAAAAGGGACAATTCTAATTTATTTGGGGGTGTTAGGCCAATTATTAGTTTATAAGGTTGGAAATGACAGGTGTCCATCAAATTCAACCTGTGTTGATCCAGAGGAATGCAAAAAAAACCCTCGTGAGGCAGACGACAGTAGCCTCATCACGGGAAAAATTCCTTCCTGACTCCATATTGGCAATCAGAATAATCCCTGGATCAACGTGACCCCTGAAATTGGAATAAGGGACAGAATTTAGAAAATGTAGAACTCCGATGACGTGTGGTACGCCTTGAAGCGATCCAGTATACAGAGGCCGGGGGGATCAGGACAGGTGTCACACTGGAAAATGGTGTCCTTCCTGATCCCCCTGTTACGCCACACTCTGCACTTCTTCTGGGGTCTCCTGTTTTCCAGTGTGGTGGACGTCACCTGGAAAATGTTGTCCTGGTGCGATACGGGGTCCTTCATATCCAGAAGCGCTGGGTCCGCTCCATGGCTGCTAAATATTAGGGCTTTATTACGGCTTCTGATATTTTCGGATCGTGCCGCAAGCTACAGTAGCTCGGGCAGCGAGGGACCGGAAGAGTGGGTGCTGGTATAAAAGTTACGTACGGGTGGTGACCTTTATCCAGCAGTGGGAAGATCAGTTCCCAAATGATCTCCCCACTAACTCTGAGGATGGGGAGGGACATCTGGGGGCTGGATTCGGGTGTCCCTTCCTTCATACACTCTAAGGGTACGTGCACACTGCGGAATGGCGAAGGATAACCCTTTGTGCATTCCGCAGCTGACACCCACCGGCGGACTGATGGAGGCGCACATCTCCTCTCGTGTCACACTCCATTCTATGCACGGGCGGATTCCGCCCTCTGTCCAAAGAATGAACGTGTCTGACGCCGGAAACACCCTGGGGGCCATTTTTATACGGGGATTGGTATATGGGGTATGTAAATGTGTAGTGGTGTAGTGTAAAACTTTATTCCATGTAGTGTGGTGTAGTGTAGTGTTTTTTACGTGTTTTTTTGACAGTAAGAAAAAATATCCCTACGCCAAGAAAGGAGCTGCTGATAAATGCCGCACTTATGTGCGGCACTTATCAGCAGACAGTGGCGGTAGGATATAGGGCCCCTACGCCAAAAAGGAGGAGTGGTGATCAGCAATGCCCCTACGCCAAAAAGGAGGAGTTGCTGATCAGCGGCGCACTTATGTGCGATGCTGATCAGCACTCAGTGGCGTTAGGGCACAAAAAAAGAAAAAAAAAATTGGGAAAAAAAAAAACACATGTAAAAAAAAAACCAAAGTAAGTATACGCCCGTTTGCTTTAAAGCCCACCCTGCGGGGGCGTATACTTACGCCCAATGTCGTTAAGGGGTTAACGTACACAAAAACTTAATCAACCTCACTTTTTTGTGTCCATAAAAAAAATAAGTTTTGAGCCTTTTTTTTCTATAATGGAAGCCAATGGAAATGCATCTGATTTTTTTGAAGAAAAAAAACTGATTGCAATATTGCAGTGTGAACCCAGCCTTATTACCCTCTTCATCAGGTACAGTGGTGCCTTGGATTACGAGCATAATTCATTCCGGTACCGTGCTTGTAATCCAAATCCACTCTTAAACCAAAGCAAATTTTCCCATAAGAAATCATAGAAATGCAGATAATTGGTTCACAATTTGTGGGAGTCTAAAGCCCTAGTACATGGGGCGATGGAGAGGAGCAAACGTTTGCTTCTCGTTCGACGCTCGCAGCAGGTGCAGCGAGCAGGTAAGAGCCAGGGTGGGGGGGCTGCCCGGGGGATTTCTAGATCGTCTGGGCAGCCCGTTGCTCCGTGCAATAGGAGCGACGGCAGCAGCAGATCATTGCTATCTCAAGGCCCTATTCCACGGAACGATTAGCGACCATTGTGAACGATAATCGTCCAGTCGAATAGAAGGCAACGATCCGCCGACAATGTTCATGTTGGCTGATTGTTGCAGCTGTTTGTTTTTCAACATGTATGGGCTGCCCAGACGATCTAGCGATCACCAGCTCGTTTGCTCCTCTCCGTCGGCCCGTGGAATAGGGCCTTAAAGGAGACCTGTCACCCCCCGCGCCGGGGTGACAGGCTCCCGACCCCCAGCTAGATACCCTTATAGTTACCGCATGTCGCCGAGTCGTGCTGCCGGAGCCGGTCCCGGGACAGAGATATCCCAGTGAGAAGCCGGCGCGCGCGCTGTGGAGATGGGTCCGGTGTCCATACAGAATTAATGGAGCCGTGCACGCGCAGCAGAGATAAGTCCGGCTCCATTCATTCTCTATGGACGCCGGACCCATCTCCACAGCGAGCGCGCGGGCTTCTCACCGGGATATCTCCGTCCCGGGACTGGCTCCGGCAGTGGGACTCGGCGACATGCGGTAACTATAAGGGGATCTAGCTGGGGGTCGAGAGCCTGTCACCCCGGCATGGGGGGTGACAGGTCCTCTTAAAGTTGTTTGTCTTTTAACATCGTTCATGTAGGCTGATCGTTGTCTTCCATTGCACGAGACGATTATCGCCCATAACGTCCGAATACGGCCAATAATCATTTCGTGTCATAATGCCTTAAAACGCCTAGACCCCAGCTTTTTTTTAAGGACAGTCCCAATTTGAGCATCTAATCTAGCCAGTCCATTCACCAGACTTAAGTATTATTAAGCCTGTTTGTGGCGTTCTTGAGAACAGGCTTATGGTGCGTTTACACAGACAGATTTATCTGACAGATCTTTGAAGCCAAAGCCAGGAAAAGACTATAAACAGAGATCAGGTCATAAAGGAAAGACTGGGATCTATCTTCTTTTCAAATATATTCCTGGCTTTGGCTTCCAAAATCTGTCAGATAAATCTCTATTTGTAAATGCACCCTTAGGGGTAGATTCTCACCACCTGCTTACGTTAAGGAATAAGGCTTGATGATGTCATTGTCACAAAATGGCTGCCACAGAGCAGCCTGGGGTCAACAGTGATTAGGTAAGAATGAGTTTACTTCACTTCATGGTGGGAGATTGAGGGGGGAAAAGATAGGTGATTGAAGCAAAGTTATATAACTTTGTAGTGAGTTTCAATTACTGGAAAAAGCTTTTCGCTAGAGTACCCCTTTAAGTTCATTGCAGCTGACTGCAACTGTCCCTGTGATTACCAGGACAGGCAGTCTGCATCTACCACGTCTAGTTAAAGTGACTCTGTACCCACAATCTGTCCAGCCAAACCGCCTGCACTGCTGGATAGCTGCTTTTCATCCAAGATCTATCTTGGCGTCTGTTCGGCAGGTGATGCAGTTATAGTCCTAAAAAACATCTTTTAAACTTACAGCCCTGTGTCAGATTGGCGTGGCCTAGAGTGTCTGTGCCCTAGGCCTGCACCACCTCTCTCTTCCTCCTCACTTCCCTCTTCATCATTAGGAATGCTCTTGGGCAGGACTTCTAATCATCACTTGTCTGAACACTGCACATGTGGTGGATGGTTAAAGCAGCACTATCAGCAGGTTCTGCCCAGAGAACCTGCTGATATGCTGCAGAAGCTCAGTAACTTAGGAGTATATTGCTGTCCCTAATGTACCTCTTCTCCCCCGCATTCTTTATTAATTCCCTAATTGCTCTTTTGCGAAACTGCTGCCTAAAAGCATTTGGGGCGTCACCCTCTGGCCCTGAGCACCATAGCGCCCGCCCAGTCCGCCCTCTACCGTCCTGCCCACTATGCATGCCGTAGCAGAGAAGATGTCCCATCGGAGATGCGCGATTTATCCGAGCCGCCGTCAATCCTCCCGGAGGTCACTCAAGATGTAAGTCTAATGCTGGGTTTACACGGAACGATAATTCGCCCGATCGTACGATTAATGCTGGGTTTACACGGAACAATAATTCGCCCGATCGTACGATTAACGATGTCAGGAGTAACGTTTTTTTTTCCCATAACAATCAGCATTTAGACGGTATGATATATCGTACGGAAAATTCATTTTGCGATCGTTTAGGCCTATCTCACACATTGGTTAAATCAGTGAACGACTGTTTACACGGAACGATCTGCGAATTTTTTGCGAACAATCAAC
Source organism: Dendropsophus ebraccatus (assembly GCF_027789765.1). Lineage (NCBI taxonomy): Eukaryota > Metazoa > Chordata > Amphibia > Anura > Hylidae > Dendropsophus > Dendropsophus ebraccatus. Next base: position 56,404,700 of record NC_091456.1, on the reverse strand, counting down.
AACGATTTGAGAACTTGTTCAAAGATCAAAATGAACGATTTATTGATCGTTCGCAGCGTTTACACGTACAATTATCGTTCGAATTCGACCGTTATCGCACAAATTTGCACGATAATCGTTCCGTGTAAACGCAGCTTTAGTCTATGTTCATCTGTGAATGTGTCTGAATTGAAGTGAATGTTTTTTTTGCAAATTGTGTGAATGAGAGTGAGTTGTAGTGTGTGCCTGTTGAGAGAGTGTGGATGATAGGAGTGTGGATGATGAGTGTGTGAATGATGGGAGTGAGCATAGTGTGGACGCATCATCCACACCATGCACGCTCCCATCATCCACACCATGCACACTCCCATCATCCACACCATGCACGCTTTCATCATCCACACCATGCACACTCTCTTCATCCATACCATGCACAATCCCATCATCCATACTCTCTCAATAGGCACACACTACAACTCACTCTCATTCATACAATTTGCAAAAAAAATAAAAAAATACACTTCAATTCACACACATTAACAGACGAACATAGACTTATACTTACATCTTGAGTGACCTAGGGGAGGATTGGCAGCGACCCGGATGAATCGTGTATGCGCAGGACATATTCCCTGCACCAGCGTGGTACATAGAGCCCACTATGCATATATAAGATTATTCATAGTGGGCGGGATGGGAGGGGGCGGACTGGGTGGGACGAGTTGGTGCTCGGAGTTGGAGGGTGACGCCCCTTGGGCAGCAGATTTGCTTAAGAGCAATTAGGGAATTAATAAAAAATGCGGGGGAGAAGAGGAACGTTAGGGACAGCAATATACTAAGTTACTGAGCTTCTGTGGCATATCAGCAGGTTCTCTGGGCAGAACCTGCTGATAGTGCCACTTTAAGGCCCATGTGCAGTGTTCAGACAAGTGATGATTAGCACAAATCCTGGCCAGGGGCATTCCTAATGATGAAGAGGACGGGGAGGAAGGACGGAGAGGCATTGCAAGCCTCTGGGACAGACATTTTAGGCCACACCAATTTGACACAGGGTTGCAAGTTTAACCTCTTAAGGACATATGACATACCCCTACGTCATATGTACTCACTTGCACTTCAAAGCGGGGCCGCGCGGCGGCCCCGCTTTGAAGTGCCGCGATCCCGGGTGCCGCGAGTAGCCCGGGACCGCTGCTATTAGCGGGCACGGTCTGATCGCCGTGCCCGCTAATTAGCTAATCGGAGGCAACTGTCAAAGTTGACAGCTGCCTCCGATTACCGGAGGCAACGTTTCCCTGGGGTCTAGTGGGGGAGATCGCTCCTCCGGGACCTTGTCCCGGAGGAGCGATCTCCGTTACTGATGCCGGCCGGGGACGCGTCCAAGATGGCGCCGTCCTCGGCTCGGCACTCGTTCGTTTTCGGCTGCAGCAGCCGAAAGCAAACGAGTGCCGATCTCATGGATCTCTGCAGCATATCTATGCTGCAGAGATCTCAATGAGAGATCACAGTGTATATACTAGAAGTCCCCCAGGGGGCTTCTAGTATATGTGTAAAAAAAAAAAAAAAAAGTGTTGTTTATAGTAAAAAGCCCCCTCCCCTAATAAAAGTCTGAATCACCCCCCTTTTCCCAGGTTTTAAATAAAAGTAAACAAATAAATAAATAAATAAACATGTTTGCTATCGCCGCGTGCGTAATCGCCCAAACTATTAATTAATCACATTCCTGATCTCGTACGGTAAACGTCGTCAGCGCAAAAAAATCCCAAAGTGCAAAATTGCGCATTTTTGGTCGCATCAAATCCAGAAAAAATTTAATAAAAAGCGATCAAAAAGACGTATATGGGCAATCAAGGTACCTATAGAAAGATCACATCATGGCGCAAAAAATGACACCTCGCACAGCCCCATAGACCAAAGGATAAAAGCGCTATAAGCCTGGGAATGGAGCGATTTTAAGGAACGTATATTGGTTAACAACGGTTTGAATACAGGGCCGAAGCCCACCGTCTTTTTGCCCACAAAAAAAAAAATCCCGCCACCAAAGGAGAGGAGGTGGGGCGAATGTGACCCTTATGTAGACTATCCTTTATATACTCCTGCATGGCCTCCCTCTCTGGACAGGATAAGTTGAATATACGTCCTTTAGGATATTTGGCACCTGGAATGAGCTCAATCGAACAATCATAGGGTCATCAGTGGAATCAAGCTGCATGGGTTCCTTGAGAGGGAGAGAGGCCAGAGAGGAAAATTTAGGAGGAGTCAGGGAGAACACAGGTTTGGGCGAGTCAGAGGTCCCCTTCTTTCTCTGTCTGTCCCTCATGCGTCAGATGGCCAGGGTCATAGATTCCTCAAGGGTCTCGGGGTTAGGGTATGCCACTAACAGGTCCTTGAAACGGTTACACAACCCTGCTCGGAACTGGTGTGTAAGGGCCGGGTCGTTCCAGGCAGAGGGACCACACCACTGTCTAAATTCCGCACAGTAGTCTTCTACCGGACGTTTACCCTGCCTTAACCCTTTGAGGACCAGGCCCAAAATGACCCAGTGGACCGCGCAAATTTTGATCTTAGTGTTTCCGTTTTTCCCTCCTTCCCTTCTAAGAGCTCTAGCACTTTCAGTTTTTTATCTACAAGGCCATGTAAGGGCTTATTTGTTACAGGAATAGTTGTACTGTGTAATGGCGTCTTTCATTTTACCATAACATGTATGATGGAATTCCAAATATATTATTTATGAAGATATAAATTGGTGAAATCGCAAAAAAGAATGCAATATGGTAACGTTTGGGGGGTTCCTGTGTCTACGTAATGCACTATATGGTAACAGCGACATGATACTATTATTCTATAGGTCAGCCCGAACACAACCATATGCAGGTTTACACAGATTCTCTAATGTTATATATTTTTTTTAAATGAAATCCTTTTTTTTTGGCAATTAATTATAAATAAAATGGGCCTATTGTGACGCTTATAACGGTTTTATTTTTTCACCTATGGGGCTGTATGGGGTGTCACTTTTTCCGCCATGATCTCTAGTTTTTATTAATACCATATGTGTGAAGATCGGACGTTTTGATCACTTTTTATTAATTTTTTTTTATATATAATGTAACATAAAATCGGTAATCCGCGCACTTTTTTCCCTCTTTTCGTGTACGCCGTTTACCGTTCGCAATGACGCTTGTTATATTTTCATAGATCGGACAATTACGAACGCTACGGTATATTATATGTTTATTTGTTTATTTATTTTTATATGTTTTATTTATATAATGGGAAAGGGGGGTGATTTCAACTTTTATTGGGGGAGGGGTTTTGGGGTAGTGTGTTAGTGTTTTTAACTTTTTTTTTTTTTACACATTTGAAGTCCCTTTGGGGAACTTTTACATACACTAGTGTGATTTCTACACTGATGAATGCTATGCCATAGGCATAGCATTGATCAGTGTTATCGGCGATCTGCTCATTGAGCCTGCCTGTGCAGGCTTAGAGTAGCAGATCGCCGATCGGACCGCACGGAGGCAGGTAAGAGACCTCTGGCAGTCCGTTTTACCGATCGGGACCCCCGCAGTCACACTGCGGGGGTCCCGATCGGTAAGTGACAGGGGACTCCCCCTGTCACTTACACTTAAACGCCGCGGTCGCGCCGCGATCGCGGCGTTTAAGGAGTTAATGACACGCGGCAGCGATCGCGCTGCCGCGTGTCATTACCGTGAGGTCCCGGCTGCTAATTGCAGCCGGCCCCCACCTGCTATGAAGCGCGCTCCGCTCCAGAGCACGCTTCATAGCGGGAGAAACACCCAGGGCGTACAGTTACGCCCTAGGTCGTCTGGGGACAGACTTCCATGGCGTAACTATACGCCCTGGGTCGTCTAGGGGTTAAAGACATCAGCTGACGCTCCACATTAGCGCCACTATCCGGGTCGTCATAAAGGAGGCCCAAAGCGCAGAAAAACTTGTCAATGGACTCCAGGTCAAGGGAGTCTGCAGGTAATGAAAAAGCCCACTCTTGGGGTGGTCCGGGAGAGGTCAGGTAAGTCAAGCAAACAGAGGGAGTTAGGACGGGGATTGCAGGAATAGACAGGGGGAGCTGGGACCAGGGTATAAACCTAATAGCCAGCGATGGGAGACTGGCTTAGCTTTCTTTTATGGTGACCATGAGCACGATCCAGATCCCCATTGGACCGGTGCTCTGATCTTCCAGGTTCCAGACAGGTAGAGAAACAAGTCAGTCAAAAGACTTACTCAGCTGTATAAATCAAGTCTAGCAGTGATCAGTTTAACTCCTGCATTGCCAGGAAGCTAAGAAGCAAGCGGACGTGTCACACAAAAGAAAAAAAGGCCCAGTTTACACCAGGCTACTGCACATTCCTAACAGGTACCATGTACCTCCTTGACTTAAGGGGTTGTCCACATATAAATTTTGAAAACAAATCTGTGGGTGACTGCTGATCCATGATGCAAAAAATAGGACCTGCACTTAAGGCTCGTCCACACGGCCATGGGTGAGCCCGTAATGCACTGCAATGCTCAATCCGTGCATTGATATGTTCAACAAAAAAGTAGGACTGACACTTATATGGTCTGTTTTGCGATTGGGGCTCTGTAGACTTGATGCCCTTCACAACTGCACAGTCCATGATTGGATGTTCCCCTCGCAATCATGTACCGTGCATTACAGTCTTGCCTATGGCTGTGTGGATAAGGCCTCAGTGCAGGTCCAATTTTCTGCTAGATGGGTGCTCATTTACATGGCTCGACAATCACACAACAAGGGTTGCACGGACATTGTTAGTGATATTCTTGCAGCCCTTGCTGCATATATAGAAAATAATAGCAATACTTTACCTCTCTACACCCCCCAGCTTCCTTCTGCCTTTTCCCTGCAGCCTCCGCTGGCACTTAACCCCTAGACGACCCTGGACGTACAGTTACGCCATGGAAGTCTGTCACCAGACTACCCTGGGCGTAACTGTACGTCCAGGGTGTTTCTCCTGCTATGAAGTGCGCTCCAGAGCGGAGCGTGCTTTATAGGTGGGGGCCGGCTGCAGTGAGTAGCCGACACCTCACCGTTAATGACAGGCTGCAGCGATCGTGCTGCAGCGTTTCATTAACCCCTCAAACGCTGTGATCGCGGCGCAACTGCGGCAGTTAAGTGTGACAGGGGTCTCTTACCTTCCTCCGTGCGGTCCGATCGGTGATCTGCTTACTGAGCCTGCACAGGCTATAACAAAGCAATGATCAGTGTGTGTAATCAAACTAAGGGGGTTTAAAATGTGTGAAAAAAAAAGTTAAAATCACTAATACACTACCCCAAAGACCCTCCCCCAATAAAAGTTTAAATCACCCCCCTTTCCCATTATATAAATAAAACATATAAAAATAAACATATAATATACCGTAGCGTGCGTAATTGTCTTTCAAATTCAAAAGTTTTATTAAAGTTTTTCAAAATGCAAGAAAATCGACAACAAGATATAAAGGCACAGTAAGGGTACAGGGAGGGGGAGAGGGAAGGGGAATGCAAAACATGTAACCTACAAAATGTAAAGGACCAAACGTGTCAAACAATAATCCCTGCAGGTATGCAACATGACTGCAGGAGTGGGTTAGAACCTGTAGATGCTAATACATGCAACAAAGGAACACGGAACATAAGGGACACTTCAAGGACGTGTAGCAAGCAACTAATACACACGTGGATCGCTAGGTATAAGCTACGTAGTAAGCCAGGAACCTGCTTCCGACACCTATGGCAGCAGCTTAAGGAAGTTACAGGAGGGGAGGGGGGGGGGGAAAGGGCAAAGTACCAAGGGGAGGAGGGGTGACACATGAAAAAGCGGGGTAGAAAAAGAGAGAGTTGGAGAAGAGAGTATGGTAATAAAAGCACGCGATCCATTGTCACTTACTCAGTTGTGAGCAGAACCCAGGAAACCCGGATGCCCCGGAGCCACACAAACCTACACCTATCGCTACCAGGAGAGAAGAGAGGAAGAGTGATATGTATAAGAGTTAAGGCTGGGCTAGTCCAGCCGTGTGGTATCTGGGTGAGGTTAGAAAATCCAACCAGGCAAACCAGGTGGATGTGTAAGAGGAAACCTGTTTCGGGGAAACTGCAAGCAATTCTTCCATATGCTGGATATGGGTGACCTCCGTGAACCACTCTTCCAGGGACGGGACATCCGAAGATCTCCAATGCCTGGGAATTACCGTTTTCGCGGCTTGCAGCAGGTGACGAGCGAGAGACCCCTTGTATTTCTGCTAAGCCATGGGGAACATGATTAACAAGACGGATTCAGGGGTGTTGGGAATGAGGACGCCCGTGATGTCAGAGATAAGGAAGAGCACCCGTGTCCAAAAAGATTGAAGATGGGTGCATCCCCACCAGATATGAGTCATGGTTCCCGGCGCGCCCGTACACCTCCAACACACGTCCTGAACCAGTGGAAACCACCTGTGGAGAGTTACAGGGACTCTGTACCACCTAGACAGTATTTTGTAACAGGTCTCCTGTGCTCTCGTAGCAATGGACGTTTTGTGCGTGAGAAAAAAGCATCTGGACCACTGTTCGTCAGTGAACTGTTTGCCCAATTCTACTTCCCATTTCCTACAGAAGGGGGGAAGCTCGTCCGATCTGGCTGAGATCAACTGCCCATAGATAGTGGAGATAGAGTGGGTAGGGGGGAAGAAGACGTGCAGAGACGCTCCGTGAGGGGTCGGGAGAGGTGTTTGCCAATTGATATGGAGGAATAAAAATGGATGAGTTGCATGTAAACAAACGGTGCTCTAGCAACCGGGGCATTGTCTCCCAAAATGGCAGAGAGAGACTTGAGGGAAGCCTTGTCTAAAATATGGACAAAGCGTAGAGGAGTATGTTTGGAAAACCCCAGAAACGGGGCGGAGGAAGCACCAGGGGGAAAATCAGGATGGTCAGTTATAGGTAAGAGGGGTTCTAGAGGATCAATCAGGGGGGTCCCGACCCGACCCACATGTAGGCTTGCCAGCGTGTGGCGGGTGGAGGACATAGTGTGGGTATCCGACACAGAGGGGGCCCATATCCAGGGGAGAGTGCCAAGGGATTTAGAAGCAAGTGCTTGGGCCAATCGGACCCATAGCTTGGTTCTCTCATTGTGGACCATATCGAGGATCCTAGCATGGACACAGGCCATGTAATATACGCGGCAGTCTGGGAGACCAGTACCCCCCATGAGTTTAGGTCTGGTAAGAATCAGCCTGCCAAGACGAGAGCGCCTAGAGGCCCAAACAAAGGTCCCCCAGCATCTCTGGATTTGATGAAAAAAAGAGGAAGAAATAAAGATCGGTATGTTTTGTAATAAATACAGGAGCCGAGGCAGGAGATTCATCTTAACAATACTAATTCTACCAAACCACGAAAACTCCGGGCGGTCCCAGTGCTCCAGGTCTTTTTAAAGCGTGAGAGAAGGGGGGGAAGTTAGCTGAAATAAGGAGAGTGAGATCGGGAGGGATTTTAATGCCTAAATAAGTAATACCCGCCGCGGGCCAAGTGAAGGAAAAGGAAGCTTGAATGGAAACAACTAGTTGGGCAGGTAAGGAGACGTTGAGGGCCTCTGATTGGACAAATTAATTTTAAAATTGGACCATGCTCCAAATTCCGACCATCGAGCCATCAGGGAGGGTCCGTGACGTAAACCAAGAGGTCGTCGGCGAAGGCCGAGCATTTATATTCTTTGCCACCTATAGTTATACCATGGATACTTGGGTCTGCCCTAATAGAGGCCATCAAGTGCTCCATCACCAGGACGTATAATAACGGGGATAAAGGGCACCCCTGGCGGGTACCGTTGTGTATGGGGAATGGATCGGAGAGCGCACCATTAACCTTCAGTTGGGCCATCGGTGACTGGTATAGCGCCAATATTTTAGAAGAAAACAGGGGGCCCAGCCCGACATTGCGGAGGGTTTGTGCCAAGGAGGACTAGGAAATCCTATCAAAAGCCTTTTCGGCATCTAAGGATAGGATCATCAGGGGGGTCTTCTGCGATCTAGCATAGTGTATAATATCAATGGTTTTGATGGTATTATCCCTGGCCTCCCTCCCCGGCACAAACCCAACCTGGTCCAAGTGAATAAGGGCCGGCAGGACAGTGTTGAGGCGATTCGCCAATAGCTTAGAATAGATTTTTAGGTCGACGTTAAGAAGGGAAATAGGGCGGTAACTACTACATAATTGGGGATCTTTGTCAGGTTTAGCTATTACCACAATATGGGCGAGCGTGGAGTGGGTTGGAAAGGGGGAATCTGGGGAGATAGAGTTGAACGCGGGCAAGAGAAGGGGGGCTAACTGTGACTGGAGGTCCTTATAGAATTTAGCCAAATAACCGTCCATCCCAGGACTATTACCGCCTGGCAGATCTTTGACCACAGAAGCTAATTCCAAGGCGGAGAAGGGCTCCTCCAGTGAGGCAATAGCCTCACTCGGGAGGGTAGGGAATGGGGAGGGCGGGGGGGTGAGGGAGGTCGGTGATGGGAGATGATATAGGTCAGAGTAAAACAAATGGAATTGGGACAAAATGTCGGGTGTAGTGTGGACTACGGAGTTGGTTCTGGTTTTGACAGAGGGAATATGCGACTGGGCTATGCGAGCTCTCAGCAACCTGGCTAACATCCGCCCACTCTTGTTTCCATACTCATAAAAGCGGCTTTTACACACTTGGAGAGCTCTGCCCCACGAGGCCTCCAATAAACGTTTGACTTCGAGTCTAGCCGCCTGCAAATCTCGAAGAACCGGAGTCGAGAGTGCTCGTTTGTGAGCCAGCTCAAGCTGAGAGACTTCTTGGAGCGTGCGTAATTGTCTGATCTATTAAAATATAACAAGAGTCATTGCGAATGGCGTACACAAAGAGGAAAAAAAGTGTGCGGATTACCGATTTGATGTTACATTTTATATATATATACACTCACCGGCCACTTTATTAGGTACACCATGCTAGTAACGGGTTGGACCCCCTTTTGCCTTCAGAACTGCCTCAATTCTTCATGGCATAGATTCAATAAGGTGCTGGAAGCATTCCTCAGAGATTTTGGTCCATATTGACATGATGGCATCACACAGTTGCCGCAGATTTGTCGGCTGCACATCCATTATGCGAATCTCCCGTTCCACCACATCCCAAAGATGCTCTATTGGATTGAGATCTGGTGACTGTGGAGGCCATTTGAGTACAGTGAACTCATTGTCATGTTCAAGAAACCAGTCTGAGATGATTCTAGCTTTATGACATGGCGCGTTATCCTGCTGAAAGTAGCCATCAGATGTTGGGTACATTGTGGTCATAAAGGGATGGACATGGTCAGCAACAATACTCAGGTAGGCTGTGGCGTTGCAACGATGCTCAATTGGTACCAAGGGGCCCAAAGAGTGCCAAGAAAATATTCCCCACACCATGACGCCACCACCACCAGCCTGAACCGTTGACACAAGGCAGGATGGATCCATGCTTTCATGTTGTTGATGCCAAATTCTGACCCTACCATCCGAATGTCGCAGCAGAAATCGAGACTCCTCAGACCAGGCAACGTTTTTCCAATCTTCTACTGTCCAATTTCGATGAGCTTGTGCAAATTGTAGCCTCAGTTTCCTGTTCTTAGCTGAAAGGAGTGGCACCCGGTGTGGTCTTCTGCTGCTGTAGCCCATCTGCCTCAAAGTTGGACGTACTGTGCGTTCAGATATGCTCTTCTGCCTACCTTGGTTGTAACGGTTGGCTATTTGAGTCACTGTTGCCTTTCTATCAGCTCGAACCAGTCTGCCCATTCTCCTCTGACCTCTGGCATCAACAAGGCATTTCCGCCCACAGAACTGCCGCTCACTGGATGTTTTTTCCTTTTCGGACCATTCTCTGTAAACCCTAGAGATGGTTGTGCGTGAAAATCCCAGTAGATCAGCAGTTTCTGAAATACTCAGACCAGCCCTTCTGGCACCAACAACCATGCCACGTTCAAAGGCACTCAAATCACCTTTCTTCCCCATACTGATGCTCGGTTTGAACTGCAGGAGATTGTCTTGACCATGTCTACATGCCTAAATGCACTGAGTTGCCACCATGTGATTGGCTGATTAGAAATTAAGTGGTAACGTGCAGTTGGACAGGTGTACCTAATAAAGTGGCCGGTGAGTGTATATATATATATATATATATATATATATATATATATTAAAAACATTTATAAAAAGTGATCAAAATGTCCAATCTTTACAAATATGGCATTCATAAAAACTAGAGATAATGGTGGAAAAAATGACACCCCATACAGCCCGTAGGTGAAAAACTTAAACCGTTATAAGCGTCACAATAGGCCCATTTTATTAATAATTGATTGCTAAAAAAAAGGATTTCATTAAAAAAAATATACATATAACATAAGAGAATCTGTGTAAACTGCATGTGGTTGGGTTCGGGCTGACCTATAAAATAGTGGTATCATGTATCACTTAATGGCTGAGACAGGTCAGAACCGTGGCCAGTGATTGGCTGAGCGGCCTGTCACTGCAGAGACGGCTTCAGAAGCTTCAGCGGCAGCTGCAGTGACTATAGTTTTATTATTTTCAAAGCACTTTCATCGGCCACTGACCGAACACCTCGGTTTGGGTCCTCGGCTGCACATTGTCTTTATTACACGGGGCAATATCTACTTGAATCGGCCTGATTGGGCAGATTATCATCATGCACCGCCCTTGATGAATGTGTGCATTTTGTGTGTGCTTGTGTAACTTTTTTTGAGCAGTTTCTTTGGCTTAAAAATTTGCTGAAATACTATGCCAGTGTTTGACTGTGCAATTTTTCTGGCTAAGTAGCTAACTTTCAAAAATGGCACAGCCAGCATAAACTGCTCAAAAATAGGAAAAACTGCTTCATAAATTATGCATAGAACTTTATGCCCTTTGTAAAAACACAAGATACGCCAGAATAATGACACACAAAGAATTATATGTATGCCACTAAATCTGGTCTTCAAAGGGGTTTTTACTGTGTTAGTAAATCAACTCAAAGTAGTATTTGCAGGTTGGAGAAACAACACAAGGCGCAGACATATTTGTTTTGAATTTACTTCCCAAAATCTGATGACCAACTGAAATTTGGCCACATATTTAGCATGACTGTCTATTATGTTTTCAATGGAAGAAGCATATTTAATTTAGCTTAGGTATGATCCAGTATGCACTTCAAAATGGGGAAAAACTCCCTCCTGACCCCTAGTGGTGCTCAGACTAAATGAATTCTTAACTAAGTTTTTTAATTTCCCTTTTCTAAATTAAAAGGACTTGTATTAGAGTAAAAACATGGATGCTTTCTTACAGGAAGAATCCATTTAATCCATTGGCTGGGTTTAGTATTGGAGCCAAGTCCTATTTAATTTAATAGGTCTAAGGCTGGGTTCACACTGCGTATTTGCAATCCGTTTTTTTTTTTTTTTAACGTATGCATTTGTGTGCATCCGTTTTGATCAGTGTTTCCACTTGCATTATACAAAAACAGATCAAAATGGATCCTTTTTTTTTAAGGACACAAAAATGAGCTTAACTATGCTTTTGTGTCCGTTAAAAAAAATCCATTTTTTTTAAATAATGGAAAAACAGATAAAAACGGATGCACACAAATGCATCTGTTTTTTGCAAAAAACTGATGAAAAGAAAACGGATTCCTAAAACGCAGTGTGAACCCAGCCTACGCTGTAATACCACAGTCCATGATCAAAAGTAGTGCTCTTTCAGGCACAAAGTAGTCTCAGTCCTCTAGTGTTTTTTAGGGTATGTGCACACAACAGAATCTGCAAGAATAACTTCTAGCGGATTCCGTGCATGCTCCCGCTTGAAGTTCTGCCCGTCCCATAGACTCTATTCTATGTTCAGGCAGATTCCGCTGTCCACTTCGGAATCCACTGGAATTTATCCGCGCAGATTCCATAATGTGCACATACCCTTACAACCTCTTTAACATTTTATGTTGCGTTGTTCCGGGACAGCAGACCGCATCTGTTTTTGTATAAATGTACTGTTTCCAGGGTCGACTTTCATAGCTTCAAAGATCTTACAGTTGTACCCACTCACTGCAGATAGGGATGAGAAGGTGATAAACAGTAGTTATATCCTGTGACTTACAGGTCATGTCTTCTCTGACCAGAGTCATTCACATATCTTTTTCTTCTCCATCCGTAGATGACCTCGGACCTCGGACCATTGTAAACGGGCTCCACAATTTCCCAGAACCTTTTTTTTTTCCCTCTCTCTCCTTTATCCCCCTCTTTTCTTCCCCTCTTCCTCTCCACTATCCTACTGTGTCTGGTTCATTCATGGGTACTGTAGAATGGATTCTATTTTGTTTTTCTTTCCTCTGGGCTGCGGCATATTTATGCATATGACCCGCGTGCTATCCTTGTAACCTCTATAACTATATGTTTGAGGTTGACCAAATGTACCTTATCTATGTAGCCTTGTTGTACCTACGACTAAAATTTAAAAAAAAGTGAGCGCTGTGTCGCTAGTTGAGTTTATGCCATGTGCTGTTATTTGTCCATTTGCTTAAATAAAAAAGATCTTTAAAAAAACACTATGAAGTACCTCATCATACCTTTCTCTCTGTAATGCTCCAGCCATCTTTTAGGAGTTTTTCCAGGATCTGTTCTATGTCTGCGTGGTGATATATCTAGATGACATCGTGACATACTCCCCGGAAAGCACCTTGCACTATAGACACGTTCTTTAGGTTTTAGGGTTAGGTGATAACTGTGACTGTATGCCAAGCTTGAGAATTACTTCTTTGAAAAGACATCATAGTTTCTGATGTAGGGCTCCAGATGGATCTGGAGAAACAATTTGCCTTCCTGAACTGGTTACATCCTCAGGAACAGGGGCCTCTGGGGTTCCTTGGCTTTGCCAATTTGTACTGGCGATTTATCCAGAATTTCTCATCCCTTCCCGTCCATCTGTGCCCTGTTGAAATGGTGGATGCCAAAATCTGGATGCCTAAGGCTAAAGAAATGTTTTGTGGCAGCACCCATTCTGTACCACCCTGATGTCTTCAGACAATTCTTTGTGGAGTTCATTGCCTCCTTTGTTGGTGTGAGAGAAACTGTTTTGCAGAGGTCCAGGACCCGCTCCTGCTTTCCCCACTCCATCTTGTCTGCTCCTCTGCTGCACTAGCTGGTCACAGTCCTCCGTCGTCTGCACACCTCTGAGTGCCTCCTTCCAGCTGCCACCTCTTTCCAGTAGGGCAAGAAAAAAGATATAGACCGGCAGAGAACTCCTTGGTTAATCCTCTAGGGGATCACTCCCCCTTTAAGAGCGTATTTGGTGCCAGCTCTTTAAGATATTGGCCCTTTCAAGAGCAAATTCAGTACCTGCCCTTTAACCCCTTAGTGACCGCAGGGCTGCCTTTTCACGGCGGCCACTAATGGGCTTTATTCCGATGCGTACGCCTTTTAACGGCGTACGCATCGGAACGAATAGCCGCCCGGCGGTGGCTGCAGAGCGGGGGAACAGAGGTCAGTGTGACCGCTGACGCCCTCCTGTAACTGCCCGGAGCGGAGGATTCTCTGCTCCGGGCAGTTTAACCCTTTAAATGCCGCTGTCAAACCATGACAGCGGCATCTAACGGGTCCCGGGTGATCCCAGACGGCGCTGTGGGTCACTTACGTGATCGCGATGTCCCGTGGCGCCGTCCGGTCCTCCGATGTCTCCATGGTGATTCTGGGGTCCTAATGAAGGTCCCCGGGGTCACCATGGAGATACCTCATGCTGACAGGGGTGACCGTGGCTATTGCCTGTCAGCATGAGGCATGATACAATACATTGCAGTACATCAGGTACTGCAACGTATTGTATCAGTGATCTAAGTATTTTACACTAGTGTACAGTAATGTACACTAGTTTAAAAGTAAAAAAACGTGAAAAAAAAATGTGCACCAAACACAACACAGCCACCCCAGCCCCCCCCAATAATAAAGATGCATTACATTCCCTATACCCAATAAAACATTACATAAAAGTGATCAAAAACACAAATCCTATACATATTTGGTATTGATACGTCCGTAACGACCCAATCTATAAAACTATATCAATAATTATATCGCACGACACACGCTGTAAAAAAAAAATAAAAAAAACAGTACCAAAATAGCTGTACTTTATCAATCCACTTTAGAAAATACGTCATAAAAGAGATCAAAAAGTCATATACATATAAAACTTGGTATCAATAGAAACTACAGATCTTCCCGCAAAAAATAAGCCCCAAACCAGCTCTGTCGCGCAAAAGATAAGAACGCTATGGATCTTGCAATGTGGCGACAGTTTTTGTGGGTTTTTGCTAGGAAGATAGTTTCTATTGCGCCAAAGTGATAATAGTTAAAAAAAAAAACTACACAAATGTGGTATCGCTGTAACCGTAGTGACCCAGAGAATACATGTATTATGTTATTAGTGAGCCCGATACGTTTTTTTACGTCGATCACTAATCGGCTCTATTCTGCTGCCATCAGCTCTTTATGGCGATGGTGCAGAATAGTGCAGCGGCGCTGATAATGCCCGCAGCCCCCTCCTGTCAGCTATTGGAGGTCGCTGAGAAGTCGGGGCAGAGTGTGGGCTCAGTCCCGGCCAGTCTCCTCACCGGCGATCGCCGTTATTAACAGTATAACGGCGGCCACCGGTAACGGGCATTGCCAGCGCAGCTGAACGCTTTTATCTCTTCTCACAGTGAATCCACGGTGAGAGGAGATGAGAACATGTCCCCCCCCTGTCCCCAGAATTAACCCTAGTGACCTGGTCACTGACCCTCCCCTCCCTGGGCGGCCATCTGATCCAAGATGGCCGCCGCCATCACTGTGAACAGACTCTGTTCACAGTGATGGAATTTCTAAAAATTATCAAAGCTCCATTCTCTCCACCACCAGAGGTGGCAGAGAGCATAAGGGAATGATCGGGGACCACCTGGTGTGGTCCCAGTACAAGCGATCAGCGGTATATACTATATACCACTGATCGCTTGTTCCAAATGGTGCCGGCACTTTTTTACCTGTCACCAAAGTCAAGTGCCCTGGATTACCCGTAACTACCCTGGATTACCTGTAACCACCCCAGATTACCCGTATCCACCCCCGATTACCCATAACCACCCCAGATTGCCCGTCACCTCCCCAGATTACCCGTAACCACCCCAGATTACCTGTAACCACCCCAGATTACCTGTAACCACCCTCGATTACCCGTAACCACCCGAGATTACCTGTAACTACCCCAGATTGCCCGTCACCTCCCCAGATTACCCGTAACCACCCCAGATTACCTGTAACCACCCCAGATTACCTGTAACCACCTCAGATTGCCCGTCACCACCCCAGATTGCCCGTAACCATTCCAGACAGCCCGTAACCATCGCAGACAGCCCGTAACCATCGCAGACAGCCCGTAACCATCGCAGACAGCCCGTAACCATCGCAGACAGCCCGTAACCATCGCAGACAGCCCGCAATCATCGCAGACAGCCCATAACCATCGCAGACAGCCCGTAACCATCGCAGACAGCCTGTAACCACCACAGATTGCCCGTAACCACCAGATTGCCACAGACTGCCCGTAGCTACCCCAAATTGCCTGTCACCACCCCAGATTGCTCGCAACCTCACCAGATTGCCCGTCACCTCCCCAGATTGCCCGTCGCCACCCCAGATTGCCCGTCGCCACCCCAGATTGCCCGTCGCCACCCCAGATTGCCCATCGCCACCCCAGATTGCTCGTCGCCACCCCAGATTGCCCGTCACCACCCCCAGATTGCCCATCACCACTCCAGATAGCCAGTGAACACCCCCAGATAGACAGTAAACACCCCCAGATTTCCCGTAACCACCCCATATAGCCAGTAAACACCCCCAGATTGCCCGTAACCACCCCAGATTGCCCGTAACCACCCCAGATTGGCACAGACTGCTCGTAACCACCCCAGGTTGACCATAACCACACCAGATTGCCTGTCGCAACCTCTGATAGCCAGTAAACACCCCAAAATTGTCCATTACCACCCCAGATAGCCAGTAAACACTCACATATTGCCTGTAACTAAATTGACACTCCTTCCCTTCTGAGCCCTGCTGTGTGCCCATACAGTGGTTTATGCCCACATATGGGGTACCATTGTACTCAGAAGAAGCTCTGTTACAAATGTTGGGGTGCTTTTTCTCCCCTGTTCCTAGTGAAATTGAAAAATTTCAAACTAAACAAGCATGTTATTGGAATTAAATTTTTTTCTTTTTTACTGTCTAGTTTTGAATACTCTCCTCCAATACCTGTGGGGTCAAAATGCTTTTGGGGGGGTTCTATTCTGCAGACATTACAGGGGCACTGCAAACGCACCTGGCGCTCAGAAACTTCTTCAGAAAAATCATGCACTGAAAATGATAATTGGCGCTCCCTTCCTTCTGAGGCCTGCTGTGTGCCCATACAGTGGTTTACGCCCACATATGGGGTACCGTTCTACTCAGGAGAACCTGCGTTACATATATTGGGGTGAGTTTTCTCCCCTTTTCCTTGTGAAATTGAGAAATTTTAAACTAAATGAACATATTATTGGAAAAATTAATTTTTTTCATTTTTACAGTCTAGTTTTGAATACTTTCCTCTAATACCTATGGGGTCAAAATGCTCACCACACCCCAATATGAATTCTTTGAGGGGTGTACTTTCCTAAATGGGGTGACTTTGGGGGGTTTCTATTCTGCTGACACTACAGGGGCGCTGCAAACGCACCTGGCGCTCAGAAACTTCTTCAGAAAAATTATGCACGGAAAATGCTAATTGGCGCTCCCTTCCTTCTGAGCCCTGCTGTGTGCCCATACAGTGGTATATGCCCACGTATGGGGTACCGTTCTACTCAGGGAAACCTGTGTTACATATATTGGGGTGCTTTTTTTCCCCTGTTCCTCGTGAAATTGAGAAATTTCAAACTAAACAAATATATTATTGGAAAAATTCAATTTTTTCATTTTTACTGTCTTCTTTTGAATACTTTCCTCTAATACCTGTGGGGTCAAAATGGTCACCACACCCCAAGATGAATTCTTTGAGGGGTGTACTTTCCTAAATGGGGTGACTTTTTTTTTTTTTTTTTTTTTTATTCTGCTGGCACTACAGGGGCACTGCAAACGCACCTGGCGCTCAGAAACTTGTCTCATGTTTATTTTGAAAATGAGATACTTTAATCTTAACAAATATATTATCGGAAAATTTCTATTTTCCTTTTTTTTTGCCGGCCTAATTATGAATACTTTCCTCCAGCCCTTGTAGGGTTAAAATGCTCATTATACCCCTAGATTAATTCTTTAAGGTGTCTAGTTTCCAGAATGAGTAGGGCTAAAAAAGTGGAAAGGGCGCCATAGGGTGATAACGTAAACAACAGATTGTAGGTCGAACAAGCTGATAATAAAACTGCTCACCTGATAGTGTTGTGCTAAGAACACAACACCTGTATGCACTGAGGAGTATGTATCAGTGTGGAGAGAGGTAGTAGCCGTAGCAGCCAGGCTCCAAGGGTAGATGCCGAGATCCCAAGCCAGGAGATCAGGGAATGGAGAATGGTAGATGAAGTGTCGGATCCTCGGGGTAGGCGGGGACCACAGGAGCCAGAATGACGGCGCTTCACGGCTTCAGGTTTAATGAAGTAAAACAATGAATTTTAATGGTCTCATAAACAACGCGTTTCGAGGCATAAATTGCCCCTTTGTCAAGTAGGAGAGACATAGTGTATCATAGGCAGAGGGTCCTTTATATATATGCCAAAGTATCTGTTTGGCAGGAAATTGTAAAAAAGGTGCCGCCCCCTGGGGTCATAGGTGACTGAAACAGATCAAATCAAATGCTAACAATATACACTTGAATACAACATGATTACATTGACTTCCGGTTCCGGCGCGTATGGGATGGCAGCAGTGTGAGTGAGCTCCTCCACCCTCCGCCCATAATATCGCTCCCCGCTTTGACTCCTGACATTACCGGCCCTGCCGGACCACATCTCTGACTTCTCTAAGTGCCGAGGAGTCGGAGGCACCACTTCATTAAGCGGGGAAGCAGTTATACACCTCCCCATAAGCCCTCCTTCATTTACCTCACAGCTCTGTCACAGGGACACCTAAGATGGCGCCGACACGAGGTGCTGCTGCTGAGGCACACACAGAGGAAACACATACCTCACAAACCCCAGTGCCGGACCTCTGTGACACCATAATACCAGGACTAAATATGTCTTGCAAGGCACTGGCAATTTAAGTGTCCAAAATGATATTAAATGACATAAAATCCTCTCTTGAGGCCACTATAGTTTCCACCCTAGCAACCATACAGGGAGATATAGCAACGCATACCTCACAGATTACTGAACTTCAGGAGAGAGTCAGCTTGTTAGAAGATGAAATACATTCTACAAAAATAATACAACAACAGAATATGAATGTCACAGCTTCATTGCAAACAAAGACTGATGATCTAGAGAACCGCTCTAGGTGAAACAATTTACGTATTATAGGTTTACCTGAATCCATTCCAGCCATGCAATTACATGCTATATGTTCTCTAGAAATTCCCCAAGCCTTGGGTATCCCCGGTCACATTACTGTGGAAAGAGCTCACCGTGTGGGACCCCCACCAGCCAAACAAAAGCAAGATGCAAATAAAAAAGGACAGAAACCCAGACAAGTCATTGTCAAGTATCTGAATTATAATGATAAAAACAACATTTTACAAAGCTTTAAAAAATCTACAGTTGATGTTGCAATTCGTGGCCACAAAATCCTCATGTTTAATGACTACTCCGCAGCAGTGGTTCAAAAACGTAAAGCTTTTGCACACATTTGCTCGACATTGGTAAAAAATCAAATACGATTTGCTCTTCTTTATCCTGCCATACTGAAAGTTTTCAAATCGGATGGTTCAGCCTCTCTTTACAGTTCTCCTGAGGAAGCCATTTCTTCCCTTAAAGATGTAAAGGGTCTCACTCCACCTATCCAAGACAAGCACAAGAGACGACGTTTGGATGGTCCTACTGACACGGTAGAAAAAATGGAATGATTATGAACTCCATCTCTATTCTGTTGGACGCTATGCTGCTCATTAAAACTGAGTATTTTTTCTCTATTTAGCCCTATATATGTTGACTAAATACTATATTAGGGACACCTTGTTACTACATTATTATTTTCTTTAGTCTAGGTAGTAATGCATTTGGTGGTGTGTGTGTCTGTGTGTAAGTATGTATTTATGTATGTATATATGTATATGTGTGTGTGTGCATGTATATGTATGTATATGTATAATTCCACCTTGTATGGTTTTAGGTTTAGGTACAACTTCTTTAAGTACTAATCATTATATACTGGCTCTCCCTTTTATTTTATTTATTTGCTTCCCTGTGACAACGCACACATTTCTCAGGAGGGTAGGGATGTGTATGTCTTTAATTTTAATATATACTCATTTAGTGGAGCGGAGGTTGATGTGACCTCTCCACCAGTTATTTCTTTCTCTTTATTTCTTCTCCATAATGCGGAGTTTGCGAATGCTCCGAACATTGAACAATACGAAAAAAGTGAAGTCCACATCTCACTTTATTCGCTTAGTTTATATTGTTAACTGTTTTATTCTTAGGTATATCACCTTTAGTTTGTCTGAAAATGCTACATGCTATCCTCTTTTTCTGCCTGAAAGGGTTACCCACTATGTTATTGTGCTTCCAGGGTCTCTTCTTAACACCTCCTCTTCTATTAATATTGTATGAAATTAATCACTTGGAATGTTAAGGGACTACGTTCCCCATCTAAGAGGACTTCTATACTGAAACACTTTAAGAGACTTAGGGCCGATATAGTATTATTGCAAGAAACACATTTAACTGAATTGGATTATTTCAGACTCAAACGTTTTTGGGTGGGTGCAATTTATGGTTCACCAGCTATTAACCGTAAAGGCGGGGTAGTTATTCTTACACATAAAAATTTAGCCTGTACGGTATTATCTTAATATCAAGATGATGAAGGCAGGATATGTCATCTTCTTATTGACACTCCATTGACGGCAAATATAGCATATATAACATTTATGGTCCCAACACTCAGAGACCTGATTTTTTTAAAAAAATTGGAAAACCTCATTCTGCAAGATGACAATAATCTTAAAATAGTTGGTGGAGACCTAAATACTGTTCTTAATACAACTGAAGATAGAAAAAGAACTAAGACCCCTACTGTACATACTTCATCAGATAATATTTTATCCTACTTCCTTAATTCTACCTCCCTATCTGATTCTTGGCGTCATCTACACCCAGATGGAAGAGAATACTCTTTTTACTCTCACTCCCAAACTGCCTGGTCAAGAATAGACTACTGTTTAGTGTCACCGGACTCTCTTGGCAGAGTAGAAGACTCTGAAATTCATGATATAGTAATTTCGGATCACTCCCCTGTTAGTTTACAATTAAGAGATATTTTTCAGAAGGGATCCGATATTATTTGGAGATTTCCTTCTCATTTAGCTAATGATGAATCATTTATCAAACTATTAAAAAAATGGTGGTCAGACTTTTATTCTAACAATGCTGAACATACACAATCCCCAATACTTTTCTGGGAGACTGCAAAAGCAGTTCTAAGGGGCCAAATAATTTCTTATGTGGCTGCCCAGAAACGTGAAGCACGTAAAAACTATCTTCAACTTTCCCAAGATCTGCGCTCTACATACACTCTTTTCCTGTCTTCCCCTACAGATGACAATAAATCTAAATGGACAGCAGCTAGACAAGCTTTCGAAATTGCACAGGAAAAACTCAATGCTATATATAGAGATCAATACATATCCCGTTTATTCCGCTATGGTAATAAATCAGGGAAAATGTTAGCTAACCTTGCTAAAGGACGTAGACCTACTACACATATCCCTGCTCTCAAAGATACAGCGGGTAATGTACAAAAAGATCCTAAAGTCATATCACAACTTTTACAACAATTTTACCGCTCACTATATTCCAAAGATAGGCTTGATCTAGCTGCTGGTAAGAACTTTCTAGAGTCATTAACTCTACCGTCTCTTAATACCCCTTCTCTTGATTCTCTCAACGCCCCAGTCACATTGGAGGAAATTACTGCCACTATCTCTACACTTAAAAATAACAAAGCTCCAGGCCCTGATGGCTATAGTGCAGAATTTTATAAATCTATGTCTTCTGTCATCTCCCCCACTCTTCTTTCTACTTTCCAAACTATTCTGACTGACCATCACATGCTCCCCCGGGAGATACTGCATATATCAAAATACTACATAAACAGGGGAAGGATCCGACATCTCCTAATTCGTACAGGCCAATCTCTTTAATAAATGTAGACCTAAAATTGTTGGCAAAGATTATGACCAATAGATTGGCAGACATCCTACATCACTAATAGGCAGCCATCAAGTTGGCTTTATAAAAGGACGTTCTGGTGTCACTAATATAAGAACGGTACTAGCGGCCCAGTCTGGTGTCCAATCTGGGGGTCGTTCCACCCACTCTCCAGGTCTGTTGGCAATTGACGCCAAAAAGGCTTTTGATAATATCAGCTGGGAGTGGCTGGACATGACCTTAACAAAATTTGGTATCACAGGTCAATTCAAAGATTTTATTTCCACAATATACACATCTCCGAAAGCTAGAATTCATACCCCGGGTTTCCTTTCAGATAGCTTTCCCTTACAAAAAGGTACCAGACAGGGTTGCCCCCTATCCCATCTATTGTTCAATTTGGCGATGGAGCCTCTTGCTAGATATCTTATTTCTTCTGACTTTTTCTCAGGCATACGGGTTGGTTCCCAAATCATCAAAGTTACATGCTTTGCTGATGATACTTTAATATATTTAGATAACCCAGATCTACATGTTCCAGCAGTATTAGATGCCTTAAAATTTTTTGGTTCCTTTTCTGGGTATAGAATCAATATACATTAAAGTCAACTTCTTTACCTAACTCCACATAAGAGGTCTACTTCGGGTCCTGCGGGGGTCTCCATCGCTAAATCCTATATTACTTATCTTGGAATCCAGATTGGCAGAACTCCCTCCTTACTATATTCCCTGAACTATCGCCCTATAATTAAGAGAATAAAACAAGATCTCCAGAGATGGGAATCTCTACCATTGTCAATTCTAGGACGTACCCACTTAATCAAAATGATGTGTTTTGGAAAACTGTTATATCCAATGCAAACAATACCCCTTTTACTCAAACATTCTGACGTTTCTCTACTCCAATCAAATTTCACTAAATTTATTTGGCAATCAAAGAGACCTCGTATTGCCTATTCCACTCTCTGTCTCCCTACTTCTAAAGGTGGTGCTCAATGCCCAGATATTAGATTATATAATTTAGCCGCTCTCTTTCGCCATGCTAAAGATTGGATTATGGACACGTCATATTTCTCCAATATCTTAATTGAGAAAGCTTTAGCAGCACCTTGGCCTTTACCCACCCTGCTACATGCTAAATTACCAGAACTCCCCCCAGAAATTAAGAGAAGTGTTATCTTTAAAGACACCATTGCCACATGGAAGGCAATACGAAAATTATATGGTTTACCCTTTTGCCTATCGAAAAGATTTCCTCTGTGGCATTCACCACTTTACCCACCTGACTCAGACAAATTGGACTACTCAGAGTGGCAGAGTGCACATGTTTCTTCTGTTGGGGATCTGCTGGATACTAATTCCAACACTTTCTTGTCATGGGATGTCGTCAGAACACGATTTAAATTGTCTTCATTTAATTTACCTCAATACGATTCTATAATTGAATTTCTTACTTCCAGAGTGCGGGACATAGCAGAAGCAGAAAGTGATATAGAATTTGATAATCTATTCCCAACACCACCGGTTCATAATTCTTTATCACATACATATGGAGAACTTAGATCACGCTCTCAAAAGAATTTATCTAGACAAATTTCTTTCAAAAAATGGTCCTCCGTAATTTTTTCAGAGGATCTGACCCAACAAATATTGAGAGGATCTCAACTAGTGCATTCTGCCACTCCCAATGTGGTTCTACGTGAAAAACATTTCCGCTTTATACACAAGGCTATATATGCCTTTAATATTCCTTTTTCCAACTCCCACACTGCTCACATAAACAGTTGCCCGAAATGTTCACTTCCTAAAGCAGACTTGTTTCATTGTGCCTGGGCCTGCACGCGAGTGCAGGAATTTTGGGACTCTGTGCGGCTCTATCTTTTGTCCACTCTGGGCCATGCCATACCACTTCTCCCTCTTAGTTATCTTTTTCATTTTATTGATATAGACTCTACTACTCCCTCTCCTAAATTACTTACTTCTAAAGGAATTCATTTAACTCTATTAGTTTCCCTGAAATGTTTATTAAGACACTGGATACTGGATACTCTACCAGACATTTCTGAGGTAATCTCCGCTCTGAAGGAGCTCTTTCATTAGGAACTTTTGGATGTATTGCGCACCAAAGAAAAATCAACAAAAACATTTATGTCCAAATGGACACAATTTCTAATTCATGATTTTACTATAGAAGAGAGAGACTCTGTCATTAATCAATTTAAGGTCACTGATTGGTATTGCATGGCCGCCCAAAAGGAAACTCTGGGAGCACTCCAAATATCTTAAGCTTTTCCCTTTCTCTGTTAAAGACAATTCTCTCCATTCTATTGGTAGCATATTTGAATATCTGACATCTATACCATGTTTTAAGGTGATATTATAAATTACTGTTTTTCTACTTACGTTTTTGGTAAGACTACGTTGTATTGTATATGATAATATATCTTTTAAGGTTATTACAAAGGCTCATTGTATCTGTATGATATTGTAAAATACAATCCTTTGTTGCCTGTGAGCAACTTTCTTTTTGAATATGTAATGAATTTTCAATATGTATGTTCAAATATTACATAAGCCACTAATAAAATATTGTTTAAAAAAAACAAAAACATGATTACATTTGTTAAAAGTATAAAAGACTCTTATATGCATACAATCACGATTTCTATTATTTAAAATAAAATAAAATAAAAGTGACATCACTGAGGTCCGTATCACATGTTCATTTTTTTTGGTGGTGATTTTGAATAAACTTTATTGTGTCCACTTTTTTCTTTGTTGGTAGAGACATAACTTTATTTATAAGACAAATGATAAAAATCACTTGATCGTTTTTTTTTTATAGTGGTTTTGAATAAACTTTATTGTGTGCACTTTTTTCTTTGTTTGTAGGGGCATAACTTTATTTATAAAACAAATGATAAAAATCACATGATCGTTTTTTTGTGTTTTTTTTTCTTGGGGGGGGGGGGGGGGATGGGGGTTGAATAACCCCCCCCCCCCCCCCCCCAAGAAATAAAAAAAAAAAGAAACGATCATGTGATTTTTATCATTTGTTTTATAAATAAAGTTATGCCCCTACAAACAAAGAAAAAAGTGCACACAATAAAGTTTATTCAAAACCACTATAAAAAAAAACAAAAACGATCAAGTGATTTTTATCATTTGTCTTATAAATAAAGTTATGTCTCTACCAACAAAGAAAAAAGTGCACACAATAAAGTTTATTCAAAATCACCACCAAAAAAAATGAACATGTGATACGGACCTCTGTGATGTCACTTTTATTTTATTTTATTTTAAATAATAGAAATCGTGATTGTATGCACATAAGAGTCTTTTATACTTTTAACAAATTTAATTATGTTGTATTAAAGTGTATATTGTTAGCATTTGATTTGATCTGTTTTAGTCACCTCTGACTAAAGGGCGGCACCTTTTTTACAATTTCCTGCCAAACAGATACTTTGGCATATATATAAAGGACCCTCTGCCTATGATACACTATGTCTCTCCTACTTGACAAAGGGGCAATTTATGCCTCGAAACGCGTTGTTTATGAGACCATTAAAATTCATCGTTTTACTTCATTAAACCGTTCACGGCGATTGGGCCGGTGGCACGGCGATCAGAGTCCCACATAATAAAAAATACCTGCCCTGGACCCCTCAGCTAGGTAGCTGAGGGGTCCAGAGCAGGTATTTGTACATTACTCACCTGTCCCGGGATCCTGATCGGCGTCTTCCGGGTTCGCGGCGTCCTCCGTCATTCCGTTCGGTCTTCGGGTCTTTCCGGCGGTCCCCGTCGTCTTCTTTCGGCTATTTTCGGCTCCAGCCTCGTCATTTTCCGGAATTTGCGCTCTGCTGCCCTCTAGCGGCTTATATGTGTAATACACTTTCCGCACCCTATTGCCGCTGAGTGTTGATCAGCATCGCACGAAAGAGCACTGCTAATCAGCAACTCCTTCTTTTTGGCGTAGGGTGTTTTTTTCTATATTCTACTGCCACGGTCTGCTTATAAGTGTCGCACATAAGTGCGGCATTTATCAGCAACTCCTTTGTTAGCGTAGGTTTTTTTTATACTTACTGTAAAAAAAAAACACGTAAAAAACACTACATTACACCACACTACATTGAATAAAGTTTGACACTACACCACTACATACCCCATATACCAATCCCCATATAAAGATGGCCCCCAGGGTGTTTTCGGCGTCAGACGCATACGTTATTATTGCCTCCGACACCGAAACAGCCAGTGAGGATGAATGGGGGGATCCTTCTTTCCTCCATTCATCCTCATCCTCCTCATCATCCGGTGACGTGTCTGGGGGTAGCGTAGCGTACGCTGCCCCCCAGACACGTCTTTTCCGCCAGTACCGTCCCAATAAGAGATCACGGTATGGTGTGAAATTCTACAAACTCTGTGAGCGTACCTCAGGGTACACTTACAGATTTAGGGTACGTGCACACTGCGGAATGGCGAAGGATAACCCTTTGTGCATTCCGCAGCTGGCACCCGCCGGCGGACTGATGCGGGCGCATGTCTCTACCCGTGTCATAGACTCCATTCTATGCACGGGCGGATTCCGTCGTCCATCCAAAGAATGAATACGTTGGACGGAGAGCGGAATCCGCCCGTGCATAGAATGGAGTCTATGACACGGATGGAGACGTGCGCCTGCATCAGTCCGCCGGTGGGTGCCAACTGCAGAATGCACGAAGGATTATCTGTCGCGATTCCGCAGTGTGCACGTACCCTTAGAGTGTATGTAGGAAGGGACACCCGAATGCAGCCCCCAGATGCCCCCTCCCCCCCCATCCTTGGAACAAGTGGGAAGATCGTCCGGTAACTGATCTTCCCACTGCTGGATAAAGGTAACCACCTGTACGGGGATAACTTTTATACCAGCACCCCCTCTTCCGGTCCGTCACTGCCCGAGCTACTGTAGCTTGCGGCACAATCCGAAAATATCAGAAGCAGTAATAAAGCCCTAACAATTAGTAGCCATGGAGCGGACCCAGCGCTTCTGGATATGAAGGACCCCGTATCGCACCAGGACAACATTTTCCAGGTGACGTCCCCCACACTGGAGAAAGGGAGACCCCAGAAGAAGTGCAGAGTGTGGCGTAACAGGGGGATCAGGAAGGACACCATTTACCAGTGTGACACCTGTCCTGATCCCCCCGGCCTCTGCATACTGGATCGCTCCAAGGCGTACCACACGTCATCGGAGTTCTACATTATCTAAATTCTGTCCCTTATTCCTATTTCAGGGGTCACGTTGATCCGGGGATTATTCTGATCGCCATTATGGAGTCGGGAAGGAATTTTTCCCCTGTGATAAAGCTACTGTCGTCTGCCTCACGAGGGTTTTTTGCCTTCCTCTGGATCAACACAGATAGAATTTGATGGACACCTGTCATTTCCAACCTTATAAACCAACAGTTGGCCTAATACCCCCAAATAAATTAGAATTGTCCCTTTTTCCCCAGCTAAGTAGGTATGGCCGCCATTCCCATTAGAGGATGCCATGATGCAATTACAAAGCCTCTGTGCGGCCAGGACAGTAGAAACCCCCCACAAGTGACCCCATTCTGGAAACTACACCCCATAAGGAATCTCACAAGGGGGGCAGCGTGGATATGGCCCCCTGGTGACAGCCACATTTGGGACGTGGAAATGAAAAAAATGGTATTTTTTATTTTCTCGGCACATTCTACGTAAGTGACTGTCACCAGTGGGGTCCATATCCTCACTGCACCCCTTGTTAGATTCCTTATGGGGTGTAGTTTCCAGAATGGGGTCACTTGTCGGGGGTTTCTACTGACCTGGCAGCACAGGAGCTTTGTAATTGCGACATGGCCTCCATCCTCCATTCCAGCCTCTAAATGGCGCTCTGTCTCTTTGGTGGCTTGCCCTGTACCCATATGGCACATTATGCCCACATGTGGGGTATTTTCGAACTCAGGGGAAACTACCCTACACGTTTTGTGTTCATTTTCTTTTTTAACCCCTTGTGGAAATGGAAAAAATCAAGGCTAGACCAACATTTAGTGTAATTTTTGTAAAATTTTTACTCTAAATCATTAATCTTGTCATGATTTTTTCATTTTCACAAGGGGCTAAAAGATTAAAAAAAACAATAAATGTGTAGAGCAATTTCCCCTGAGTACGGAAATACCCCACATGTGGACATAAAGCGCCATGCGGGTGCAGGGTAAGCCTCCAAAGGGAAGGAGCGCCATTTGGTTTTTGAAGGCTGGATTTGGATGGAATGGATTTCGAGGGGCCATGTTGCATTCAAAAGGCCTCTGTGTTGCCAAGACAGTTGAAACCCCCCACAAGTGACCCCATTATGGAAACTACACCCCTCAAGGAATGTAACAAGGGGTGTAGTGAGCATATGAACCCCACTGGTGACGGGCACAAATGTGGAACAATGTGGTGTGAAAATGAAATATTACATTTTTTACACTATAATGTTGGTTTAGCCTTGAATTTATCATTTTCACCAGGGGTTAAAAGAGAAAAAAACACACAATATGTGTAGAGCAATTTCCCCCGAGTCCGTAAATACCCCACATGTGGACATAAAGCGCCATGTGGGCGCAGGGCAAGCCTCCAAAGGGAAGGAGCGCCATTTGGATTTTGGAGGTTGGATTTGGCTAGAATGGATGATGAACGCCATGTCGCATTTACAGAGCCCTCGTGCTGCCAAAACACTGGAAACCCCCCACAAGTGACCCCATTCTGGAAACTGCACCCCTCAGGGAATCTAACAAGGGGTGCAGTGAGGATATGGACCCCTTGATGACATTTGTGCCATGAAAGTGAAAAAAATGAAATTTTTTACTTTTACGTCACATTGTTCCACATTTGTGCCGGTCACCAGTGGGGTCCATATGCTCACTGTGCCCCTTGTTAGATTCCTTGAGGGGTGTAGTTTTCAGAATGGGGTCACTCGTGGGGGGTTTCCAGTGTCTTGGCAGCACGAGGGCTCTGTAAATGCGACATGGCCCTTGAAATCCTTTCCAGTGAAATTCAGCTTCCAAAAGCCAATTGGCGCTCCTTCCCTTTGGAGGCTCGTCCTGCGCCCCCTTGGCACTTTATCGCCACATGTGGGGTATTTCCGTACTCGGGAGAAACTGCGCTACACATTTTGTGTCTTTTTTTTCCTCTTATCCCTTTAAGAAAATGAAAAATTGAAGGCTAGAACAACGTTTTAGTGTAAAAAATAAATTTTTCTTTTTTCACGCCATATTGTTCGGAAAATCTGTGAAGCACCTGTGGGGTCCAAATGCTCACCGCACCCCTTGTTACATTCCTTGAGGGGTGTAGTTTTCTAAATGGTGTCCCTTTAGGGGTGTTTTTTAGGTTTTGGCACCCCAGAGCCTCTGCCAACCTGAAGTGGTACAGTCAAAAATGACCAAATATAACGGAGGCATTGAAATTCACTAGGCGCTCCATTATATCTGAGGCTTGTGGTTGCGTCAAATAGCGCAATAGGGCCACATATGGGGTATTTCTATAAACTGCAGAAACGGGGCAATAATTATTGGGGTGCATTTCTCTGGTAATAGGTTTATAATTATGAAAAATATTGGATTACAATAAAATCTCTGCACAGAAAATTAAAATTTTCAAATTTCTTACACACTTGGCTTTTATTTCTGTGACTCCCCTAAAGGGTTAAAACACTTTCTGGATATGCTTTTGCAGTGTGTGGGGGGTGCAGTTTCTGAAATGGGGTGCTTTGTGGGGCTTTCTAACATACAGGCCCCTCAAATACACTTTAAACCTGAACAGGTCCCTAAAAATATCTGATTTTGAAATTTTACTGAAAATTTGGAAATTTGCTGCTAATGTTTTAAGCTTCCTATTGTCTAAAAAAAATGAAAGATCGTTTAATAAATGCCGCCAACATAAAGTAGACATGTTGCTAATGCTATTTAATATATAATTTATGTGGTATAACCACTTTCTGTATACGCAAAAAAGTTTCAAAGTTGGAAAAATGCAGTTTTTCACATTTTTTCACATTATTTGGGGTTTTTTCATAAAGATTCGTTATGAGTATCGACTCCAATTTACCAGAAATGTAAAGTACAATATGTCACGAGAAAACAATCTCAGAATCAGCCGGATAGGTAAAAGCATCCCGAAGTTATTAATGAATAAAGTGACACTGGTCATATTCATAAAATTTGTCTCTGTCATTAAGGCCATTTCAGGCTCTGTCCTTAAGGGGTTAAACACTTTTTTAGTTGCTGTAGCAGTCTGTGTTGCCGTAGCAGTCTGTGAACTCTTGGGTCTACTTGTGTAGGCTTTAGTAGTAGAGTCATGGTATCTGATCAGCACTACATACCTGTATTGTAGACATGTCAGGCAACCTCCTACATACCAAAATTACTAATGACCACAGCATTTAGAGAGTTAAATGAATGGTATCAGAATGATAGTCACTGATGGTGTCAGCTGCTGAGCTAAGGCGTTAAAGAGGTACTGTCACCATAAAAAACTTTTGACAGAGAGACATGCCAAAAGTGTACATCTGTCAGTGTCTGAGTGTTCAGACTCAGAACACTTAAAGCGACTCTGTACCCACAATCTGACCCCCCCAAACCGCTTGTACCTTCAGAAAATTGCTTTTAATCCAAGATCTGTCCTGGGGTCCATTCGGCAGGGGATGCAGTTATTGTCCTAAAAACAACTTTTAATCCTGCAGCGCTGTGTCTAACGGCCGGGGCTTACATTTGTATATGCATTAGGCTGGCACAACCTCTCTGTCCCTCCTCCCCGCCATCCTTATCATTAGGAATGCTCCAGGCAGATTGCCTCCTATTCCCCACCTGTGTGCATAATGAACATGGGCTGGATTGTTAAGACACCTGTGCAAAGCTCAAACAGCAGTAAATGTTCCTGGATCATTCCTAATGATGAGGAGGGTGGGGAGTAAGGACGGAGAGGTGGTGCCAGCCTAATGCATATACAAATGTAAGCTCCGGCCGTTAGACACAGCACTGCAGGATTAAAAGTTGTTTTTAGGAGAATAACTAAATCACCTACCGAACGGACTCCAGGACAGGTCTTGGATTAAAAGCAGCTATACAAAGGTACAAGTGGTTTGGGGGGGACAGGTTGTGGGTACAGAGTCGCTTTAAGGGAATGAGCTGAAAGATGTCTCGTTTAACACTTTCCTCTCCCAGCTCTGTGTAATACAACAAGTCGGCCACATGAGTCTATAATGTAAGTACGGCTGGGCGATTATCGAATTAGTTTAATTCGCCCAGAATTTCAGAATCAATTCAATGGATGCAGGTGGGCAGGCGTGAGGGAGGCGCATTGGTGGCGACCTACAGCTGCTGAATCAGAGCCTGGGGAGGAAGAGTGCCCAGCAGCATCCTCTGTCCCCGCTGTCGACCCGCCCCCATAGCAGGACGAGTACAAGTGCGGTCTGCACTGCTCTCCCCGATACTGCTATACAGCTCCAGTAACTGCAGTGCAGCTACCATCTGCTCCTCATTCAGAGACCGGGGACCTCCATATTTGCCCGGGAGGGTAACATATGTGCCCAGAGTGAGAGAAGGGGTATACCAGGTATGTGCCCTACTGCCCCATTCTCCTCAGTCTGCCCCGCTCTCCCTCATTCACCAAGTTTTGAAGGTTTCGTAGGGCCCCATGCAGCCTGCTATGGGAGCCCATGACTCCTAGCTACACCCCTGCCCCTTATCTGTTCATATACTACTACTACTACTAAACCCCTTATCTGTACCTGTACTACTACTACACCCCTTATCTGTTCCTGTACTACTACACCCCTTATCTGTACCTGTACTACTACACCCCTTATTTATACCTGTACTACTACTATACCCCTAATCTATACATGTACTACTACAACCTGTATCAACTATACCTCCTCTACTACACGCCTCATCCATACCTGTACTTCTACTACTAGACCCTTCATCTACTGTATACCTGTACTTCTATAACCCTTACCAACTATACCTCCACTACTACATCGCTCATCTATACCTGTTCTACTACACCCCTCGTTTATACCTGTACTACTACTACATACCTCATCTATACCTGTACTACTACACCCCTTATCCACTATACCTCCACTACTACACACATCTTTACCTGTACTAATACACCCCTTATCTACTTTACCTCCACTATTACACCCCTCATCTTGACCTGTACTACTACAACCTTTATCCACTATACCTCCATTACTACACCTCTCATCTTCACCTGTACTAATACACCCCTAATTTGTACGTATACTACTACTACTACACCCCTCATCTATACCTGTACTACTACACCCCTTATCCACTGTACCTCCACTACTACACCCCTCATCTTTACCTGTACTACAACAACCCTTATCCACTATACCTCCACTACAACACCCTACCTGGATGTAGGCACAAAGAAGATCTCCTATATTATATGGGGGCACAAAGTGGCACATATTTGGCAAAACTACTTATATGGGGCACAGAGGGGGCTTGTCTACTACATTGGGGCACAAAGGGGGCTTGTCTACTACATTGGGGTACAGAGGGGGCTTGTCTACTACATGGGGGCACAGAGGGGGCTTGTCTACTACATGGGAGAACAGAGTGGGCGTGTCTACTACATGGGAGCACAGAGTGGGCGCGTTTACTACACAAAGGGGGCTTATCTACTACATGGGGACACTGTTAACATGAGAAACAATACAGTTGTCTCAAACGTCATTAAAATTGTATCTCACGCTGCAAGGAGAAAAATGTTGTGTTTATTTAGCAAAAAGGAAAAAAATTCACATTGAAATCAAGAATCACCTAAAAAATTTATTAAAAATTAAGATTTTATTTTTTGGCCCTACCTTGAACTGAGGTGATATTATAATATACGGTATGTTCTGCGGCATGTTCTGTACATGTATAAGGTTATGTTAATATTATGTACTGTATGCTGACTAGAGATGAGCGAACCTTGAGCACGATTGGATTTGTCTTATCCTGAGCATGTGGCATTTGATTACTGGTGGCCTATGGCTGTATCCATGTTTTCCAAGCAGCCCTAAGGGCCTATTACACGGCCAGATTTTTGGGACCTGTCAGGTCAGCTCTCGCTTGCTCTTTGTTCCCTGATCGCTGCCAGCGTTATTACACGCAACGACAGCAACAGGGTAAGGGCGGGGTGGGCCGCGGGGGGCCTGCCCAGGAGATCTTTAGATCGTCCGGGAAGCCCAAAGTGCCTATTAGTTAGTGCCTATTAACACTAGCTATTAAGGTGCGTTTACACGTAACGATTATCGTGCGAATTTGAGCGATAACGACCGAATTCGAACGATAATCGTACGTGTAAACGCAGCGAACGATCACGCGACGAACGAGAAATCGTTCATTTTGATCATTCAACATGTTATCAAATTGCCGTTCGTAAAAAATTCGCTGATCGTTCCGTGTAAACAGTCTTGGCGATAGCCCGGCCCCCCTCTCGCAGCCCGGCCCTCCGCTCATCCGCAGCCCCCTGCGCCGCTCTGATCGCCACCCCCGCCGCCCCGATCGCCACCGCTCTGATCGCCCCCGCCGCGAGCAGGTCTTCGAAATCCCCAACTCCCCTCTTCAGTGCATTGATTGGCTGAAGAGGGGAGCCGGGAATTTCAAACGGCTCTTCTTCAGCCAATCAGTGCTCCTCAAAGCACGGCAGCACTGATGCTCGCGGACGGGGCGGTGGGGGGGGGGGGGTGGCGATCGGAGCGAGCGGCGGCGGGGGTTGGCAATCGGAGAGGCGGGGGTGGAGATCGGGGCGGCGGGGGTGGCGATCGGGGCGGCGGGGGTGGCGATCAAAGCGGCGGCGGGGGTGGCGATCAGGGCAGCGCAGGGGGCTGCGGATGACCGTGGGGCCGGGCTATGGATGAGCGGGGGGGGGGGGGCGGGCTGGGCTGCAGGCACGCGATCGCAAAACGATTTTTCCGCACGATATATCGTACCGTCTAAACGCTGATCATTATGTAAAAAAAATTGTTACTCCGACATCGTTAATCGTACGATCGGGTCAATTATCGTTTCGTGTAAACGCAGTATTACACCAAGCGATTATTGGCCAAATACAGCCGATAATAGCTCGGTGTAATAGGGTCTTTAGGGCTGCATTGAACTTCTTCGGCCACCGATAATCAAATGCTGCACGCTAAAGGTTTGGGCGAACCCAAGTGCGCCCAAAGACCGCTCATCTCTAGTCAGCATACATTGTATACATGTAAGTATAGCTGAGCCACAAAACATATAACATCACTTCAGTCCAAGCTACCATAATAAGCCTTTATTTAAAGGTACAAATAATGAAAAATAAAAACGTTTTCACTTATGAGCTTGGATTTCTGTTAAAGGAGACCTGTCACCCCCCGTGCCGGGGTGACAGGCTCCCGACCCCCAGCTAGATCCCCTTATACAGACCTCATCTGGCCGAGTCCCGCACCCGGAGCCGGTCATGGGACGGAGATATCCCGGTCAGAAGCCGGCTCCATTCATTCTCTATGGACGCCAGACTTCTCCCCACAGTGCGCGCCGGCTTCTGACCGGGATATCTCCGTCCCGGAACCGGGAGTGGGACTCGGCCAGATGAGGTCTGTATAAGGGGATCTAGCTGGGGATCGGGAGCCTGTCACCCCGGCATGGGGGATGACAGGTCCTCTTTAATAGGATTCACTGAATTGAATATACCAGCCTATTGGGGCAATCTTTATTGAGCCTGGAGCTGTAAACATTTCCCACAGTTTTCAATATTTTCCATTTTGCTTTTGAGCCAAGACTTTTTAAATCTATCATGCATGATGCCATCACAGAAAACCATGCAGCACTATTTTTGCCCTTTTTTATAAGCTGCTGAAGTAGACTATAAAATCATTCTTTTGTATTTTAAATAATCCTGTTTCAATTGGTGAACTTGAATTGATAACGGTAATTGAATCTCACAGGCATGAAAGAAAGTTATTCTAGTTAACTTAGCCAATAGGAAGAAAGACGATCCTTTAAGAAGAATACCTCCCATGGAAAAATCTTTAAAAACAGAATATCTATTTAAATTTTATGGATATGACAACTTTAGAGATGATGCAAGCCTGATGTTTTGTAAGATATATTTTGAGACATGAAGATAAAATTAGGCCTGTGTTATTCATGCAGAAACACAATGTCTGGATTAATGATGTTATTTAAGTAGTATGTGCTTGTTACTGTATATGCACAGACTATGTTCACACTACGTAAGTTACGCATTAATCATGGCCATTGTTGCCGATTTGCAACAACGGCCTTGATTACTATGTAACTTAGTAGTGCTGCCCTCTATGGAATCCCGTCTGGAGTGTATACACATAGTATACGCTCAGACCGGGACCCCTAGCGGCACCGCAAAAAACTGACATGTCAGTTTTTTTGAAGCCTCTATTCACTGAATAGCGGCCGCTGAAAACCTCATTGTGAGTCGAAACGTCGTATTGCTTGTGAGCACAATAAAGTTTTGAAGGCTGTTTGGAAGATTGGATGCTGTTGGACTCTCTTGTTGTAGCTGCATTTAACTGTCTTAACCCTGCCGTTCTGTTTGGTCAAAAATGACCGAATTTGAAATTTGGTATTTTTAAATATAATATGAAACTTGTGGTTCATTGACTTTTCCTCATTTGAGGGGTTCTTACTAGAGATGAGCGAACCAGCCGGATTTCTGGTTCGTATGAATCAGAAATCTCGGTGGCTGACTCCCGCTGTCTGTTCCCTCCGTGCAGCGGGTAGATACATCGTAAGGAACGCCTGGAAAACTGGCATACAGCCATTGGCATTGGCTGTATCCCAGTTTTCCAGGCGTTCCTTACGATGTATCCACCCGCTGCGCGGAGGGAACAGACAGCGGGAGTCAGCCACCGAGATTTCTGATTCATACAAACCAGAAATCCGGCTGGTTCGCTCATCTCTAGTTCTTACTAATAGCAGTTTTTATTTATTTATTTTTTGTTTACTTTTTGCTCCACGTCTTTTTTTACTCTTGTACTGTTCGGTCAAAAATGACCAACAGCCTTTTATACTAATCTCCAGCCATTTTTTGAAAAAAGAAAATGAGTTATAATCTCATTTTGGTCAATCAGTAACCGAGACAACAGAAATCCAGACATGATGTTACATTACAATCCCACTTAAGGGGCAGTTGATACTCCAGATTAACTCATAGGCTCTTACACCTGTAAACGCAAAAATAATCGGTGGCCAATGGTTGTTTTTTACAATATTCTTGATGTGTCTGTGTAAAATGTATTTTTGTTATGGCGAAATACGGTGAAATAGATCCAAATTGGAACAAAAATAAACTGTATAAAAGAAGAATGGGAATTTTTTTTTAGAGGAATTCGGAAAATCACTGGTTAGCTCATATATTGAGCAAAGAAAAGTAACCCCCAGAGGTGATAGAGCTGCAGCCATTGTCCACAGGATCCAACAGCATGCTGAAGAAAGTGAACCCCAAGGGCTTCCACAAGCACTGCGACGATGGCCACGGCCTCCACCAGCAGTGCAACCAGCCTAAAACGGAAATAATGCGCCTTCTTTCCAACAAGTAATCACAAATCAAACGTGATATGTTGCAAAGTACTTATGCAAAAGACATGTAAATTATACTTGTGACAAATGCAAATAGTAAATTTAGCACCTTGAACCTTATTTCACATTTTATATAGAAAAAAACTAGACTTTTTTTTTTAAGTTATAGTTTACAGTTTTATAAAGACTTTTTTTGTGCAAATGTTTTTGTGTGAATAATGCAATAAGGCCATCTAACTTTTTTTGACAAAAAAAATATAAATTAAGTTTTTTATTTCATTTTTCATTTGTTTATGAGCAACCATGTTCATATACAGTATTATAATGCAAAAGATATTCAAATAAAACACTAGTTAGTTACCAATCCAGACCTTAATAGGCCCGGTCAAAAATGACCAAAACATTATATGTGTATAGTAGAACCGAACAGAACAGCATGGTTAATTAGTGGGTGCAGCGATTGGCCACACCCACTAAAAGCCGCGGTCCCGGGCTGCAGAAAGCAGCTGGGATCGTGGCTGTTCAGAGCGGGGTCGCGGCGTGGCCCCTCTATGAACCGCTTCACCTGCTGCAGGACATACCTGTACTGTAGTTATATAGACAATAATAAAGATGCTATTCTTACCTCATGGCGCTCTTCAGTGTCCTCCTGCTGTGTCTCTGCGTCCTGCACTAAGCGCTATCACCACCTCAGTCTGCTCAGCCAATTACTGGCCATAGCACTGACCCATCTCAGTCAGTGATTGGCTGTCACTCTTGTGAGAAGTCTGTATTAGAGGTAGAGATGGCAGTGTTCAGCAGGGGACCTGATGACACCTCAGAAGGACCCCAAGAGAGCGTGGTGAGTTAAGAATAAAATCTTTATTATTTCTGATAAAACTGAAACAATATATGAAAGTTTTCTCACACTTGAGTGCCCATTTAAAGGGAACCAACCAGCACAATGGTGCTAATATGGTTCCCTGCAGCAGTGTATAGTGCCTGTAAAGTAGTTGTCGCGGCTGAAGCAGTAGCTTTGCTGAGGAGAAAAATATGTTTTATTAGGCCGCTCGAGGGGTGGCAACTAGTCACCACTCTTTTCCTGTCAGCAAGTAGTGCGGGGATGATTGACAGGCAGAGAGCTGTGACTAGTCTCTGGCCACTGATTGGGCATGGAGCATTTTGCAGAGGTGCTGCATACCTTGGGAGAGCTTCCCTGAGCATGTGTCCAACCAAATGATAATAATTATTACAGACACTGAAAGTTGGTGCCCCGTCAATGTGGAGCCAATGTAATGTTATAGAGTACAGGACCTTCAGTTCATAGAACTAAGGGCGTCACACAATATACTAGGCTGTATTGGTCACATGAATAAATGAACATAGTCCTCACTGAGCTCGTAAAGAGACATTGTTAGAGAGCCAGCACGGGCGGGCGGTACCTCACGTAAAGTCTCTGAGAGGAAGTGTTTACGGGATAGAGAAGGCGGGAACAGCAGGATCCGCTCAGCAGTTGTGAGGAGGGGGAACACAGGTCAGTGGGAGGAGAGCGGCAACCTCGGGGTGGGGCATCGCTGTCTGTAGGACGGTTAGGAAACCAAGGAAACAGAATGCCATGGAGGAAGCGGGACCCGGTCATTGTCAGTGCTGAGCTGGGCGGTCGGTTGGTGCAGAGCTGATCCGTAGCGGCAGGTGAGTGTGTACGGGTGCTCAGTGCGCGCCCCGCTGTCATGCGGCTTTATGATCGCCCTTGCAGTTACAGCCGCGGTAACGTGTCAGAGTTGTGTTTTTCTATCTTCTGAGAACCATCCACGCAAGGGTCGCGTGTGTAGCATAGTGTGAGCCTGCTGCTCCTTTCCATGTGCGAGGTACGGGATCATGTGATTGCTGCCTTTTATTAGCTGCCCATCTGTATAGACGTGGCCCATAACATAAGGCACAGATCATTGTAGCGTTATTTCCATCAGTGCTCTCTAATTACACCACTTTGGGGTTCATATAATTTTACTGATTAAAGCTAGTTGTTTGTTTTTTTTTGACAGGTAATAAAAAATATTTATTTTTTAGTTTTCCTATTTTTTTTGGTGTTACCACTCCCAGTGTCCTCGCTGCGCCGCATCACCGAGCTCCCAGACCCCGC
The DNA here is from genome assembly GCF_027789765.1 of Dendropsophus ebraccatus. Taxonomy (NCBI): domain Eukaryota; kingdom Metazoa; phylum Chordata; class Amphibia; order Anura; family Hylidae; genus Dendropsophus; species Dendropsophus ebraccatus. The sequence goes on along the minus strand of NC_091456.1, from coordinate 56,366,607 downwards.
CGGCTGTCATCTTCTCCCAGGTAAGTCACGACCCAGGTTCAACGTCACAGATTGGTGGGATTTAGCCTGCTCAGCCAATCAGTGACTGCAGTGGTATCCCGCCCCAGTCACTGACTGGCTAAGCAGGGCATCCGTCAGCCGGGTCGTAACGAAGTCGGGGACCAGGAGCTGGATGCGGCACAACGTGGACACCGGGACAGGTGACTATAACCTCTTTTTTTATTTTCTCCCCCCCCTCTAACCGGACTCCTCCTTTAAAACCTGAAAACTTTATTTGAACATGTTAAAAGGAATTGGTACAAAATATGTACTGTATGTTAAAAATAATACAAAAACTCACTGACTATTTCAAATCCATCAGGATTTTTAGGATTCTCAGTCATCATTCTAGGACTAATGGTGCGTTACACAGAGAGATTTTTGAAGGCAAAGCCAGATACAGACTATAAACAGGGAACACGTCATAAAGGAAAGACTGAGATTTCTCCTCTTTTCAAATCCCTTTCTGGCTTTGGATTTTTGTAAATAAAGTTATCTATAAAACAGCATGTTCAAGTGCGGTACCTGCGACTTTATTAATAATACAGAAAACGGGGCCTGATACGGAAGTCAGAACCCCCTCCATCTCCTACTTTTTTCTCTTATCCTGTGGATAGGGGAAACATACATTTTTCCTGGAATACCTCTTTAAATGCATCTTACTGTCTGACAAATACAGTATATTGCTGGGAAAACTTTTTTTTTTATTAAGGTGCGTTTACATGTACAGGATCTGCAGCAGATTTGATGCTGTGTTCAGTTATTTAGTTACAATGATATCAAATCTTCTGCGGATCCTATACGTGTAAATGCACCCTTGAAGGGAACCTATAAACTGCAATTCAGTTTCCAAACTGCTGACACTGTAAAGGTACATACACACTACGGAATTGCGACGGAAAGGCAGTCGCGTACTCTGGCGGTCGCACGCGTCTCCACCCTGGCCATGAACTCCATTCTATGCACAGGTGGATTCTTCCATCCATCCAAAGACTGAACCTGATTCCGTAGTGAACGTACCATTAGAGAGAAGGGGAAGCATTAAAGGGACATCAGCAGATTCCTGCAGCCGTATACCTCATATTTACGCCGCCACTCTTCTTTTCTTTGGTGGTCCCACTACTTTTAATAACTTTATTAAAAAAGAAATAAGTTAAAAAAAGAATAATCTTGTTAGGAGAAATGGGGGGGGGGGGGTTAACCAAGAAATGTTCTTATCTTACATCTGACAGATTCCCTTTCACATTGTCATGCCAAAACTTCTAACTGAAGGATGCAGTTGAAATTAATTTATATTGTGTTTCTGTTTTCACAGAGCAAATTCTTTTTTGATTAAGATGATTGATTCAGTGAGAATACGCCATCAAGGGGCCATGGACTTCAGGTCCCATTATGACTACTTGTGCGTCTTACAAGACTCTGTTCCATTACAAGCTGTAAAAGCCGGTCTCAAACAAGGATCACTCAGCTTTAATGCAGATAGAGTAAAATTATCTGATTGGCCACCCATTCTTAATACTCTGAAAATCAACAAAAGTTTGACGCATGTAGCTATTAAAAGCTGTCATCAACCCGGACTTGGAGAGTCAGGTTGGTAAAATGTCTCATATAAATTATTAATGGTTGTACAAGAAAAGGGTTGTAGTTGTTGAAAATTTAAAGTGTATCTATCATAGCAACATGTCAGAAATGTGTATCGGTGGGGGTCCGGGTGCTGAGACCCCTGCTGTTCGCTAGATTGAAGGAGCAGATGGGCACTGCCCCTTCATATATGTTCTAAACTGCTATAGAAAGAAGTCTACTGCATTATAATGGAAGTCTATGGAACTTCTGGCAATTCCTTATACCGGAAGTCTCATAGGCTTCCATTATAACAGTAGACCGCTTGTATTAAACTGGTTATCCAGCACTACAAAAACATGGCCACTTTTTCCCCTCTCTTGTCTCCAGATTGGGTGGGGTTTGGAACTCCGTTCCATTGAAGTAAATGGAGCATAATTGCAAACCACACCTGAACTGGAGACGAGAGGGGGAAAAGTGGCCATGTTTTTGTAGCACTGGATAACCCCTTTAACTGTTAGGAACAAAAAAGAAGAGGGAGAGAACCTAGACCCCCACTGATACAAACTTTTGACTTGTAAATAAGGGTAATTAATAGAAATGAGTGCATCCCGAGCATGCTTGGGTCCATATGAACCCAAGTGTGCAGCATTACCAGTGGCTGCAGAGGTTGGATGCTGCACTTGGGAGTCCATAAAAACATAGATACAGCCTCTAGGCGGCCTTAGGGCTGCATCTATCTTTAGCCACAAGTAATCAAATGCAGAACGCTTGAAATTCACACATCTCTAGTAGTTACATTTTAATGCTAGTTACTTTATATTTACAAGAACCTTATTTCTCTTATTCCTTAAAGCAGTTAATTGGTAATGACAAGTACTTTTCATTTAGACTGATTAAGATTAGATGTCTAGGGAATATGTCAAAAGTTTTGATCGATCGAGGTATTCCCCCCCCCCCCCCCCCCCCCCCCCCCCCATCCCCCCACACCAGTCAGGAGAATGAGCGGGGAGAGCAGTCACCGCTGTCATTCATCACTGTCTAGTGGCCCCTTAGTCTTATAACAGAGCCACCTGGATAGAGATCAGTGGGGTTATTTTTTATTCACTGTGTTCATTTAGCCCTTTTTCCCTGCATGCATTCTGGGACCTAATGCTGAAGAAATGTTGACGATTCTTTAGGCTGATTGCTCTTGAGAAATGCCAAAGAATCAATGGGACAGGGGGAACTTCAAGATTGAAATTCCTCGCCTATTCCTATACTGTGCACAGTTACAGTACAGCTGCTGTATGTCCTGTGCTCTCTACTGCCCCCTTTGTTGATGACAGAAACTGTCTAAAGCAGGAGATTTGCTACAAATTTATATAATTTTATGACACCAGTAATTTGAAAGAAAAAATATTTCACTGGATTACCCCTTTAATGGCACTATTTTGGGGTTTACATAACTTACTAACTGATTAAAGGGAAACTAAGCTAAAGGGAAAATGTTTAGGAGAAGCTAACCTACAGTTATGTTTCCATAGCACACGGAACACTGAGAATGAAGGTAATTTTATTACCTTCGTTCTTAGCGCTGTTTTACCAAATCTTCACTTTAATCAATATGTAAATTAAACATTTTGGTTCCCCGGGGGTGGGAATACAGCTGCTAGTGCACCAATCCTCCCTCCCCCTCCTCTAGTGCTTTGCAGTGATGAGCAATGGAGGGCGTCCCACTTAATATTCATGAGGGGGGGGAGGATTGGTGCGATGGGGGCCAGAGTCTACTTTACATATTATTTAAAGTGAAGATTTTGTGAAAACAGCAGAAAAATGAAGGTAAGAAAATTACATTAATTCTCGGCATCCCAAGCACTATGTCATAGTTGACTGACAATTTCAGTTCCAGTCTCTAGACCTGTAGTCACACTGTATTGAGTTGTATCCAACTGACTTTAATTACTGCTGTTTTATTTTTAATAACGTGTATTTAATTTCATCTTTTCTGTTTAAAAAGATTACCCCCTAATTGAATAATGCTTGTTCAGCAGATTCTGATAAATATGGAGTCCACTTTAGAAGACGAATACCTTCTATTCGATCTAAAGACATGACCTTCCAACTATGTAGGACACTTGCAGCCTGTTTAACTGTGTCCAGTTCTTTAAAACAATTGGAGCTCCATGGACTTCCGTTAAGGGAAAGAGATTTAATAAGCTTAGCAAAGGCAAGTATTTACTAAACTAATGTTTTATAATGTGGATATCTCAAAGTTGGTAAGTGACTTACGGGAGATTATTAAAGATGAGCGAACCTCGAGCACGCTCTGGTTTTTCCAAACCCGAACTCTGGGCATTTGATTACAAGTGGCTGAAGAAGTTGAATGCAGCCCCAAGGCTGCCTGGAAAATGTGGATACAGCCACAGAGTGTGCTCAGGGTTCGCACATCTTTACAGGTTATAGATGTTGAAGGGGTTGTGACATCAGAGAGCTGATTTTGCATGGAGAAGCTATGGTCAGCCAGGCATTTGTGGCTGCTTCAGTACAAATGGTGTTTAATCAGCTTAAAGGTTACCTATCACACTAACATTGGGCATAAAGGTAAGGAAACGTGCTGATACATCAGCCAGCACGTGTCCTAACCATCCCCCTGTCCCCCCCCCCCCCCGTCCCATGAACATTCAGCCCGCAAAGTTAGTTTAATCGTGTCCCGCGCTCTATGCAAATTACCATACAAGTAGTCACGGTGGGCGGGGTCTTCGTCAAGTAGTCACTGGGTCCTGGGTCGGCTCCTGTGCTATAACCCCTCCGGGCGTGTTGCAAAGCGGCGCCTGGTGACGTCACTCGGGGGGGCGGCATTGCACGTCGGCCACGCTGACGTCTTTACTAAGCTGCGCATGCCTGAGAAGACGCTGCTGTACTGCGCTTGCGCGGCGTAGTACAGCAGCGGCCTCACCCACTGTACTGCGCATGCGCAGCTTAGTAAAGACGTCGGCGTGGCCGACGTGCAATGCCGCCCCCCCGAGTGACGTCACCAGGCTCCGCTTTACAACACGCCCGGAGGGGTTACAGCACAGGAGCCGGCCCAGGACCCAGTGACTACTTGACGAAGACCCCGCCCACCGTGACTACTCGAACAGCCGCCCCGCCCACCGTGACTACTTGTATGGTAATTTGCATAGAGCGCGGGACACGATTAAACTAACTTTGCGGGCTGAATGTTCATGGGACGGGGGGGACAAGGGGATGGTTAGGAAGCGTGCTGGCTGATGTACCAGCACGTTTCCTTACCTTTATGCCCAATTTTAGTGTGATTGGTTCCCTTTAATCATTAAACTTCTGACATGTCATATCGGTCGAGGTCCCGGTGCTGAGACCCCCACCAATCAGAATGAAGGGGCAGCAGCCCGCAGCAGCGCATGCTCTGCCTCTTTGACTCTTTCTCACTGCTAAAGTAGCGGTGGACGGAGTTATAGTGGAGCCCTATGGAACTTCTGGTACAGCGATTACCAGAAGTTCCATAGGGCTCCATTATAATTCTGGTGACTGCAACTTTAGCAGTGAGACGGAAATGAAGTCGTAGAGCGCACACTGCTGCATTATAACAATCGTCGGGGATCTCGGCACCCGGACCTCAACAGTACAATCCTCTGACATGTCAGAAGTTTGTTTAAATAATGGGTACTAGGGATGGTCCGAACCTGCCGAGGTTCGGGTTCGTATGAGCCCGAACGCTCGGCAGCAGACTCCCGCTGTCTGCCCGCTCCGTGGAGCGGGCGGATACAGCGGGAGGAACGCCTGGAAAACTGGGATACCGCCTATGGCTATAGCTGTATCCCAGTTTTCCAGGCGGTCCTCCCGCTGGATCCAGATAGCGGGAGTCATTACCAAGGGTTCAGGTTCGTACGAACCCGAACCGAACTCTGTTCGGACCATCCCTAATGGGTACCCTTTAATAGCCAACTGTAGGTTATACTTGTGGGCTTGAAGCCACCAGAAATGAAGCTACTGTTGCAAGAGCGATTCTCTATTCTGGGCCATGGAGCAAAGTCCTAAACATCCCCTTGTTAATGCACATAGGCCCTCAGGACAGGTCAGTAATGAGAGACTTACCACAAAGCGGAGGAGTATAGCTACTTGTCATCTTGTTCCATTTCTTAATCCTTAAACTAAAGTCTAATGAGATTAAAAACTGTTTGTTAGGTCATTGAATGTTTTATACAGAATTTGGCTAGTTGTTCTTATGCCTGTATAAAACAATATTAGGAGTTTGTTTCTCAAGTAGCCTGTTTTTCTGTTGCCTAAGGGATTAGCTGCCTCGTCATCCTTGGAGAGCTTAGCTTTACCATATTGTTCATGTGGAGATGAAGGCCTGAAAAGTAAGTACATGAAGTTGATATTTAAATATATGCATAGTAGATTGTATAATTGGATTATCATTTTTTTTTATTTTTATTTTGGCCTTGTCTTCTGTTAAATTGCTTATCCGGATCTATGGTCTGCTAATAATCTGCCTTTTAGCACAGTCAGACCCTCTTAGCACAGTGGGCTACTGGGAGCATAGTATCCATGTATACTTACCCGTCCCACTCTGCCACAGTTGCTGGTTCCAGGCCGCCCAGTGTCTGCAGCTGTCCCTTCCTTTTTTTTCTTTTTTTTTTTTTTTAGAACTTCTGCTGATATGCCATGTGGACTACACAGTATTTTGTCTATATGGAATGGTGTAAATGGCCAATTAGGCACGGCTCGCAGATAGAGTTTTGGTCAATATTTTTAGCCTAATCCAGAATTAAAAATAAAACACACAATTTTTTTTAATTTTTATTAGATTGATTTTCAACATACATTGAATGCAGAGTGGCAACGTGGTCTTAGCACGGCAACAAGGTCACCAGTTGACATGAATGTATGTTGGAAATAGACAAAAAGCTGTTATTAGGCCACTGTTACACACTGCAGTTTTGCTATGCAGCTTTAAAGCCAAAACCAGGTGAGGATCATAATGAATGAGATAATATAAGGCCCCGTTCACACAGAGCAAAAGCGGCGGACAATTCTGCTGCGGAATGCCGCTAGCCTCCATGTTATAATGACACTGTGGGAGGCTCTCGCGCTGAAGAATGAACTTCAGCGCGGAGAGACGCTGAGCAATGGTGCACGCGAGCCTCCTATAGAGTGTCATTATGACACGGAGGCTGGCGGAATTCCGCCGCTCTTGCACTGTGTGACCGGGGCCTAAAGAACTAATGATACTTCTAGTGAAGTCTGACTCTTGCTCGAGAAGTTAACTTTTCAATCCTGTAAAGTCTAAATACATTCCATACTCTTCAACAAGAAGAGAGTTACACATTTATTTATTTATTTATTTTTTTTTGGTGAAGCAGAATTTCTTACCTCCCCTACCTGACCTCATTTTTAATAAGTTACAACATTGTTTACATGGTACTTAGAGTGCATAGTATGGGGGCAAAGAACCTTGGCATTCTTGGCACTAAGCTTCACTGAAAAGGAACTTATTGAAACCCTAAAATAGTTAGTGTGTTCAGATTTCCTTCCTTCCTTTCAAACACCCCCCCCCCCTTCATTCACTTCTCCCTTCCTCCTGATCAGATCATAAGGTTTTGAAATGTATGGTTAGATCTGGGGCTGAGCAATATTGGCCTAAATCAATATCGCAGTTAATAGCACATTTAGCTGCAGTAACGAGAATTGACTGATAATTCTGACACGCCCCTTTTGTAAGCCATACACACTTGCCATACCAGACTGGCGATATTTTGATTTAAAAAAGGTGTAGGGAAAAAAAACCACTGAGCAGCAACACAAGTATGTGCCATTGAGTCTATTCTCATTTTTATTATTATTTGTCATGATTAGGGGGTCTCTGCAGAGACCTGGACGTGTATACACAGGTATACAGAATATGCAAAGAAGGGGTCCGTGGAGCCTAAGTTACGAGTCTCAAAACACATCCATCCACAGACTGCAGTTTTGGGGTATTTGCCCCTCGTTAGTGTGGAGTAGGATTCTGGCTACCGGGGGCAATGAAAAATAGACCAACAAAACACAACAATCACTGAACTCAGGGAAAACAGCGAAAAAAATCCAATGGAGTACTCATTTAGGAGTCTCCACTGATTGTCCCCTACAAAATTTGAATATGCAAAGAAGGGGTCCGTGGAGCCTCAATTACGAGTCTCAAAACACTGGAATAGCCAGATATCCCTCTCTCCAGAGAAGGAAGACCATTGCCAAGGAGCGCCAAACCACTCTAATACGTAGTCCCCCAGGTCCTCACTTTGTTGCGAGTTTTGGGACCTAAATAGGGAAACACCAGGGTGGTCCCTGTAAGTCAAAGTCTAACTCTGTGGCGAGTTTAACAACATAAGACAAGGGTTACCGAGACTAGGTATCCATCCACAGACTGCAGTTTCGGGGGAATTTGCCCCTCGTCAGTGTGGAGTAGAATTCTGGCTACCAGGGGCAATGAAAAATAGACCAACAAAACATAACAATTACTGAACTCAGGGAGAACAGCGAAAAAAATCCAATGGAGTACTCATTTACGGGTCTCCACTGATTGTCCCCTACATACAGCCACTACAGGACGTGTACAGCCACTACAGGACGTGTACAGCCACTACAGGACGTGTATACACAGGTATACAGCCACTACAGGATGTGTATATACAGGTTTACAGCCACTACATGACGTGTAAACACAGGGGGTCACATAGGGATAGGTGTGTATGACTATACAGTGTGTGTGTGTGTGGGGGGATATGTATTATTATACAGAGGGGAGGGGGGGTTGAGGGTGTATTACTATACAGGGGGCACATAGGAATGGGGGGGGGCTGATAGGGGTTTATGACTATAAGGGGCACACATAGGGATAATGGTATGGGACTATACAGAGGGCACATAGGGATAGGGGTATATTACTATACAGGGGCCACATGGGGATAGGGATGTATTACTATATGGCCCTGCTGCACAGTATATGGGCATGGTGCACATTATATGGGCACTAACAGCTCCGGAAGACACCACAGGCAGACTAAGGGCACACAGCTGCTCCAGCACCTAGGCACAGAGAAGAAGAGGATCTGCAGGGGCTTGCAGCTGCTTCCCTCCTCCATGCTTCGGAGCAGGTGCAGCAGCTCCTTCCTGCAGAGTAGTGACAGCTCCAGGTCACAGAACTGCTCGGATGGCCAGGGGCAGGGGGGGGGGGGGCGCTCTGGCTGGACGGGACACCAGGTGCAGGGGGGCGCTCTGGCTAGACGGGACACCAGGGGGTGCTCTGGCTGGGCGGGACAGATGGGGGGGCGCACTCTAATGGACGAGCCAGGTCGTGTGTGTGTGTAGGGGGGCCACTTTTACAGGACAGGTCCGGTGGGGTGGTGGTGGTTGGGTCTTTGGGCACAGAGAAAGAGAAGGGGATCTGCAGGGGCTGGCAGCTGCTTCCCCTCCTCTAGGCTTCGAAACAGGTGCAGCAGCTGCTTCCTGTGGGGTAATGACAGCTCTGGGTCACAGAACCCCTCTGAGGGGCCAGGTACGGGGGGCTCTCTCATGTGACAGGCTGGGCAGCAGAGACAAGGAGTACTGCAAATACCTTTCTGGTATTGAGGTCGGTTAACTGACGCCAGAGATGGTATCGGTATTTTTGCAGTTTATTGCCCATCCCTAGTTAGATCCTTTCTGGCATACATAGCACTGAACTCCCAGATGTCACCACCGGCCTAGTTATCTAGTACGATTGAGAGAGAGTGCTGCTTTTATGTGCCCACATCTGTCCTGATCATTCCTTTGTGCTTCCTGCAGTCTCTGTCAGTCCTGATTGCTCCATGCTGAACACACACCCCTTCCCATTGCTGTCATGTGACCACACAGACCTCTGACAGCAGCCCTGCTTCTCTATTCTAGCCTGTTGTACTACACTACTGCATTATGGGGATCTGCGGCTCCAGGGCCGGCGTCAGCACCTGGCTAACTAGGGCAAATGCCGGGGCCCACAGCTCCTCTAGGGGCCCACTCCCGTTTGTTACTACATTTTTTTGTTAGTAAAAAAGAAAAAAAAGTGTAGTAACAAAGGGGGCTGGGCCCCTAGTGGCCGCATGTGACAGTTAGGGGCCACGCCGATACATACTGGGGCCCCCGGCACCTGTCTTCCTTCACAATTCTTCCCTACAGCCGAGTAGGAAAGGACCTTTGAGTGTGTAGGACCTTTGATGATGTCACGGGTCATGTGATCGGACACCTGACCTGATAGAGGGCAGCACGGTAGGCTCTGCAAACTAAGTGTTCTGTATGTGCTGGTTTCTAGTTGTTTTGTGTATAGAGGTCCTGCTGTAATATATATATATCTATTACAGCAGGATATATATATGTTACAGCAGGACCTCTATACACAAAACAACTAGATATCTGTATCTATCTATCTATCTATCTATCTATCTATCTATCTATCTATCTATCTATCTATCTATCTTCTATCTATCTCTGTCTCTCTGTCTCTATCATATAAACATGGTGAGACCCCTAGTTCTCCTATATACAGGTCCTGCAGTGATGTTCAGTGTGTATGTGTATATATATATATATATATATATATATATATATATATATATATATATATATACACTGTATATCACTGCAGGATCTGTATATAGGAGAACTAGGGGTCTCACCATGTGTTTATATATATATATATATATATATATATATATATATATATATATATATATATATATATATATATAATCATGCTGGTGCTGCTAGTTCTCCTGTATACAGCTCCTGCTCTGTGTGTGTGCGCTTGTATATATACACATACACACACATTCACACACACACACACACAGCAGGAGCTGCATGCAGGAGAGATCAGGAGATACAGGAGGAGAAAGATATGCAGCAGCCGCATGTTTCTTTTGCTGCAAATCTTTCCTCACCTGTCTCTCCATGATTTGCTCCTCAAAGGGGCCCGCCGAGGCTCTGTCGCCCGAGGGCCCACTAAAAACTGGAGCCGGCCCTGTGCGGCTCCATCCTGTATCTACAAACTGCTGCTGTGTTATCAGGTTTATGCACTTACTGTACATTATACTCCACATGCTGATTGTTATACTGTACAGTAACTTATATCACATATTCTGCTGTTTCTGAATGTTTGTTTCATTAGTTTTACCTGTTATTCATAATAAAAAAATATTTTTGGGATGTGGAACCAATTGTCTGCATATCAATGATTTCTTATGGGAAAATTTGCTTTGGTTTAAGAGTGGATTTGGATTACAAGCACAGTCCCGGAACGAATTATGCTCGTAATCCAAGGCACCACTGTATATATGTGTGTGTGTGTGTGTGTGTGTGTGTGTATGTATGTATATGCATATATATATAATATTGCAATTTAAACGGCATCAGCATAATGTGGAAAGTGTGTTCATGTGACATTTTGTTTTGGATATAGTTATATAGACTATAGAGAGGCAGAGGCTGTACGCTGTTGTTTCAATTAGTATGTACACGTTGTTAACAGCTGTCAGGCTCTTATTGACACTTGATGTCACACCTATCTGGGAAAAATGTAACCATACAGATTGCTAAAGCAATGGACACAGTGAGTCATTCATTCCCCGGCAGAATTTCCTTCTGTGACATGCTGCTTTTATTTTGAGGGTCTTATTCCTACAGTACCCTTGGTTGCCATGGAGATTTGAAGAGTATAATTTTAAAACTGTATTTTCGAAGCTGTAACGCCTTCTACAATCAGCTGTTTTGATGTGCTCCAATATGTGAATTAATGAACTTTCAATGAAGCAATCACTCTTTAAATAGCTTAGCCGTCTCCAATTTGTGTACTTCTAATCCAATGACTTAATGATTTCTCATCTGTTCATCTGTGGGAGTAATAGTTGCATATGGTAAAAAAAGGAGATTAAAGCCCAGTTCCACTTGCAAAACCAGTTTTGAGTCACCTAATAACAAGGGGGTTGTTCTACATTTACATCTCTTCTTCCCTCAAATCGGGCCATTTACTTTTAGGGTATGTTCACACTGAGGAATCTGGGTGGATCGCCCGCCTAGGATTCTGCAGCTCGCTCACGGTTGCGCGCATGTCTGCCCGTGCCATAGACTCCATTGTATAGTTGAGTGGATTGCTGTCCGTCCAAAGAACGAACATATTAATTCTTTGGAAAGATGGCAGAATCCGCCCAACCATAGAATTAAGTCTATGGCACAGGCGGAAATGTGCATGGGGTGAGCAACAGAATCCGTGGGAACTTCTTGGGCAGATATCTCAGTGTGAACATACACTTAGGGCCAGTTCACACTGAGGAAACGCGGCATAATTCTGCGTCGCGGAATCCCGCTGCGCTCAGTGTCCTGCTTTGAGCGAATGGGAGAGTCCCCGCTTGTCAGCTCCCTCTCCTCTCTGCTCAAAAAATTAACATGTTAGTTCTATGAGCAGAGAGCGGCGGCAGTGGACGAGCGTGCACTCTCCATTCACTTACAGCAGCACACTGAGCACGGCGGGATTCTGCGTCGGAAATCACCTCAGTGTGAACTGGCCCTTCGGGTAGAAACACACACCAGATCCACAGTGGATTTCACACTGCGAAATGCGCTGCAGATCCCTTGCCTGTCATTTTCAATGAGAATACATACTGACATTGACATCCTGCTGCGAATATGCAAGTTACAACCCCCTTAACCCCCCGCTGGCCGTAGCATACATTACCGGGTCTGCGCTCTGGCTTGCTGATTGGCTGAGCGGTACATCCAGACACAGGGATCCCCCTGAAGCAAGCTGGAGCGTGAAGCAGGTAATATATGCTCCGGCTGGTGGGGGGTGTTCTCTTCTCTTGTGATCCTCTGCCACTGCTATTTTAACAGTGCCCAGTTCTACTGCTGCTCAGCACTTTGTTGTTCCTGTCTCAACACAAGGAAGTGCCCACTTAACTGGCTGAGGTGGGTCAGTTCTGTGGCCACTGATCAGCTTAGCCGACGCTTCCTTGTGTCATCACGGAGATCAGGAAGTGCCAAGCATTGAGACTAGACACCATTGAAATTGGCAGCAGCAGGACATTGATGCAGGTGAGTATACTTTTTTTTTTTTTTTATTTTAATTTAATAAAAAAAAAATTATTTTTAAAAGGAAATCACTGTACAGGTGATGAACAGAAAACCTTTGGTCTCTAGTAGTTTTTCTATGTGGTACAGATGACCTGTTTATGATACAGAAGAAAAGAAGTGATCGCACCTGTTTAATGAATTACCTTGGAGGACAGGCTGCAGAGACCTAGTTTAAAAATGATGCAAAGTATTAAGGATTTTGTAGTATTGCAAACACTCTGGAATGGCTAACATGTTTTTGTCCATGTAGTAATTTGCAAAAGCGTGAAGAATTCACCGACTATCAAAGAAATAGATTTTACTGGGTGTAATCTGACCTGGCATGGAGCTGAATGGATAGCAAGTATTGTAAAGGTAACAAACTTTATGCAACCTGCTTTGATCATTGCTGTTTATTAGTAAATGTGTGACTGGTGTACTATGAATGTCTGTGTTAGTTAGAACTTTAAGAGCAGTACCTATCAGCTTTGGTCTCTGCTTTGTCTAAATGAGGCTTCTTATAATAAAAGTGGTGCATACCAACAAGTTAGAAAAAAACACACAGCTCAAAAATCAACCTGCAACAGGTAGAAATGATAGGTATTAAGCAACCCCTATGAAGGAGCGGTTCTGCAGGTGGTGACCACAGACCATTTCTCTGCTCTCATCTTTTTTGGCTTTTGTTTTGGTCACTTTTGCATTTTGTCGTTGCTGTCACCCCTAGAGGTAGCATGGGACAGTGTCTACAACCCACAGAGGTAAGGCAGCTCATCCAGGATGGCACATCGATGCGAGCTGTGGCAAGAAGGTTAGCTGTGTCTCTCAGCACAGTGTCCAGAGCTTGAGCAGATAACCGGAGACAGACCCGTACACCATGAGATGTGCAGGGGGCTGCAGCAGGACTGCTACCTCCTCCTTTGTGCAAGGAACAGGAGAAGCAGTGCCAGAAAATGACCTCCAGCAGGACTCTCCATGTGTTTGCTCAGACTGTCAGTCACAGACACCATGAGGGGGGTATGAGGACCCATAATTGTGACATGCAACAGATATCGGCAAATATGGGACTGCATTTTGTTACATTAACTCTCTGCAACCTACCAATGTACAGCTTCCTGGCTTTTACTACCACTGTCAGAAAAGTTAGCAGATGAGTGCATTTACTTGGCCATTTATGAAGAATTGAGGCTAGGCTTTCCTTCATAAAGCTAAGGTTCAGTTTTTTCTCCTAGTCTGTATCTAAATACTCTGGCCAGGGCAGGGTAACTTGTCCACTACCTCCTGTAGCTGTGTCCGTGGTTTTTGTATCTCTCATTGAATGCTGCACTTCTGGCCATCTATCCACCAGGGATTGGGCAGCTTCTGTTCTTGGGAATTGTTTGGGTCCTAGCTGTTATTAGACATAAGTTTGTGGTGGTAAGAGGGCATTTTGATTATGACATGCTAAAAGATTCAATCTGGGGATTACATTTCCAGATCATCACCAGTAGCAACTAGAAATCTATAAAAGATGTCTGTCTCCCGCCTTTATAAATCGTATATAAACGCCCCGCAGTATGTTGTAGTTGTTGGCCACTATGTTGGACGATGTGTCCATAAGACTCCTGCACATTTTTAAAGTAGACAACTTTAATCGCCACTCCCTGTGCTGGCTATGTACTCGCGCTGCCTCTGGCAACTGGGAGCATTTATTAAAGTTGCTTATTTTAAAAATGGAGACATATGGGCACAGCACCTGAACACCGTGCCCAACAGCTACACTGTGGTACTGGGGCGCATTTATATCACAAGGGAGCTGGCTGGTTCCCTTTAAAGATATGTTTGCATTCGTCTTTTTTTTCCTTACAGCATCAAGCAACAAGAAGGCACAGTGAAGCTTGGGCAGAAAGCTTAAGATATAGACGACCTGACCTTGACTGCATGACTGGGTTGAGACGGATCTCCTTGAATTGCAATACACTTATTGGAGATAAAGGCGCAAAGGCAATAGCAGATGTACTTGGAGAGGACCTGTGGTTGAAAGGTATGAGAACATTTACACCACCATATTACAAATCCTAAATGCTGAACCATGACCAAACTGCGAATTACATTTAATAGCCTTTGGTGAGCAAACCATGAAATGTGGGATTTCAATAGGACATAAGTAGCAATTTAATCTTTTTTTTTTTTTTTTTTTTTTGGAACAGCTCCATTTACAAAGTAAATTCTGACAACAGAGCAGTGTTCAAGGGGTTTTTCAGTCTAATGTAAATCAGTCATTGGTTAGGGGCCCTATTGCGAAAAATCATTATATCATTTAAATTTAAACGATAATCGTTTTGTGTGAATGCAGGCAATGATTATTATTATTCGCTTATTTGCTGCAAATAAGTAATATGAGTAATTATAGTAATGGTCTAACTTATGACTATCGTTCTGTGCAATATGGACAATGATTTCAGGTAGCTCTCGCTTGTGGTCATTTTTCGTTAAAAATTGCTTAGTGTAATGGGCCCTAACCTCTTCCCGAGCTCTGTCATACATGGGACTGTACATGTATGGCACAGCTCGGGAACAGGTTAACCAATGACTGCTTTGGATGTATCAGGAAACAGACCAGTGTTTCCTGATACATCCAAGCCCAGCTGCTGTCAGTCGGTTCTGTCTAGCATCCCCATAGACTTATAATGAAACCACTTTGGCATAGATCACTGAGAGTGAAATATACTACCATGAGCTTCTTCTGAATGTTGGGGGTCTCAGCAATGACATGTCAAAAGTATTTGTGTCTGGGTCTGTAATGATTGGAGAGGGTCTTGTGAAAAAGCCAAAGATTAGGCAATAATGGAGCATGGGTATTTTGTTCAACACCCATATTTCCTGAATAGCCGACTGTCATTTTTAAATCCTTCCAGTCTTCATTTCAGAGCCATTTGTCCAAGCATACACAAAGGAGAGGTGCATTTCTGTGGACGGGTTCCCTGTATTTTATAGTGGCTGCAGAAAGGGACACAAGAAAAATCACCTGAAAGCACTAGTAACTCTTCTGTCTCAATTTAGTGCTGAATTCACAGCTTACACTGCTCTATAATGTCTATAATATAGTGGAGCAGGTCTGTGTGTGTGGAGTGTATAGGAGCCAACATAGCAACTTGTTTCCAACTATTAGCTCAGGGACGACTGAAAATTAGAAATGGTACCTGCACATGTTAAAACTGGTGACTAATGCAATATACAAGTTGTATTATTATTTTTTCTACCAATAATCTCGTAAAGTTTGCACTAGTTTTCCTTGTTTTACTGTTTTTATTGGAAAAAAAAAGAAATAAAAAATGAGTGTGTGTGTATATGTATGTATGTGTGTGTATGTATATATATATATATATATATATATATATATATATATATATATATATATATATATATTATGCGGCACTTCTTCCTTTCAATCATTTTTCTTATCAAATTTTTGCACGTACATCCATAAGCAATTCAATATATTTGGAGTTATTTAATGTACATATTTGGACTTGCGGGTCCAGTTTAAATAATTTATTCCTCTAATCCAGTTTGCTTTAATACTTTATATTTATCAGTTAATTACTTATGGTAACAAACAATACAATAAATCACAAAACTAGCCCTCATCCAGGGCTACAGTATATGGGCAAATTGGTTTACTCTCAGGTCATGTTTTTACTTGCAGAGTGGTCTTAATGCTATATTTCTCCTTTATACTTCCAATTTTTTATCCTTCCCATTGCTTCTTCTACTCAGAAAGGCACTGTTTACTCAGTTTCCTAGTTTTGCCATCTATAATTTTTTCACACCTATACACATGTTGTATCGCAGCTATTACTTCTTTCACCCCCAGAATATAGCACCTTTCCAATACTTAGCTTACACATTTTTCGCAATGGTCAGAATTATACATATTAACCCTCAATATTTCAGCGGAACATTATTAATTTCTATAAACAATATTGCTATTTGGGGGTTCTTAGGTATATTCAACTCTGGCGATATTCGACGGTAACTCAGAAAAGTGGCTAAGTTTATTATCTGTATAGAACTGCTTAATTAGGCCAATAAGTGTGTCTTCCATTCTCTGATATCCAGATCTATCATGCCCTAAGTGAGGCTGTTCTTTATCCTGTGTAGTTCTATTAGACTAATTCATTGTTGCACATTAAAATATGCACACAACGCATTCATTGTCTCCAATTACACCCCCCCCCTATGTAATATTATTATGACTGTAATTGTTAAAATTTTATAAAAAGAAGTTAAAAAAAAGTGTTTTTTTTCTGCACAGCTGTGTTCTGACTAAGTGTAAAATTTACTAAAAAACTCTTTGAGTGGAGGCACACAAGCACTTCCATAGAGATGTGGTCTGACACTGAAGCAGGCAGAATTCCGGCCCATTTACTCAGTGTGAACATACCCTTAGTCTGTTTTTTAAATAATCTTGTGTGCCAATGTTTACACAATATTTATTAAAATACAGATATGAGTATTCATGTCATTTTTCTTCACTTTTTATTTTTCCCTAGCTTTAGATATGAGGCAGTGTGGAATATCCAATGAGGGTGCAACAGCATTTCTTCATGCACTGCAAACTAATACCACTCTGATGGTCTTGGATATAAGAAAAAACCCACTTATCGGTATGGAGTAGTTTCTTTATACTTTATTCTTAAAGTGACACTGTCACCCCCTTAGTGCATTCTGACATCTCTACACAGGTGTAAAGGGTAAATTTAGTGTTTTTCATATCTTATTTCATATCATACGTCATGGTGCTTGTTCAAGTAAAAAGTGTCCTTTTATCATCTGCAGATTGTATTAAGTGGGCGTGGCCTCGCGGTACTAGCGCCACATAACCCCGCCCACAACGGTTGGCCCCGCCCCCTTGACGCCCATTGGTTGTCCAACGTAAAGGGGGTGGAGTCTAGACCTTTCGGCCAGCCTGTTCCAATGGCCGGCGAGGGGGCGGAGCCAATTGTGCCGTTGTGGGCGGAGTTATGTGGCGCTAGTGCCGCGAGGCCACGCCCACTTAATACAATCTGCAGATGATAAAAGGACACTTTTTACTTGAACAAGCACCATGACATATGATATGAAATAAGGTATGAAAAACACTAAATTTACCCTTTACACCTGTGTAGAGATGTCAAAATGAACAAAGGGGGTGACAGTGTCACTTTAAAGGTGTTTTTGTAAGATTATCTAAAGGAGTTGTGTCATGAAGAAAACTAGGTTTTTACTGATGCATTATGTTAAGTTAAATATTTTTGAAATGTGCAAGCATTTCAGAACACGTATTATTAAAAGCTATAGACTAACCCCCCATGTGCCTGCTTTTTGATAACCTGTTGACCTTGGTTACAGCCCTCAGTTGCAGTCTCCTGATCTGTCCCATTAGTACTGGCAGTTGGTTTTCACTTCACATGCAAGCAAGGGGGGGTTATGGGAAAGTGTCTGCACTGTTGCACAGCGACAGCAGAGTCACAGTTTAGAGTATGTTCACACAGAGTAAAATCTGCGGAATTCTGCAACTGAGCTATCCGCCACCGAATCCCACCTGCCTCAGTGTCCCACAGTATCTCCATGGGAGGGCTCGCGCGCCTCTCCTGCACAGAGAGTTGCAGGAGCGGTGGTGCGCAAGCCCTCCCTTAGAGATACTGCTGTGAAACACTGGGGCAGGCGGGATTCCGTGGCCTGGCGATTTTTACTCAGTGTGAAAATATCCTTAGAGAGGAAACCAAAAAGTGAATAGATCCATGGGAGAGGAATGTAGTACAGTGATGTGATGTAAGTTACTTTACTAAAAAACAGAACATTTGTTCTCTGTTACTTATGTATGTGGTACACATCTGATTTTACCTTCTTTGCTTCATGTCACAACCCCTTTAAAGTGACACTCCTTTTTGCATTATGACTTCCCTACACTGGTGTAAAGGGTAAATTTTGCCATTTTCATACCCTATTTTATATCATACGTCATGGTGCTAGTAAAAAGTGATCTTTTATAATCTGAGAATTTTGCTGCCTGGGCGGGGCTTCGTGGGCACCACTTAGCCCTGCCCACATAGTCCCTGAAGACCCGCCCCTCTGTGGCATCATCGGCGCACAGGCCCTGCCCCCTCAGTGGCCATTGGTGTGGGACGACCTGGAAAGGGTGGGACCTAGACCTTAAGGCCCCCCAAGCTTTAATGGCCGTTGAGGGTGTGGGGCTATGTGCCATGACGCCATGGAGGGTTGGGGCAAACTGTGGCCATGTGGGCGGGACTATGTGGCACTGCAGCCGTGAAGGCCCGCCCAGGCAACACAATTCTCAGATGATAAAAGATCACTTTTTACTGGAACAAGCACCATAACGTACGATATAAAATAAGGTATGAAAACTGCTAAATTTACCCTTTTACACCTATGTAGAGAAGTCATAATGCAAAAAGGGGGTGACAGTGTCACTTTAAGTATGTTAATCCACATACCTTACTTCTAAAGAGAACCAGTCACTACTTGAATAGCTGGAAGGGAGGTTCACCTAACGACTGCCTTCTGGATTCCAGTGATGCTTGTCACACTGCTGTAGCCCCCCCACTGCCGAGATCAGGCCCCTGCATCTGATATGCAAATTAATAGCTAGTTAGCTATTAGGGAATGACAGTCATTGATTTACCGCAGTTTGTTATTTTGACCAATTAAAGGGGTATCCCGGGAAAAATTTACTTTTCCCCCATCCACAGAATAGGAAAAAGTAGGAGATTGCGGGGGGTCCGACCCCTGAACCCCCGGCTATCTTTGTACCTGACCCTGCCGGCTCTGTTATAAATAGAGCCCCTAGTTGGCACGTAACCCGTGGCTCTATTCAGTGGATAGGGGAAAAGTTGATTTTTCCTGGAATACTTTAACTTCACTGACTGCACAGCTCTGCATTTTCTGTGAGCTGTGCTGACAGGAAGGCAGCCTACAGTGCTTATTGGTCAGTATCACAGGCTATAAGTTAACCCTGCGTGCAGTGAATTGCTGGCTGTCCGGCCCTGATGGCTAGCCAGTGTGTCAGCTAAATCTCAGGAATGGACGGAGGGGCTCAATAACCATGGGACAAGCATTGCTAGAAACCAGGAGGCAGCGGCAGTTAGGTGAGCCTCCTGGTTTCCAGCAATTCATGTAGTGACAGGTCCTCTTTATCTCAACGGATGCTGTCTGAAATCTGCAGAAGATTTACTACTAATTTATTTGAATGGGTAGCAAAACCAGAGTGCCCTTTACTCATGGTTTCTGTCTCTTCTTTTTGTTTTTTCCTGATATCGGTATCCTGAGGACTATGCAACTACATTTATTGCCGTATACTAAATAGTTTTTTTCTTCTGTACTTCCACTACAGAATTAGTAGTGAAAGGCATCTGATAGACAGCGTCCGTTTCTAAGTTGGCCGGGGCTTATTGTTTGCCCATAATATGGCTAATGCGGCATAACCCCCTGCAGTGGGTACCCCAGTACCCACAGCCAAAAGGATAGTGCTACAGGTCTGGGGAGGTAGCAAGCTAGTAGACTTCTGAGGGGCAGAACATTGTTCTGCTCCTGTACTGTAAGCTGTGACCTGTATAGATTGCTTCTTACTGTTTGCCCCTCAGGGGGTTAAGTGGCGATGCTGTGCATTCCCACTTAACCCTGTCAGCCAAGGGAATGGGGACAGTAAGCCACGATCTATAGAGATCACGTTTAGCATCTCCCATCAAAAGAGTTTAGTGGTGGATGACTTCCTAGCAGACTGGGCAGAATACAATGTCTGCCTCTTGCTTAGCCTAAGCTGGTCTGCAGCTGTATAGCCACAATCCCGATTAGGATCCGATCAGATACTGTTCTTGAGTGGGAAACCCCCATTCAGAGCAGGAACTCTTGTCAGGAGTCAGGAGCTCTCGTACAGTAAGCAGCAGTAAGCTATGCACCCCTGCATACTGCATGACCTGACTGGATACACAGATTTCAGGCAGCATCCTAAAACTATGTTAAAAGGGGTTATCCAGCTCTACAAAAACATGGCCACTTTCTTCCAGAGACAGCCCCACTCTTGTCTCAAGCTTGGGTGGGGTTTTGCTTCTCAGTTTCATTGAAGTGAATGGAGCTTAATTGCAAACAGCACCTGAACTGGAGACAAGAGTCGTGCTGTCTCTGAAAGAAAGTGGCCATGTTTTTGTAGCACTGGATAACCCCTTTAATAATTTGATTTGTTCACGGATCACACATCCTGAGGTTTTTTTCTCAATAATTCAGGGCTAGTGTACCGTCAGTTTTTATAATATGGAATTATGTAGAACAAGAGATTAATATAGAAGCACCTTTCCATTTTTCTTGTAGACAATTCCTTGCTCAAGACTGTTATTGAAAGAGTACTTTTGAATGCCCATGACACAAATTCTGAGGTATTGTTTCATGCCTGTACTGTACACGTCAATGAGTAGAATTTGATTATATATATATATTTTCATCTTAAAGTACATTTAAGTGTAATTTTGAAGCTCTGTTCTTCTGCTGTGACCTGCCTAGTCCTAGTCTATATGTTCTCTTTGTGCATTTGGATATAATAGAGCAGGGCTCTGATGGAGAACCATTTGAAGCCCCCAGAGCACTGATCCAGCCGGCCTGCTCCACTGATAATCATTAGAAGGGGCAGGGGGAGTGCTCCATACAGCCTTACCGGCAGGGCTGTGGAGTCGGTAAGCCGCAGCTCCGACTCCAACTCCGACTCCTGAATTTTATCAGGACCGACTCCGACTCCCGACTCCTGCTCCTTCATAAATGGCCGGTCATATACCAGGTGAGTTAAATATCACACAGCTTCTCCCTAATGTCCTACATGATCCTGGGGCAATTTCTGAGGGAATAAGGAAACATATAAAGCACCTTCTCCTGTGCGTGCAGTGGATGCAGCCAGTCTCCAGCCTCCATGTCCTGAACAACTCAGAACTAGACTAGATGGAGCAGGTGGTCTTTTCCTGCTGACAATCTTCTGTTTCTGACTAATTATTCACCATACACAAAGAAACACTGCTAACAATGCCAGATCCCTGTAATATAGAGGTCAGCCATAGTGATATATAGGGGGTAACACATAGTGATATATAGGGGGTCACATATAGTGATATACAGGGGGTCACACATAGTGATATAGAGAGGGGTCACACATAGTGATCTAGAGGTCCCACAGTGATATAGAAGGTCACTGTGGGGGCACGCAATAGCACGCACACACACACAGCCTGCTGCAGCCATAGCATACACACACAGCCTGCTGCAGCCATAGCACACACACACACACAGCTTGCTGCAGCCATAGCGGACACCACACACAGCCAGCTGCAGCCATAGCACACACACAGCTTTCTGCAGCCATAGTGCACACCACACACAGCCTGCTGCAGCCATAGCACACACACACAGCTTGCTGCAGCCATAGCGCACACCACACACACCCACACACACACAGCCTGCTGCGGCCATAGCACACATACACACAGCCTGCTGCAGCCATAGTGTGCACACACACACACACAGCCTGCTGCTGCCATAGCACACATACACACAGCCTGCTGCAGCCATAGTGTGCACACACACACAGCTTGCTGCAGCCATAGCACACATACACACAGCCTGCTGCCGCCATAGCGCACACACAGCCTGCTGCAGTCATAGCACACACAGCCTACTGCAGCCATAGCACGCACAAACACACACACAGCTGCAGCCATTGAACACTGAAGAAAAACACACAATCTTCTCCCAGAGAGAAAACACCACACCGAGAACAGAGGTTACTGCTACACAACTTATGTCTTCTCCTCCTCCTCTATATTACACAGGATATCTTCATATTACACTGCTGCTCATATACAGTCATCCAGCATCCAGGAAGAGAACAGCACAGATCTCCCCCACACAATGGACTCTTCCAGCTCAAAAACAAACTGCCAAATGGTGACCAACAACTTTTCCATGACCCCCCATTATGTAATAGGGCCAGTGTCCTATTAGAATGTTGCTCATAATATATATTCATGAGCAAAACTTGTAAAATTCATATCAAAATTCAATTCTACATTTTTTTAAAGATTTTTTTTTTTTTTTTTTTTTTTTAAAGTCTGAGTCGGTACATTTTTTTTTCCGACTCCGACTCCAGCCAAAACTAGCTCCGACTCCACGACTCCGACTCCACAGCCCTGCTATCAGTAGGTTAGATTTGTCTAACTTGCTGATAGTTACCATTTAAAAGACGCCCATATTTGCGATCAGAATGTGGCCAAAACTACACCACCTTTTCACCAATTGCTGGCAGCTAATGGTTATGTCTTTGGCAAGCTTTAACCATGCTCTTCCCCTTACAGGATGAAAGTAATGGAAATTGAATTTTTAAATCGACTGCTCTTGGATTAACAATGTGTACTTTTGTAAAGTTTACCAAACATATAACCACCTTCACATCTACTTCATAGTATTCTTGTAAATAGAAAGATGTGCATTTTTAATAATTTTTTATCTTGACAGCAGGGCGTCACACATTTGCCTCTTGGAGGTTAGCTGTAAATGAAATGCACCTCTTATAACCTCTTCAAACTGTACAACTTTAGATGAAATGAAATGTGATGAAATCTCCAAACTATAAACTATAATGAACGTTTTGTTGTTTTTGGAGCTGCCCGAGCTATGATAGCTGGCTTTGCTTAAAATGAAGTGCGTGCTTTTGTAGGTTGATTATGTTACAGTTATCAACTGTTCTCATCAAACATGGAAGAACAGGGGGGATTTATTTCTGCCAATCTTGTGTTTCTGAACCTGTGGGGATTTGGGAAAAGGATTCCTGTTGCTCAGCCTTACAATATACAACATGTTACTTGATACTATAAAAGGATATGAGTGCTGAATAAAAAACTGGGCCAATTTTTAGAGTTATATGCTATAATAGTATTATTTGAGTGTGCTGTACATCACTTTTATGTCTAGGTGCCCATACAGATCAAATAAAAATTGGCAGATTATGCCAACCACCATTGGTAGAGGGTCTCCTGACTTTCCCTTAATGAAACATGTCAGGGGGGAAAAGAGTGGAGAAAGTGGGCATGCTGGAATTTAACACACATAATCCTTTGTTCCTGAAGGGAGATAAGCCAATGTGTGTACCAGAGAGCTTTCTAAGGGCCGTATTACACGGCCCGATCAGTAATGTAAATGAGTGCTGATATACTAGATCGGAGCTCATTTACTGAGCCTATTACCCGGCTCAACCATCATACAGCAATGGCTTCACGGACATCATTAGCGATGTCCGTGCAGCCCTTGCCTTTAGTATAAAATAATGACGTACACCGCACTCCCCGGCACCTTCCTGTCTTCTTCTCACTCCGCACTGTCGCTGCGAGTACTGCAGTTCTATCAGCGGACTGTAGGCAGAAGATGAGAGGGGACTGTAGAGTGGGCAGAAGCACCGGTGAGCGTGGTCAGGTATGTATGAACTTATATATATATCTATATATAATTTTTTTACACAATTGTCAGATGTCTGTCATGCATCGCTATTGCACGTAGCGATGCACAGTCGGTGGGCGATGATTTTAGGTCAGGATCTAAAGACATGATCAGCCGATGATCATTGTCAGTGACTGATCATTCTCTTTATAACACAAAGCAAGGATCTGCTGAAATGGCCTGATTCGGCAAAATATTGCTCCATGTAATAGGGCCCTCAGACTACCCCATGTCAATCATTGAGCACAGACTGAAACTATTGTCTGGTAAATGCAGGGTAATTGGCTAAACTGGATGCACTTGCGATTATGATGTTACGATCAAAACAAATCATCTTAAATCATGTGGTGTTTGTGCAAGCATTTAAAAATATATAAAATTGGTATTGTCCTAATTCTGCTGACCCACAAAATCAAGGGAACATGTCATTTTATATCGTAAAAACAAGGGGTTAAGGAATTTTTTTTTCTATTCCTCCCCAAAATGAAGTTTTTCCATACATTATGGTCTCGATTAAAAATTCATCTTGGAAAAAGGAAGCCCTTATATAGCTAGGAGTAATAAAGTTATGACTTTTGAAAGGTAGTAGTGAAAAAAAATCAACAACTATGCTGTTTTGGTAAAGTAACTTTCATCCCTGTATAGGTTTTTTTTTCTTCTCCATGAATCTGATCGCTTCTGGGTTCCTTCCTGGAATATAACCCTGCTGGGCATGCCTTGCCCACCTTAACGGGTCGTAATCAATGGTAACAGTTTATGAAAACAAAGATAAAGGAATCTTGGCACTGGCTAATATTATGCTTTTTGTGAGCATTATTACATGAAGCTGCACACGTTCCCACCTCAACAGTCTTTGTCAACAGCATGCTGCGGTCCTCTCCCCGATATATATCCCGATCAGTACAGGTCTGAGCCCTCAGACCCGGACTGATTAAAACTTTTGACATGTCTCTATGACATTTTAAAAGTTTTTTTGAATGACTGTTACATTTTAAGGTCCATGAGCTGGAAAACTTACAGATTTCCCAATCATATTAGCACCGAATTATATTGACGCCTTGTAATTCTCTTTGGAGCAATAGTCTAAGGTTTATATCATAACAAGCTACAGCATATATAGATCGCAATGCAAAAGTACAGGGGTTCTGTATGTCCAAGAAATTGTGTAGACTTAGCATTTAGGATCATTAACATACTATTTTCTATGTTTTATAGTACAAATGGTTCACATCGCCATCTTCAAAGGAAGGGACGAAAATTAAACGGTCAACAACACTACGGAATGGACTAAAGGGGAAGAACACAATCCGTATTGGTATGTCTTTCCTTTTTAATGAATAGATTTTTTTTAAATCAACCAAATAATACTCACCTTAAAAGGTCCCTGACATAAGTTTCTAAATCTACAGGAAATGTGAAATAACGCATGTTTGCAATTTACATACATTTTATTATTTTTTTTTTAGTTATTATGCTGTAGAACAAAGCTATACTTATTTAAAATCCAGGTCCAGTCCTGAAGCTCCTGAAGGCAGCTTTTTAGTCTTGCACTGGTTGGAAAAAAGAGACTAAACACAGGAAGTCCTGTCCAGTACAGAGTGATGATAACTAAACAAATTAATGTAAATTGCAAACTCTGCTGTTTTAGATTTAGAAAATTATAGTGGCAGTGACACTTTAAAGGATGTTTTAATCATAGGAAGTGCTAACTTATTGCTCTTATATGCTGTCACTTGCTGATTGCTGTGTGACTATTGGTATCCCCATTGATCATGAAAGCAAAAGCCAAAGGTCCCTTCAGCATTTTCTTTTTGCTGTGTCAGTGTAGTCCAAACCAAGCACACAGAACAACTTTAATAGGGCTGTTTTCCAGTACTTGCATAGCACCTAAACAATAGTGGCACTGTGCAAATCTCTGGTGGATTCTTTTCTCTAGTAGTTAGAAGTAAACTCAGTAGTCAGACCCCACGGTAATCATAGATGCCAGTATTAGGATGCCTCTTGCGGTCAGTGGAAAATCCACTTTCAAAATGGTCGACGCGTATGTAAATATGTCTTCATTATAATAGCAAACATGCATTTACAAAGGCTTCGTGATAGTAATTTACAGACCCAACATCAGCAATAGCTCTAGATGCAGCTCAGAAGGGTCAATGCTCTGGTTTCAGGTTTTGTTTTTGTTTGTTTTTTTGTTTACCATTTCTTTGTTTGCTTTTAAATTTGTGCTCCAGTAATTTGGAGACATTCAGGTAAGGTAATAATAATAATAATAATAATAATAATAATTTAGTCATTTGTTCCATATTTTTCTAACATTATCAATGGTGCAATGGCAAATGCAGGAACTTTTACATTTCATTAGCAGGTTAACCCCCAGACGACCCATGACGTAACTGTACGTCCTGGGTGTTTCTCCCGCTATGAAGCGCGGGCCGGCTGCAGTGAGCAGCCGGGACCTCACCGGTAATGACACGCTGCAGCGTGTCATTAACCCCTTAAACGCCGAGCGACCGCGGCGTTTAAGTGTAAGTGACAGGGGGAGTTCCCTGTCACTTACCGATCGGGACCCCCGCAGTGTGACTGCGGGGGTCCCGATCGGTAAAACGGACTGCCAGTGGTCTCTCACCTGCCTCCGTGCGGTCCGATCGGCGATCTGCTACACTGAGCCTGCCCAAAGGGACTTCAAATGTGTAAAAAAAAAAAAAGTTCAAAACACTATTACACTACCCCAAAACCCCTCCCCCAATAAAAGTTGAAATCACCCCCCTATCCTATTATATAAATAAAACATATAAAAATAAATAAATAGGTAAACATATAATATACCGTAGCGTGCGTAATTGTCCGATCTATTAAAATATAACAAGCGTCATTGTGATCGGTGAACGGCGTAAACGAAAGAGGGAAAAAAGTGTGCAGATTACCGATTTTATGTTACATTATATATAAAAAAAAATCAATAAAAAGTGATCAAAACGTCACAAATATGGTATTAATAAAAACTAGAGATCATGGCGGAAAAAATAAAACCGTTATAAGCGTCACAATAGGCCCATTTTATTAATATTTAATTGCCAAAAAAAAGGATTTCATAAAAAAAATACATATATAACATTAGAGAATCTGTGTAACCTGCATATGGTTGTGTTCGGACTGACCTATAGAATAATAGTGTCATGTCGCTGTTCCCATATAGTGCATTACGTAGACACAGGAACCCCCCAAACGTTACCATATTGCATTCTTTTTTACGATTTCACCTATTTATATCTTCATAAATAATATATTTGGGATTCCATCATACATGTTATGGTAAAATAAATGACGCCATGAGGCCCCGTTCCCACTGAGCAAAGGTAGCGGAATTCCGCGACGGAATTGTCCGCCGCGGAATGCCGTTAGCCTCCCGCTCATAATGGGAGTCTATGGGAGGCGCACGCTCCCGCTCTGTACGCGCTGAAGAATGAACATGTTCATTCTTCAGCGCGTAGAGAGCAGGAGCGCGCGCATCCCATAGACTCCCATTATGAGCGGGAGGCTAACTGCATTCCGCGGCGGACAATTCCGTCGCGGAATTCCGCTACCTTTGCTCAGTGGGAACGGGGCCTTACAAAGTACAACTATTCCTGTAAAAAACAAGCACTTACATGGCTTGTAGATAGAAAACTGAGAGTGCTAGAGCTCTTAGAAAGGGGGAGGGAAAAACGAAAACACTAAGATCAAAATTTGCGCGGTCCACTGGGTCATTTTGGGCCTGGTCCTCAAAGGGTTAAATAGGCTTCTCCCTGCCAAGGAAGTAAACCTACAAGACACACTTTTTAGCAAGATAACATAAACTTCTTATAGGCCGCATTGAGGGTGGTCTAACAGTGTTAGCCTGCCCTGACTGCTTCTCTAGTAATCAGGTGACTTGCTGATTTAGTGCTGTGCTGATCACTGAGAGAACTGTGCAGCCCTGGTCCAACAAATACAGCATATCCAGATTCCTACTATACAGAGATGACAGTGAATGATGTGTTAATATATATATATTTTAATAATTTACAATAGAGAAGAGCTTTAGGTTTTCTTTCTTTTGATATTCTCCACAGGTTTGACTACTAAAAAGACATTTGTTTCTGCAAGAAAGTGTACACCCAAGGAACTTTATGCACCCGAACCAAAGACCCCAGGAGAGGAGGGTTTCCTCCCTTGGAGAACTGCAGAGAGAGCGAACAGACACAGGTACTTTAAAAGTAGAAGAAGCTTAGTAGATACTGTACTAGGAAGATGACCTTAAGCCATTGCCTTCTTTGATAATGTTTCTTGAATTACAAGGGAGAGTCCTGGATCAAATCCTAACTTAGCGTTGAGCTCTATACTTTCTGTGAAGCTAGCCAAGAGTGCATTGAAGGGAGATATGCAGTATTAGGACAGTATTTGTGCCATTTAACATTCAGGAAAATTAATTTGGGAGTAGCAGTAGTAGGGAGTAGTTAGGTTGTCCTAACAAAAATATCAAATACCTAAGGGTGTCTACAGAGACTGTGTTGCTGTTTTTGCAACTTTTATTCTGCCCTAATGTTTCTTTTTCTTTCTCCTAGAGAAATGGTGCCAGACTCTTTTCCTGAGATGGTAAAGTATATATGTCCTGTTTGCACACATTTGTATACTTCTATGTTTAAGAAACATCCTAACTTCTTATTTTAAAAAAACTGAGGAGGAGTGAGAGTCTTTGTAGCACCTGCTGCCCTCCTATGTTAGTCAATATATATTTTAGGCTATGTTTCCAATACGTATAGAGACCGGCCGTTCCGTGAACCGGAACTTATATACCTGCCGCATGATCTTTCGGCTGCAGGGTTCTAATGCCGGCGCATCAGCGCGCGCCCGCATCAGAACCTCCCATAGCACACAGTGAAGCTTCACTGTGTGAACTGACAGGGTTTCCTATGACCGCAGTTCATTGAATTGCGGCCACAGAAAACTGACATGTCAGTTATTTGCGGCCCCCGTGCAGGATCCCGGCCGGAGTTTATACGCTCCAGACGGGATCCCATAGAACAATAGGCATTGTTCACCCGTACAAAGTATGGCCGCTGTTGCCGATGGCAACAACAGCCGTACTTTTACGTAGTGTGAACATAGCCTTATAGCGTGAGGCTATATAGAGTATGTTGCAGTGCTGTGTACGCCTGCATATAATTTTTCTTTGTATGGCCTATTTAAGATGTTGTTTACTTGCATCTAGACAATGTAACTTGGCAAAAAGTTGATCTATTTTTTTGGGGCAACCTTATCATGTAGTATACTTGTAAGCAGGGCCTTTTTTCTCTTGTTTAAATGTTTGTTACTAAGAAAAACACCAAGATCCACTAAGCTTCAGAAAAATGCTGGACACATAAATTCCACCATAATATAACCTTAATAAAACTGCATGAAACTCACGTTGGGTGAAGCGGTGAGGTGGACCAAGGTACACAGGTTGTATTTGTATGTCTATGCATTATGCTTATGTATGATGTGCACACTTTAGTGTAGTAATATAGGTTGGCTATTAAATATGCAGCATCTATGATTGCTCAGCTATCTGGGATTTGGGATTTAACCACTTTAGTCATATCCTATTTATTTGTTTTCCATTATTATTTTCCTCTTAGCTGGGCCTTATATATTTTCTGCTTTTTATATGTATTGAATGGTCTTATTTTTGAGCCAGCTGCCCCCCCATGTGCTCTATACAATTTTTATATTACTAAACTAGATACTTGTCCTCTCACTGTGCTGGTGTTCTGTATTGCTTTCATCCTTAATTTTTGCATTTCTGTCTGTTTTTAGAATAATCTGAATTATAAAGTTATAATATTGTGGTATTTAGTGGATCTTAGATTTATTATGCATATGGACAGAAGTGTATAGAAGGTACTCATTGTGTGATCCTAATCTGTTACTAAGTTATGTCTGCACATCTATCCTCTGTATTGAAAACTCCTGCCAAAAATGTTGGCACTAGAGATGAGCGAGCATGCTCGTCCGAACTTGGTACTCGTTCAAGTATTAGCTCGTAGCATCACGTGGGAACCCTACATGTCGATAGCAGCTATTGGCTGGCCAGATCAGATGACCTGGGCATATAAGAATCAGATCCCGCGGTGCTCGTGTCAGACGCAGGCTGGATGAGCATAGGGAGAGAGCTGCTGTCTGTCAGGGAGAGTGTTAGGCAGGGAATTAGTGTGCGTTTAGGCAGGAATCAGACAGAGAATCCAACAGTCCTTCTAAGGGCTTAAAATTTTTAAAACATATATATTTTTTGCTACTCTTGGCTGCTGGCTTGGACTTGTAGTGCAGCTGTCAGTAGTCAATTTGTCCTGTTGCTGACATTCTTTTGGCTGGCTGGGATCTGTAGTTCAGCTATACCTATTTAAAATGTGAACATTCAAGTTACAGGGTCTCATTACACGGAGCGATTTTTAACGACTAACGATAAACAGTCGCAAACAAGATTTTTATCGTTAACCTGAAATCGTTCACCATATTACACAGAATGATGGTCGTTAGTTACAATCGTTACTACGATCGTTATTGTGATTGTTACTATGATCGTTTATTCTTTCTGAGCCCAGCAAAACAATGAACAATGTGCAATTACGCTGAACAATTTGTAAAAAAAATGCTGAACTTGAGTGAACAAATGTGGAATTACTGCTAACAATTAACAATAATTTTAGGTTCAGATCTAAATCAATGATCAACGACACACAAACGATTTTCTGATCGTTGCCTGCAATTACACAAAAAGAACAAAATTAGAACGATATAACGATTTTTCGCACGATAATCGTCCCGTGTAATAGGGCCCTTAATTGTTTTCTATGAGAACCACACCACTGTAGAATGTGTCTGACCACATAACACACACACACAATGACAGTTAGCAGTGGGTGCTGTTTGATTTACCCCGTGCCTGTGCCATCTGTAGTTGTCATAGGTAACGTGATTTAAAGGGGTGCATGAAAATGTTTCTTTTGAGTGGTTCAGCTGCTACCTCAGTCTAACTTGGTCACTCTGTTGTCACTGGCATGTTGCACCTAACTGGGTGCTTTCCTAACGTGCCAGCACAAATGCCTTGCCTTGGTCTGGGTCAGCAAAATTGTATTGAGGGCCACCACCCGGCTGTTGCCCATAATTTGGCGTAATGTTGCGATTAGCCAGCCCCAGAGGGATTCATGCATGCTGCCCCTGCTGTTTCCTGTCCATTTCCATGTTGTTTTCATCATTTCTGAGGTTTCCAGGTTTTCACGCAACCTTCCCTGTGCCGAGCTTTGGTCCCCTGCAAAAATGCTTGAGTTTCCCCTTGACCTCAATGGGGTTCGTTACTCGAAACAAGCAACCAAGCATCGGGAAATATTCCTGTTGAGTATCAAGCACCCGAGCATTTTAGTACTCGCTCATCTCTAGTTGGCACTATACAAATAAATATTATTTTTAGGCCATGCTGTCTGTGATGTTCCCACACTCCAAATAGCCATAGCACACAATGTAAAGTATGGCTGCTAAATAGCAGCCGCACAAAGTAGACATGGCATTTTTCTGTGTATGCACTGCTGCTGGGATTCCATAGGGGTTAACGGCTGTTGTTTAATTAAAAAAAAAAAAAACTATAGTGTAAAATTGGCCTTAGAGGGTATTCCACTCTGTACCGTATGTTCTAATAGTGTACTTTCAGCATAATACCGACCTGTGCAATTTTGTCTGTTGGGCAGCTCTTCTGATGAGTCTAAAATATTTCTAGTCTCTTCATATCCATTAGGGATTTGATAGTAACTACTTAGTACTCTCCATTAGAGGGCAGCATCACTGTTTGAAATTATTACAGAAAGATGTTGGTAAATATGATACAGTAATTTACATTTCTACTTTCCCTATTTTATATAGCGCCTTTGTGTGTGTCTGTGTGTGTGTGTATATATATATATATATATATATATATATATATATATATATATAATTATGTAATATGCCAATTTTGTAAATTTTCTCACCTACAAAGAATGGAAAGGGCTGTAATTTTTTTTGTAGGTACAGTCCTGTGAGAGACAGTCTGTTTAAAAAATTCCACCAAATCACATTGTATGAGTTTTTAATAATAATTTTGTATTTTATTGCATGAAATAAGTATTTGATACAATACAAAAATGGAACTTAATATTTGGTACAGAAACCTCTGTTTTGCAATTACAGATGTCAGATGTTTCTTGTAGTTCTTGACCAAGTTTGCAAACACCATAGTAGGGAGGTCATTGGCCAAAATATTGTAGTACATGGCCCCATCATTGATTGATTGATTGATTAATTGAATGTGTGGACAGGTGTAATTTTTACATGTAAAAAATTCATACAGATACAATAAAAAAAAATGAAACAGGAGAGCCAGAATTCTTGCTGTTTGGTAGGTGATCAAATACTTATTTCATGCGATAAAATGCAATTGCAAATGATTATTTAAAAATCATACAATATAATTTTCTGAATTTTTTTTTATACATTCTATTTCTTACTGTGAAAGTGTACCTATTATAAACACCACAGACATCGCCATTCTTTGTAGGTGGGAAAACTCGCAAAATCTGCAGTGTATCAAATACTTATTCTCCCCACTGTATATATACACACACACACAGGGTGAGTCAAACTTGTCTGGACATCCTTTTATCCTAGAAAGAAAAGGGAAAATGGCATATCTGTATGCTTAAGCAAGTTTAGGTTTCTTTGTAACATGGCCGCCATCTTGAAATCTGCCGTAATGAATTAAAGGAAAAGTCTGATGAAAATTTAAATTTTCCAGCAGGCGGGGGGAACATAATAAACAAGCACTATTTACCTTTCCCCACCACACCTTAGGCTCCTGAACCCCCACTGGAACTCAGTGTCATCAGGACTTAGGAGTAAAATACCCAACTCAGCTGACGGATTGCCCACTCAGCCAATCAGTGACTGCAGTGGTGTCCCACCCAAGTCCCTGACTGGCTGAGCAGGCAATCCATCAGCTGAATTGTGATGTCATTGGAGAAGGAGATCCAGAAGCTTCAGCAGGAGTCCAGGAGCGTAAGGCAGTGCTGCAGAGGGATGGGTAAGTAGTGCTTGTTTATTATGTCCCTCCTTGCCCCTGTCTGCTGGGAATCTTTCATTTTACCTGGACTTTTCCTTTAAGGGCAAGCTTTTCCAGTGGGAAGGTGGTCATGTGGCATACTAATCAAGACCAGAATAATCTCAGAAATCGATTGCCACAATGTGATTTACCATATCGCTTGTGTTTTTAACACAAAGTTGCAACAGACGTTGGATCCAGCACCTTCAGCTTTGTGTTTAACACTATAGATAACACAATGAGCACATCAAATAGCTGTGCATGTCAGAAAACATTCCTGGTTGTTGCTTCTATTTCAACCTAAAAAAAATTGCAAATCTAATTGCTGCAATCTATTTCCAAGACAATGTGGGTCTTCTTGATCTGCTACAGGACAGGAGGCTTTAGACTTGCCCTGTATGTACTTATATGTATATATCTGCATGTATATGTGTAAATATATATATACATATATCCCAAAATAAGAAAAGGACTACATAAGCAGATTTTTTTAAACATAAAATCCTTGTACTTAAAGAGGATGTACCACCAGGTACATCCTCTTTAACCTAAACCCACTGATCGAAAGGAGGCGGCACAGGGAAGCCGATGCCACGGTCCGTTTTTTGGACCGAGGCCCGGTTCCCCTGCACAACGCCGTTCTATGCACCGGAACCGGCCGGTGCTCAAGCACTGGAGGCCGGCCGGGCCGCCTCCAGTGGTGGGGAATTCCCTCCCCTGTATGAGGCGGCTCCATTCATTCTAAGGCTTGAGAAAGGCTACTCTGAGCCGAAATGTTGCACTGGTGTGAATAAAAGCAAAATTTTCTTGGATGTGCTGCCTCAACATTGCTTTTTCTGGATTGATATACGTACCTGGGTCCGGTTCGGTGAGACTAGCACCCATTTTTTTCTTTTTCTCTTCTCTGATGCTGCTGGAACCTGTTGTTTTTAATTTGTCAGATTATATACCATAGTGTTCGTAATCCCTTATGGTGAACGGAGTAAACGAAAAGAGGGGGGAAAAGTGTCAGGAATACTGATTTTTAAAAATTTTATTTTTTGTTTTGTTACATTATATGTAAAAAAAATAATAATAAAAAGTGATCAAAACATCCGATCTACACAAATATGGTATTAATAAAAACTAGAGATCATGATGCAAAAAATGACATCTCATACAGCCCCGTAGGTGAAAAACTAAAACCGTTATAAGAGTCACAATAGGACCATTGAATTAATACTTAATTGCAAAAAAAAAAAAAAAAAAAACATTAGAAAATCTGTGTAAACCTGCATATGATTGTGTTCGGACTGACCTATAGAATAATGGTATCATGTCACCTTTACCATATAGTGCATTACGTAGACACAGGAACCCCTCAGAAGTTACCATATTGCATTCTTTTTTTTAATTTCACCAATTTATATTTTCATAAATAATATTTTGGGGGTTACGTGATACATGTTATGTTAGGATGAAAGACACCATTACAAAGTACAACTATTCCTCAAAGAAGCTAGCCCTTACATGGCCCTGTAGATACAAAACTGAAAGTGCTAGAGCTCTTAGAAGGGGAGGAGGAAAAAACTAAAACACAAAAATGAAAATTGGCGCTGTCCACTGGGTTTTGGGCTTGGTCTTCAAAGGGTTAAGTTTCATCCCACTTATACATATGAGTTGTAGTCACAGCTTGTGTTACGAAGAACATACATGATCAGATGGATGTAATACTGTTATCATGGCAGCAACACCTGGATCCTTTGGTCTAGTGAAAGTAACATAGATTGTCCAAAAACCAAAATGCAATTATAACTCAGTGTTCACACACTGTAAGATAACGGCCGCCGTATGAATTTAAAATAACACCCTTTGTTTTCATTCTTCAATGATTTTCATTGAAGTCTATGGAAGCAATGGCCATTGATTCACACAATGTATATAATAATGTTCGTGTCATCAATTCGCAGCCGTTATTGTAAACTCATTTTATTGAAGTTTGTACAAAGTTATGTTTTACAAACAGTATTGCAACAAGCGGAGTACAGTCCACATAAGTGTATATGTACAAACAATACATATTCCGGTAGGTCATACAAAAATCCTCATAAATTCCGAAAATTATGCAGAATAACAAATAAAGGTCAATAAATTGGTTTCCAGTCATAGCCGCAGACGTTATTTTAAGTTATCCACACACATTATTTTTTCACACTGTCCTTTTTTACAGTCTTTACTACTAAAATCAATGGACCTTAAAAAAAGAATCACACCCAGAAGAACCTTCAAGTAGAATAATGTTGGGCTTTGGAACATGCTAAACCACGGCTGTTGTTTGGCATTCAAAACAACAGCTGTTATTTTGGGTACCAATTAATTGCCATTGAAAAACAGTGTGTGAACATGGCCCTAGGCTGACAATTAACCGCTATACAACTGATCTGTATCAGTAACTAGTCTTTCCAAATACATAGGCTGCTATTGTATATTGTTTTGTGTGCCCATTTCTCTAAGATGGTGGCTTCTTGTTGGTGGCATTTTCTGTATACCCTTCTTGCCAGTTGATCAATCACTTGTTGCGTTCCCTACTCATGTTTACCAAAAACTTGTCTAAAAGCCAACACAATGTTTCTGAGCTATCTGTAATTACTCACAATATTGGCCTCACTCCATGTTTACTCACATTGCCTTCCACAAAGTTCCAGAATATGTAGGTTGTCATGAAACTGCAGGTCATTAAGATAAAAGCTGTGGTTCATGTGAGGTAATTTAGACACTGTACAGTATCAGAAATATTAGGTGGTCATTTTTTTTTTTTTTTTTTTTAGAGAAATTATTGAATTTTGATCCATTCTGTCAGCTAATGCCAACAGTCAGGTTGTGTTTGTAACAATTTTTTTAAATCTACTTTTATCTATTTTTTTCACATGATGAGTAAAATACTTTGTGTAATAGCTGTCATTTCTGTCTTTAGAAATCAACCCCATTGAAAGTCTTCGTGCATAGTGAAAGCCCCTCAAACAGCGATGATTCAGACATGTCCTCAGACCTCATTATTCAAGAACCTGCCGTGTGTGATGATCTCCATAAAAGCAGCAAGAAAAACTACAAGCGCCTGCAGGTAGCGTGCAAAGTAGTGACAATGTTTTTGCACTTACAGTTGGAATCAGAAGTTTACATACACTATAAAAAAAGACACACGTACATATGTTTTTTTCACTGTCTGAGGTGAAATCTGAATAATCCTTCCTGTTTTAGGGCCAATTAGGATGATCAAAATTATTTATATTTTCCAAATGCCAGAATAAGGAGACAAAATGTTTAAGGCATTTTTATTACTTTCTGAAAAGTCAAAAGTTTACATACATTTCAACCAACCCAGTTTTCAATGCTTTTTATTTTAAAATGATCTGATTGGTTGTAACTGGCATCAATATTTTTTTTTTTTTTTGTTTACTTTAGATATAAACCTTGCTAGGAGTTTTGTTTTTTTTAAAGCCGGTTCAAATGGTCAGACCAACATAAATAATATGAAGTTTTTTCACTTTTACCGTAAATTTATAGAATTACTTTATTTACTGTAAGGCATTTTTAACAAATTGAGTCTTCAGAATTTCTTTTGATACAGAGTACCTGTATCACACACACCTTTAAAGGAGTGTTCCCAACAAGCAAAGTTATCCTGTGGATAAGGGATAATTTTGCAGTTTAGAAACATCCCTTTAATCCATAGCTCAAGACATCTCTGTTGGTTAGCGTGCTGTTAATCCATTTCATTATCTGACTTGCAAAAGGCCAAGCAAGTCTAAATACATGAAGTGGATTGTCATCTACAGCTTGATTTTAAGAAGTGCATTACTAATTGACTTGCAGTTTAATGGCTGCTTTCAGGGTAGCCACAGTCTAAAGTGTTGTATCTCTTGTTGACAGGTTGCATTGCATGAATGCCAACTGAGGTTGGAGGAGGAAAGAAAAACAAGATTAAGAGCTGATGACAGGATAATGGAGGTGATCAAGTTATACATTTAATCCGGTTATAACCTTAATCCCTATAAATAGAAGCTGGTTTCTGGACACTAATAATACTTGCCCAGTAGCTTTACTTTGTCCATTTCCTCTCATTACCTGTTTTGTTAAAGGGTAACTACCACAAACTGCTGACGTGTTATCAGGGCCGGCCTTAGGGTAGATGGCGCCCTGTGCAAAACATTCTTTTGGTGCCCCCCCCCCCCCGCCCCTGTTGATACCCCCTAATGGTGACATAGACTAAATCTCACAGCCTCCCATCCCTCCAGACAACCCCCCACAATAAAACCACAAACGGGACAGGAGGCTGTAGGACTTAGATACAATATACTAAATCCTACTACAACAAGCTCCACCCCTAAACCCCCGCCCCCCCCAAACCACCGACCCCCGATAGAAGTACCATCTATGTATGTATCTATCAATCATCTACCCCCCCCCCCCCCCCCCCCCCCCGTTATATATGTGACCTTTTAATCACTTTTTGAATTTTTCTCTGGGATGTGACTTCACTAAAAAACAGCAAATTTGGACTTGGCCTATTTGGCAATTACACTGTTTACCGTGGGGGTAGTAGTTATGCACTGTTTAGCTGTTGGGGTATGCTGGGGGCAGTAGTTGTGCACTGTTTAGCTGTTGGGGTATGCTGGGGGTAGTAGTTATGCACTGTTTAGCTGTTGGGGTATGCTGGGGGCAGTAGTTGTGCACTGTTTAGCTGTTGGGGTATGCTGGGGGTAGTAGTTATGCACTGTTTAGCTGTTGGGGTATGCTGGGGGCAGTAGTTGTGCACTGTTTAGCTGTTGGGGTATGTGGGGGCAGTAGTTATGCACTGTTTAGCTGTTGGGGTATGCTGGGGCAGTAGTTATGCACTGTTTCAGCTGTTGGGGTATGCTGGGGGCAGTAGTTGTGCACTGTTTAGCTGTTGGGGTATGCTGGGGGCAGTAGTTATGCACTGTTTAGCTGTTGGGTATGCTGGGGGCAGTAGTTATGCACAACTACTACCCCATCATACCCCAACAGCTAAACAGTACATAACTACTGCCCCCAGCATACCCCAACAGCTAAACAGTGCATAACTACTACCCCCAGCATACCCCAACAGCTAAACAGTGCATAACTACTACCCCCAGCATACCCCAACAGCTAAACAGTGCATAACTACTGCCCCAGCATACCCCAACAGCTAAACAGTGCATAACTACTGCCCCCAGCATACCCCAACAGCTAAACAGTGCATAACTACTACCCCCAGCATACCCCAACAGCTAAACAGTGTATAACTACTGCCCCCAGCATACCCCAACAGCTAAACTGGGTATGCTGGGGCAGTAGTTATGCACTGTTTAGCTGTTGGGGTATGCTGGGGGCAGTAGTTATACACTGTTTAGCTGTTGGGGTATGCTGGGGGTAGTAGTTATGCACTGTTTCAGCTGTTGGGGTATGCTGGGGGCAGTAGTTATGCACTGTTTAGCTGTTGGGGTATGCTGGGGCAGTAGTTATGCACTGTTTAGCTGTTGGGGTATGCTGGGGGTAGTAGTTATGCACTGTTTAGCTGTTGGGGTATGCTGGGGGTAGTAGTTATGCACTGTTTAGCTGTTGGGGTATGCTGGGGGCAGTAGTTGTGCACTGTTTAGCTGTTGGGGTATGCTGGGGGTAGTAGTTATGCACTGTTTAGCTGTTGGGGTATGCTGGGGGCAGTAGTTGTGCACTGTTTAGCTGTTGGGGTATGCTGGGGGCAGTAGTTATGCACTGTTTAGCTGTTGGGGTATGCTGGGGCAGTAGTTATGCACTGTTTCAGCTGTTGGGGTATGCTGGGGGCAGTAGTTATGCACTGTTTAGCTGTTGGGGTATGCTGGGGGTAGTAGTTATGCACTGTTTAGCTGTTGGGGTATGCTGGGGGCAGTAGTTATGTACTGTTTAGCTGTTGGGGTATGATGGGGTAGTAGTTATGCACTGTTTAGCTGTTGGGGTATGCTGGGGGCAGTAGTTGTGCACTGTTTAGCTGTTGGGGTATGCTGGGGGCAGTAGTTATGCACTGTTTAGCTGTTGGGTATGCTGGGGGCAGTAGTTATGCACTGTTTAGCTGTTGGGTATGCTGGGGGCAGTAGTTATGCACAACTACTACCCCATCATACCCCAACAGCTAAACAGTACATAACTACTGCCCCCAGCATACCCCAACAGCTAAACAGTGCATAACTACTACCCCCAGCATACCCCAACAGCTAAACAGTGCATAACTACTACCCCCAGCATACCCCAACAGCTAAACAGTGCATAACTACTGCCCCAGCATACCCCAACAGCTAAACAGTGCATAACTACTGCCCCCAGCATACCCCAACAGCTGAACCAGTGCATAACTACTACCCCCAGCATACCCCAACAGCTAAACAGTGTATAACTACTGCCCCCAGCATACCCCAACAGCTAAACAGTGCATAACTACTGCCCCAGCATACCCAAACAGCTAAACAGTGCATAACTACTGCCCCCAGCATACCCCAACAGCTAAACAGTGCATAACTATTACCCCCAGCATACCCCAACAGCTAAACAGTGCATAACTACTATCCCCAGCATACCCCAACAGCTAAACAGTGCATAACTACTACCCCCAACATACCCCAACAGCTAAACAGTGCACAACTACTGCCCCCAGCATACCCCAACAGCTAAACAGTGCATAACTACTGCCCCAGCATACCCCAACAGCTAAACAGTACATAACTACTGCCCCAGCATACCCCAACAGCTAAACAGTGCATAACTACTGCCCCAGCATACCCAAACAGCTAAACAGTGCATAACTACTGCCCCCAGCATACCCCAACAGCTAAACAGTGCATAACTATTACCCCCAGCATACCCCAACAGCTAAACAGTGCATAACTACTACCCCCAACATACCCCAACAGCTAAACAGTGCACAACTACTGCCCCCAGCATACCCCAACAGCTAAACAGTGCATAACTACTGCCCCAGCATACCCCAACAGCTAAACAGTACATAACTACTGCCCCAGCATACCCCAACAGCTAAACAGTACATAACTACTGCCCCAGCATACCCCAACAGCTAAACAGTGCATAACTACTACCCCCAGCATACCCCAACAGCTGAAACAGTGCATAACTACTGCCCCCAGCATACCCAACAGCTAAACAGTGCATAACTACTGCCCCCAGCATACCCCAACAGCTAAACAGTGCATAACTACTGCCCTCAGCATACCCCAACAGCTAAACCGTGCACAACTACTGCCCCCAGCATACCCCAACAGCTAAACAGTGCATAACTACTGCCCCCAGCATACCCCAACAGCTGAAACAGTGCATAACTACTGCCCCAGCATACCCCAACAGCTAAACAGTGCATAACTACTGCCCCCAGCATACCCCAACAGCTAAACAGTGCACAACTACTGCCCCCAGCATACCCCAACAGCTAAACAGTGCATAACTACTACCCCCAGCATACCCCAACAGCTAAACAGTGCACAACTACTGCCCCCAGCATACCCCAACAGCTAAACAGTGCATAACTACTACCCCCACGGTAAACAGTGTAATTGCCAAATAGGCCAAGTCCAAATTTGCTGTTTTTTAGTGAAGTCACATCCCAGAGAAAAATTCAAAAAGTGATTAAAAGGTCACATATATAACGGGGGGGGGGGGGGGGGGTAGATGATTGATAGATACATACATAGATGGTACTTCTATCGGGGGTCGGTGGTTTGGGGGGGCTGGGGTTTAGGGGTGGAGCTTGTTGTAGTAGGATTTAGTATATTGTATCTAAGTCCTACAGCCTCCTGTCCCGTTTGTGGTTTTATTGTGGGGGGTTGTCTGGAGGGATGGGAGGCTGTGAGATTTAGTCTATGTCACCATTAGGGGGTATCAACAGGGGCGGGGGGGGGGGGGGGGGCCAAAAGAAAGTTTCGCACAGGGCGCCATCTACCCTAACGCCGGCCCTGAGTGTGCAGCTGACTGCCAGAGCGCCCCCTAGCTGGCCAGGAGTGATGCGCCCTGTGCAACCGCACAGCTCGCACACCCCAAAGGCCGGCCCTGCGTGTTATATAGATATGTCCGAAGTGTGTATCAGTGGGGGTCCGGGTGCTAACCCCCCTGCCAGTTGCTTGAAAGAAGGGACAGACGGGCTCAGCAGTGTGCGCTCTGCCCCTTCATCTCCACTATAACTGCTTTAGGTAGCAGTGAACAGAATTACAATGGAAGTCTTAGCTCCATAGGCTACCATTATAACCATAGACCACTCACATTAGCAGTTATAGTGGAGATGAAGGGGCACATTGCATGCTGCTGAGCATTCTAGCAATTGTTGGGGGTTTTGGCACCCAGACCCCCACCGATACAATTTTCTGACATGTCTCTATAACATGTCAGAAGTTTCTTTAAATAGTACGTACCATTACCCTTGTATGAAACTGCGCCGGCACGGGGAAGCCAGTGCCGCAGTCCTTTTTTTTTTTTTTTTTTTTAATAACTGCAGACCGGTTTCCGTGTACAGCACCGTTCTATTCACGGGTTAAAAAAAAGGACTGCAGCATCAGCTCCCCTGCACCGGTGCTGTTCTATGCATAGGTAATACTTAAAGCGAAGGTACCTAATAGTAAATTCTTTTTAAATTATAGGTACCCTTTGAGAAAAAATGATAAAGCAGGCAAATTGGAGAACATGCAGACAAAGATTTTTTTTTCTTAGTCGACAGACCAGGAATCTTTGGGAAAGGATACTTTAAAGTGTACCTGTCGTCATTATAAAAATGTTTTGACGTGTCTGAGACATGTCAAAAGTCTTGATCTGTCCGGGTCTGAGCGTTCAGA
The DNA here is from genome assembly GCF_027789765.1 of Dendropsophus ebraccatus. Classification (NCBI taxonomy): domain Eukaryota; kingdom Metazoa; phylum Chordata; class Amphibia; order Anura; family Hylidae; genus Dendropsophus; species Dendropsophus ebraccatus. The sequence continues at coordinate 56,324,427 of NC_091456.1, read as the reverse complement.
CCCTGACCGATCAGGACATAGAGCTGGGAGAGGACCGTAGGAGCAGCGAGTTAAAAAAAAAAAAAAAAAAAAGTCAGTCTTCCATCCCCCTTAACGCGATGTGGCGCGTTGAATACTTTACCCGTCCACGCTCTGGCCTGCCTGTCGGTCCTGGCTCCCTGATGTCCCGCTCAGTCAATCAGTGTGCTGTCCCACCGCAGCCACTGATTGGCTGAGCTGTATGTCAGGGAGCCACAGACGCAGGCCAGAACGCAGACGGGTAAAGTATAAACCGGGCAGCGGTGGGTTAAGGGGAACGGCTTTTTACATACTTGCAGCGGAATGAAAATTCCTATTCAAAATGACAGTACCGCTTCGATCCGTTGTGTGAAGCTACCCTAAAACAGATCTCTGTGCCATTATAGTTTTCATATTGTTGCTTTTTTACAGGTGGAGATTTTATTGAGGAAAAGAACCTTGTTTTAAGAAGGAAACCTTTTTCAGACCGTGTAATGTGGCTAGTACTGTATGATAAACAGTATCAGAAACAAGCATATAGCTTGAAAATGATTGGGCTACAAATGACTACATTATTGCAGTATGTGCAAATGGTTGTGGGCACAGGTAGTTGTCAAAGTCAGGCTATAATATATGCAATAAAAAGCTTTACAAAATAAGCCCCTGTAAATGTTATAGTAAGAATTATTACTTATTGCTTATTATATTATTTAAAAAAAAGGCAAAAATTTGTTACAAGGCTAGTAAGGATTTCACAGTAAAGAGAAGTGTTACTGTTTTATCATTTTTATACTCTTTGTTCTAGTTGGAAGTTGAAAATACTCGTTTGCGACAAATAAATCGGACCCTTTCTGAAGCACTTGAAGCACGAAATGTAACTTCTGTACTCCTTGAGGATGAAGGGGTTCTTGACAGCATTGAAAAATCATTCAACAAATTCCACGCTTTCCTGGATCTTTTAAAAGATGCTGGGTAGGTAAAAAAGAGGCCATAGCTGTCCAAAATGTAATGTGTGTTCCCTTTTTCCCTCAAGTATGTATAATCATCAGAAAAAGGGTCGTGCATAAAAAGATGCGACATTTAGACTTATTTTTCCGAAGGAAAAATAGAATTGTTGTATGTAATACTGTAATCCGTTTTTTTTGTGATCAATAACGTGTGTATATTTATGCGCAGTTATGTAGTAAGTACAGTGGTACCTTGGTTTAAGAGTACCTTGGATTGAGAGCGCTTTGCAAGAAGAGCTCACAGTTTTTCAAAATTGTAACTTGGTTTAAGAACATCGCTTTGGTTTAAGAGCTCCCTGTACTGGGTGGGAGGGGAGTGGGGAAGGGGCGTGATCTACATAGCAGGGTCTACAGCACTGTACTCAGACCTAGGAAGTCTTCCTCATCTTTCAAATCATGGCAGATCCACTTCAGGCTGGGGCTTGCATCAGGGGACAGGACTGTGGAGGTAATCTCTCCATAGCTGTAAACCCTCTCTCCCCGGACAGAGAGCTGCATTTATGTGCCCACATCGGCCCTGTTCATTTCTTCATGCTCCCTGCAGTCTCTGTCAGCCCTTGTGTTTCCCTTTCTCTCCATTCCTGCTATAATGTACCTGCACGCACACTCCGCTATACACACTGCTGCTATAATGTGCCTGCACTAGAGATGAGCGAACCTCGAGCATGCTTGAGTCCATCCGAACCCGAATGTTCGGCATTTGATTAGCTGTGGCTGCTAAAGTTGGATAAAGCTCTAAGGTTGTCTGGAAAACATGGATACAGCCAATGACTATACCCTTGTTTTCCACATAGGGCTTTATCCAACTTCAGCAGCCACCGCTAATCAAATGCCGAATGTTCGGGTTCGGATGGACTCGAGCATGCTCGAGGTTCGCTCATCTCTAGCCTGCACTTACATTCGGCTATACACACTGCTGGATAGAACATTTTCTGTCACTGTCCTCCTGAACCGCTCTGTGATTCTCAGTTCCTGATTGGCCCATGCTGAACAAAAGCCCCTTCCCCATTGTGGTCATGTGACGACACACAGACCTCTGACAGCAGCCCTGCTTCTCTATTCTAGCCTGTTGTACTACGCTACTGCATTATTTTTGCAGAATTTCTGCATAATTGTTAAGGGTGGGGGTGGGGGTGCAGTTGCATTCCAGCAGGGGTCCCGCTGCCTGTGACATGGCACTTCGCGGGCACAGGGAGAGATGAGTAGTGGTTGTTTGTTATGTCCCCCACCACACCCCACACCCCTGCTGGCTGACAATTTTTTTAAATTGCTGGACTTCCTTAAACTCATAGGCAGCAGTAGGTGTACAGATTGTACTACAGTCTTCCAATACTGTTAGTCTCACCAAGGATTATTTTTAGAATTAAATACAAAAAGTGTGTACTTCCGTACAGATACACACTGATCGGCGCTGCACTGCAGATATCTGGCTACTATGCTGCTGTATAGATCTCGAGGATTCCGTTTCCTCAATAAATGTGTATACAAACAAGTGAAAAAAATGATCTTTAGCGCTGAAACTGATACGGAGGTGATATACGTATAATAATAGCTACTGCAGAATTGCTATAGAGAATATTCATAAGTTAAAGTAAGTAGAAACTTCATGTAGTCCTGCCGCATTGACCGTGATGCTAGATCTAAAGATAGCGATACACAGGTGTATATGATTCAGTGATGCAGCAGTTTCCTACCTGTCATCCACTGTGATGTCCGTTAGTTGCAATTTTTTTGTAGTTAAAGAGTCTTGCAAATGTACAGGAGAAAGTTCTTGCTGTCGGGGTTGGGAGCGAGCCCCGTCCGGCGGCTCTGCTACTACCCAACACCCGGCGTGGTAGAGTGAGTCCGAAAGAGTCCACGTTTGAGTGATGTCACTATAGTGGATACGGAGGCCGATGTGGGATCAAAAACACTAACGCGTTTCAGCGAGCTTACGGTCGCCCTCGTCAGTCTACTTCAACTTATGAATATTCTCTATAGCAATTCTGCAGTAGCTATTATTATACGTACATTCACCGGCCACTTTATTAGGTACACCATGCTAGTAACAGGTTAGACCCCCTTTTGCCTTCAGAACTGCCTCAATTCTTCATGGCATAGATTCAACAAGGTGCTGGAAGCATTCCTCAGAGATTTTGGTCCATATTGACATGATGGCATCACACAGTTGCCGCAGATTTGTCGGCTGCACATCCATGATGCGAATCTCCCGTTCCACCACATCCCAAAGATGCTCTATTGCATTGAGATTTGGTGACTGTGGAGGCCATTTGAGTACAGTGAACTCATTGTCATGTGCAAGAAACCAGTCTGAGATGATTCTAGCTTTATGACATGGCGCATTATCCTGCTGAAAGTAGCCATCAGATGTTGGGTACATTGTGGTCATAAAGGGATGGACATGGTCAGCAACACAACTCAGGTAGGCTGTGGCGTTGCAACGATGCTCAATTGGTACCAAGGGGCCCAAAGAGTGCCAAGAAAAAATTCCCCACACCATGACACCACCACCACCAGCCTGAACCGTTGATACAAGGCAGGATGGATCCATGCTTTCATGTTGTTGACGCCAAATTCTGACCCTACCATCCGAATGTCGCAGCAGAAATCGAGACTCATCAGACTAGGCAACGTTTTTCCAATCTTCTACTGTCCAATTTCGATGAGCTTGTGCAAATTGTAGCCTCAGTTTCCTGTTCTTAGCTGAAAGGAGTGGCACCCGGTGTGGTCTTCTGCTGCTGTAGCCCATCTGCCTCAAAGTTCGACGTACTGCGCGTTCAGAGATGCTCTTCTGCCTACCTTGGTTGTAACGGTTAGCTATTTAAGTCACTGTTGCCTTTCTATCAGCTCGAACCAGTCTGCCCATTCTCCTCTGACCTCTGGCATCAACAAGGCATTTCCGCCCACCTGTAAACCTTAGAGATGGTTGTGCGTGAAAATCCCAGTAGATCAGCAGTTTCTGAAATACTCAGACCAGCCCTTCTGGCACCAACAACCATGCCACGTTCAAAGGCACTCTAATCACCTTTCTTCCCCATATTGATGCTCTGTTTGAACTGCAGGAGATTGTCTTGACCATGTCTACATGTCTAAATGCACTGAGTTGCCGCCATGTGATTGGCTGATTAGAAATTAAGTGGTAACATGCAGTTGGACAGGTGTACCTAATAAAGTGGCCGGTGAGTGTTTATCACCTCCGTATCAGCTACAGCGCTAAAGATCATTTTTTTCACTTGTAAGGATTATTTTTATATACAGTATTTTTATCTATGCACAAAAGACCTTAGTCTACAGCATCTGGTGCTTTATCAGAAATGAAGACAGGTGTGTTTTATGTGCCTTTTTATCATGTGTTTTTTTTTTTTTTTTTAAATAAACAAACTGAGACATGCCTTCTGAGTTAGGCATGGAAAACATCAAGGAATACAAATGGACTTTTCATGGTGTTTACTGAAGAGCAGTCCTAGGTAAATGCTTGGCTGCAGTATGTACATGAGATATATCGGGCAGACTGACTTTATTTTCCACTCCATCTAATTATGGTATTCATTAACTCTACTGGATAACAGTCCTGTTGGCCTGCTTACGGTGCATACCAGGTCTTCCGTGTAATCTGTTTGAATGAATGTTTGATGTCTCTAGTGGAAAGTGTTACTAATGCAAGATATCATCTTCTCAGAACATTGCCAAGTATCCCTAGGATAGAAAAGCTGCATGTAAATAAAATCGCCCAAGTCAGATTTTTCAAATTCCAAATATAATTTCATGTGCTGGTACTGCCTATATTTATTAATGTTGGAAAATATTAAAATAGTTTATTACTTTTAGCAGTAAATTTTTTTGTTTCCTAGTATCAATACCTGTACATAAATCGAGTGGTAATTTTACTTTTGCTTCTCTGTGCCTATGCAGCTATATGACTTGTATTGCTGGATGACTTGGAGCCATATTGATATTCATATAGACATTTAATTGATAACACTTTATCTCCTTGCTCATAGACATTATGCACTAAGAAATAAGCATGTATTATATCAATAAAATAACAGGGCAATGGAGGAGTCCATTACAATCTCTTAACGTTACTATAGATTCCCTTGTTCAGAAAAAAATTACAGCTGAATATCTTAAAATTATGCTTGTAAGTGACATAGGAATAGAATTGGTAGGTGGGGTTTGCCGGTAACATAAAAGTGTGCAAGGGGCTGATAATTATGGAGGTGCCTGCAATATGGGAAATTACTTGGCTTTACTAGATAAGTGGTCACAGCAATAGAAACTACAGTTCATTGTTTCCAAATGTAAAATACTGCACTTGGGAAGAAGAAATCTGATTATTTTTTGGACAGTTCTGTGTTTGCTTAGACCTAAGAAGAGAATGATTTAACCCCTTCAGGACCAAGCTGATTTTTGTTTTTGCGTTTTCCTTTTTTCCTCCTTGTGCTTAAAAGGCCATAGCATTTTTACAACTACAGACCCACATGAGCCCTTATTTTTTGCGTCACTAATTGAACTTCTAGTATAAGAGGCTTCTAGTATAAGTGTAAAAAAAAAAAAAAAAAGTGTTAATAATAAAAAGCCTCCTACCCTAATAAGTCAGAATCACCCCCCTTTCCCATGTTATAAATAGAAATAAATAAACTTGTTTGGTATTGCCATGTGCGTAATCGCCCAAAATATTAATTTATCACATTGCAGATCTTGTACGGTAAACAGCGTAATTGCCAAAAAAATCCCAAAGTGCAAAATTGCACATTTTTGGTTGCATCAAATCCAGAAAAATTGTAATAAAAAGCGATCAAAAAGTCGCATATGTGCAATCAAGGTAACGATTGAAAGTACACATCATGGCACAAAAAATTACACCTCAGACAGCACCATAGACCCAAGGATAAAAGCGCTATAAGCATGGGAATGGAGCGATTTTAAGGAACATATATTTGTTAACAAAGGCTTTAATTTTTTTACAGGCCATCAGATACAATAAAAGTTATACATGTTACATATCGTTGTAATCGTAACGACTTGAGGAACATATGTAACATGTCAGTTTTTCCATAGGACACACGGCGTAAAAACAAAGCCCCCCACCCCCCAAATAAAAAGAATTGTGTTTTATTTTTTCAATTTTACCGCGCATATAATTTTTTTCTGGTTTTGCAGCATATTTTATGCAAAAATTACAAATGCAAATTACAATTAGTGATGCAAAAAATAAGTGCTCATGCGGGTCTGTAGGTGTAAAAATGCAACTGCTATGGCCTTTTAAACACAAGAAGGAAAAAACGAAAATGCAAAAACGAAAATTAGCCTGGTCCTGAAGGGGTTAAAGCATTCTCGGAGTTGACCATTTCAGGGAAAATTTATAGCTTGGAGACATATTTTATATTTCAGAGATTTAATACACCAATTGCCTACTCAATTATTGGCCTCAGTGCTGTCCTGGCTCACCCTTTTGCTCAGACAGCGACTGCAAGCTCGGCCAATTAATGGTTACGTGCACACTACGGAATCCACTTATTCTTTGGGCGAATGGCGGAATCTGGCAAACCATAGGCCAGCGGAGATGCCAGCGTCCGCAAGCGGGGAAGAGCTGCGGAATCCGCAGCAGGTGATCCGCCAGGATTCTGTAGTGTGCACATACCCAAAATGTAGAAACAAGTGCATGCTGGATAACTTTTAGAGGGGTTGGCCACTTTATAGTAAAATTATTCAGTGTACAGTAATAGTAAGTGCACAGCACTTACTGACAGCAGTTCCCTGTGTAACCCATTAAGCTAAAATCAGAATCCCCCCACCAGACTGTGTTGTCCATTAGATGGTCGAGCATAGAGAAGCATGTGACCATGCTCCTTTCTGTGTCCTCCACTAAGCATGTATATTCTTATGGAGGACACTGGAGGTGAGACATGATCACATGCCACTTCATGGTGGCCATCGAGTGGACACAATCGTTAGCCAGCATATAGACCTGGAGGGCACAGCCTGGAGGAAGAGTGTCTGATATCAACGCTTTAAGGCACACAGAAAGTGATTGTTAGTAAGTGCAGTGTGTTTACTAATGTTTGCATCCTCCTGCGGTGTCTCTGGGTTACCAGGTACTGCCACTTCCACAGACAAACTGGTCTCTGCAGTGACAGCCCCCTCAAACAGTCAATGAGTGAGATGGGACAGCACCGTAGTCAGTGATTAGCCTTATGGACTGTTACTCCCAAGATGATTTAATCTGCGGAAGTGGTGACGGCTCTGGTCAGCAAGGGATCCAGCGTCACTACAGGCCGGGGGAGCACGGAGAAGTGAGCATAATGTTCTATGTTTTGTATATGGGCAGCAACTTCATAAGTGCCCCTTTAAAGTGTCTGCGATGTTCTAGGGGTTATCCGGCGTTAGGACATTTTCTTTTTTTATATATAATGCTGCTCTGGGGGAGAACGTAACAAACATCTAATGCTTACCTCTCTGCGCTCCCCTGGTGTCCTGCTGTGTCCTGTCTGGTGTACCCTGCTGATTGCTGCTGCTGCTACTAAGACAACAGACTCTTCTCGGGAGTGACAGCCTGCTCAGCTAATCACTGAGACTGGACAGCGACACAGTCAGCATTTGGCTGAGCAGGCTGTAACTCCTGATACAAGCTTATCTTGGAAAAAGCAGGAGCTGCAGTCAGTGGGGGACACCAGAGAGGACACAGCAGGACGCTGAGAGGTAAGTATAACAAGTTTGTCAAGTTCTCTTCAACAGGGCAACATTATATTAAAAAGGCCTTAAAGTGTCACTGTCGTTTCATTTTTTTATTTTTTTATTTTTTTTTGCAGGAATCAATAGTCCAGGCGATTTTGAGAAACTTTTGTAATTGGGGTTATTAGGCAAATATGCAATTATCTGCATTCAAAAAGACTTTTCCAAGGTCCCACCTCCCCTCCTCTCTCTCATCCACTGCTCATTATCAGGAAATCTCGACTGGTTTACATCAGCCGGCCCATCTGTTCTATGGAGGGGGGAGGGGGAAGGAGGGAGATTAGTCAGCAGTAGAGAGCAGAGAATAAAGGATTACACAGCGGGAACTGTGTGAAAGCCTTACTCAGAGGTCAGAGAGGTCAGTGCTGACCTCAGAGGAGAGAGCCTGGTGATGTAGCTGTAAATTTACCTTTTTTTTATTTTGTCCTGTTTTGTTGCCTCCTCTCCCTCCACCCCTCCCCTCTTCATAGAGAACAATGAAGACGGGGGAGAGCTTCAGACTGCTTTTTCATGATAAAAATGCATTTTCAGCTAATAAACCCAAATACAAAGCTTCTTAAAATCACCTCTACTATTGATTTCTGCAAAAAAAATGTAAACGACAGTGACACTTTAACTCTTTGAGGACCAGGCCCTTAATGTTCCAGTGGACCACGCAAATGTTGTTCTTTGCGCTTTCGTTTTTTCCTCCTCCTCTTCTAAGAGCTCTAGCACTTTCAGTTTTCTATCTACAGGGCCATGTAAGTGTTTGTTTTTTACAGGAATAGTACTTTGTAATGGCGTCTTTTTTTATTTTACCATAACATGTATGATGGAACCCCAAAATTATTATTTATGAAGATATAAATTGGTGAAATCGTAATAAAAGAATGCAATATGGTAACTTTTGGGGGGTTCCTGTGTCTAAGTAATGCACTATATGGTAAAAGCAACATGATACCATTATTCTATAGGTCAGTCCGAACACAACCACAGATTTTCTAATGTTATATATTTTTTTTAATGAAATCCTTTTTTTTTGGCAATTAATTATTAATAAAATGGGCCTATTGTGATGCTTATAGCGCTTTTATTTTTACACCTAAGGGGCTGTATGGGGTGTCATTTTTTCCGCCATGATCTCTAATTTTTATTAATACCATTTTTGTGAAGATCGGACGTTTTGATCACTTTTTATTGATTTTTTTTTATATATATAATGTAACATAAAATCGGTAATCTGCGCACTTTTTTACCTCTTTTCGTGTACGCCGTTCGCAATGACGCTTATTATATTTTACGGACAATTACGCACGCTACGGTATATTATATGTTTATTTTTATATGTTTTATTTAAAAAAAGGCAAAGGGGGGTGATTTCAACTTTTATTGGGGGAGGGGCTTTGGGGTAGTGTATTGGTGTTTTTAACTTTTTTTTTTTTTTTTACACATTTGAAGTCCCTTTGGGGGACTTGTACATACACTACTTTGATTTTTACACTGATCATTGCTATGCCATAGGCATAGCATTGAACAGTGTTATCGGCGCTCTGCTCATTGAGCCTGCCTGTGCAGGTGAGAGACCTCCGACGGTCCGTTTTAATGATCGGGACCCCCGCAGTCACACTGCGGGGGTCCCGATCGGTAAGTGACAGGGGACTCCCACTGTCACTTACACTTAAACGCCGCGGCGTTTAAGGAGCGAATGCAGCGCGTCATTAACGATGAGGTGTCGGCCCCCACCTGCTATGAGGCGCGTTCCGCTACGGAGCGTGCTCCATAGCTCAGGACGTACCGGTACGTCCTTGTTCGTCTGGGCACAGACTTCCAGGACGTACCGGTACGTCCTAAGTCATCTAGGGGTTAATGTTGTTTCAGACCTTTCTTCAGTGGTTGTGATTTCATAGAAAGGAAAATAAAGTTTCTCAGCAAACTCTTATGCTCACTTTTAATTTTTTATCTACAAGTCACAATAAGCTGCAATTTTATGTGAACATTAATCTTTTACAAATTTTGTAATGTTTCACATATCCATTATAGCAAAAGTAATACATGTGCCTCAAAGCTACATATTACATTTCTTTTGACATCTACATTAAGTATTAAGTAAAACACCTACAGACATTAAAGTCAGTCACTGCTATTTTCTTTACTTTTACACCAATACTCGTCATAATTGCAGCCGCAAATGCATAACTGCCCAGCAGAAGTAAATATATATATTTTTTTCTCGTTACTGGTACACTTTAACACTAAATCGTGTATATGCGTAAAAACAAATACAGGGTAAACCCAGCCTAAATTATGTATAGATATTTTTTGGCACTATATCTCTGATTGTATTTAGATATATGCATTCTAGTAGCACCATTTTACCTTATCCACTGATACCTTCACATGCAGCTGTAAAACATACCCTCATCCTTGCCAGCCTCAGATTATAAGTTAGTAATAATTTAACTACTGTGGTCATGTCGGGACATTCCTGACTGTTATCAGCAACAACCATTTTATTATACATTATTACTGAAATTAACCTAATTTTAATCTCTTGATTAGTCTCTTACCAGTCCAAATCCTTCTCACAGCAAAGAAAAGCCCTACAATATGTGTTATTGTGGCTTAAAAAACCATACCCCTCCCCGATCTCCGTATCCCCATAATCCTTTGTCATGAATACAGTTGCGGGTATGGCACGTGACCCGCGGCTCTATTCATTCCTATGCAGACGCTGGAAAGAGCCGAGTGTTGTACCCGACTCTCTGCCGGGGAAAGCCAAGTACAGTACTCTGCTCATTCCGGTGGCTCCATAGGAATGAATAGAGCCGCGGATCACGTGTTGTACCCGTAACTGGATTCATAACAAAGGAGCCCTGTGGACAATTTAGTTTTGTCCGGACGACCTCTTTAATCTTTTTTCGTATTGCAGCAAATATTTACAGATATTTTGCATTCAGGAATGATAACCATTGAAATGCTCTTGTTTAAAGGTTGGGACAACTTGCCAGTCTGGCTGGCATTGATCAGTCAGACTTTGCCATACCTGGGGATCCTCAGTTGTCTTCTACGATTGCAAGAGCTCAGCAACCTTCATCTGAGATATTCCAAAATCTGCAAAAAACGTACCTACTTGACCAGGTAACCCTCAACTTAGTATAAGTTTGTCATTATTAAAGGGGTAGTGCGGTGTTCAACATTTATTCACTAAATAACACACATAACAAAGTTATACAACTTTGTTATGTGTGTTATTTAAGTAAATGGCCCCCTTCCCAGTGTTTCCCCCACCCCCGAAGTGTGATGGCGCATACTTGCCGAATCACTGTCGACCCCGGCTGCCATCTTAGGTCGAACACGTCCTCTTCAGGAGGCCAGCCGGACCGCTCCAGCCCTCCCTCATTTGCCCCCCAGCGCGTTATCAGCTACTTAGCCGCGATTGGCTAAGCATAGTGATGGGACATAGTTGGGACCCAAACCAGTCAATACTTTTAACATGTCTGCACAACACAGCTGATGGCCTCAAACACAATATAAAGGAGATTATGTAAGAAATAATTTCATATTCCTATTTTATTGAAAAACATTCCAATTGACTACGGTATACAACATATACAAATGTTAGTGTAGTCTTCAGTGTTTTCCTGTGTTGTCATGTGACTTAATGGTGACTTAATTTCTGTTTGTTTGTTTTTTTATTTTGTTTTTTAGGTTGACAGCGGGGAAAATAAACTTGCTCCCCCAGATTCTTTTCAGAGACCTGATGCAGCAGCTAACCCTCCACCTTGTGCATCTGAGGACATTCATGTCACCAGTGAGATGAACAAAGAAGTGGGTCTTGATCTTTCTATAAAGGATATAGAGACTGTCAAGAACAACAGAACTGCGTGCGAACAGCAAAGTAACAAAGATGCAGATGTTTTGAAAAAATCCAAACTGTCTGAGAGTAAACAAGCTGGTAGTGAGTGTTCAGCATCCGATTCTAGCAGAAGCAGAAAAAGCCATGCTAGTAGTAGTTCTAAGGAATCAACTAGTGGTAGTAAGCATCATAAACGCACTTCACAAAGAAGCCTTCCAAAAGGGACAAGCAGAGCTCATGGTGATGATTTAGGCAATAGTTACAAAACGTCAGTGTTCTCTGACACTAGTGTAGAATCAGAAGTCTCTAGTAACCTCAAGTCTGCAGGGAGTAAACACAGTGGGTCAAATTAGAGAGGAACAGGATGCCAACCAAAAATATGAAAAACTAAAGCTAGGCCCTCTGAGTAATACATAATTGCACAATTACAAATTGGTTGCAGTTATCTGCAGTAGCATTCTAAGAGTACATTACAAGGATATAGAGAACCTAAAATGCCCACATTGTGCCCTTCAAACCTGTTGGTAAATGTAATTCTTTAACATTTTGGTAAGGTTAGTGTTGGCAATTAACTATAATTTATCAGAAGAACAAAATTTAAAGGGGTTGTCTGGGAGGAGAAAATGCTGTACTTTCCCAAGATCCTGGTACCACAATCCTGTCTCCTTGTCATCTCAAAAGTATAAATGGTTCCGCATTGAAATCACTGCATGCAGGGGAAACCATGCTCACATTTGGTGACCAATGGCCACATGATAATACCGATATTGTGGCTATTGTCTGGTTTCATCCACATGGAAAGATTACGATGTGGTATCCACCACCCCCTGTCTTGGCCAGGAGCAAAGAAAAGTGTTGATTTTCCTCCTCTTGGTCATCTCCTTTAATGTCAAAAGCAATCAGATGAGCAAGAAAAAATTTAATAAATTGTTTGCTTGATATTGTGCATATTTTTTTTGTATACTATTTTATATTTATAACATTTTTAATGTACAATTTTACACTACCCGCATAAATAAAATAAAAAAATTTGGTTTTGTATTTTTTAGTGTTTTCTTTTGTTTTAACTGTAATTTAAACTGATGATTTACAATAACGCACTTAAAGTGACACTGTCACCCCCTTTGTGCATTCTGACATTTCTACACAGGTGTAAAGGGTAAATTTAGCATTTTTCATACCTTATTTCATATCATACGTCATGGTGCTTGTTCAAGTAAAAAGTGTCCTTTTATCAACTGCAGATTGTATTAAGTGGGCGTGGCCTCATGGCATTAGCACCACTTAGCCCCGCCCACAACTGCGCAGTTGGCACCGCCCCATTGACGCCCATCGGTTGGTTGACGTAAAGGGGGTGGACTCTAGATAGGGCTGGGCGATATTGGCCTAAATCAATATCGCGGTTTATCGCATATGTAGCTGCGGTAACGATAATTCAACGATAATTATGACACGCCCCTTTTGTAAGCCACAACCCTTTTTACAAGCCACACCCACTTGGCCGTGCCAAACTGGGGATATTTTGTTTCAATAAAGTTAAAAAAAAAAAAAAAAAGTACAGTAACTTAATGAGCAGCAACCCAAGCTATGTACACACTATAGGACTTGTATACACAGGTATACAGCTACGTAAACCCTACAGGACACAGAGTATAACTGATGGGTATACAGTATATACAGATGACAGTGCAGGAATATACAGTATAAATGATGGGTAAAGATTATATTATATATAGGTGACAGTACAAAGGCACTGTTATGGGGACACTATTAGTAACACATTATAGGGGGGCTGTAAATGGCACTGCGCTCAGACACGCCATGGAGATATCTATCTATCTATCATCTATCTATCTCTCTCCTATCTATCTATCTATCCATCTCCTATCTATCTATCTCCTATCTATCTATCTATCTATCCATCTCCTATCTATCTATCTCCTATCTATCTATCTATCTATCTCCTATCTATCTATCTCCTATCTATCTATCCATCTCCTATCTATCTATCTCTCCTATCTCTCTCTCTCTCCTATCTCTCTCTCTCTCTCTCTCTCTCCTATCTCTCTTTATCGATCCAGGAGAAGAACTTTTTTTTTTTAAGACTTTCAAAAATCACGTCGCCATACACCTCCTACAGCCTAAAGGCCCCGTTCCACTGAGCAAAAGTAGCGGAATTCCGCAGCGGAATGCCATTAGCCTCCCGCTCATAATCGTAGTCTATGGGAGGCGCGCGCGCTGCTGCTCTGTACGCGCTGAAGAATGAACAAGTTCATTCTTCAGCGCGGACAAAGCAAGAGCGCGCGCCTCCCATAGACTCCCATTCCGCTACTTTTGCTCGGTGGGAACGGCGCCTAAATGTGTAAAAAAAAAAAAAAAAAAGTCTTTCCCATCCAACTGGTTTCAGTTCTTTGTTATTTTTCCTTCTGGTAATTTGGCTCTGAGAGAGAATAAAGGGCGCTGCAATAGAACTGTGGTGAGTTGGTGTGGGAGTGCTGCCGCGTGACCACATGGCAGTGGACACAAAGGATGACGCTACTCTGAGAGTGAAGACCGGAGAAGAAAGACTCGGAGGCACGGAGCGGCCTGAACTAGGAGGACGGTCTTTGATGAACTGTGTTCTGCTCTCCTATTTATGTATCTCCTATCTATCTATCTCCTATCCATCTATCTATCTATCTATCTATCTATCTATCTATCTATCTATCTATCTATCTATCTATCTATCTATCTATCCATCTCCTATCTATCTCCTATCCATCTATCTATCTATCCATCTCCTATCTATCTCCTATCCATCTATCTATCTATCCATCTCCTATCCATCTATCTATCTATCTCCTATCTATCTATCTATCTATCTATCTATCTATCTATCTATCTATCTATCTATCTATCCATCTCCTATCCATCTATCTATCTATCTCCTATCTATCTATCTATCTATCCATCTCCTATCTATCTATCTATCTATCTATCTATCTATCTATCTATCTATCTATATCCTATCTATCTATCTCCTATCTATCTATCTATCTCTCCTATCTCTCTCCTCTATCTATCTCTCTCTCTCTCTCTCTCCTATCTATCTCTCTCTCCTCTATATCTCTCCCTCCTCTCTCTCTCTCCTCTATCTATCTCTCTCTCTCCTCTATCTATCTCTCTCTCCTATCTCTCTCTCTATCTCTCTCTCTCTCTCTCTCCTCTATATCTCTCTCTCTCCTCTATCTCTCTCTCTCTCCTATCTCTCTCCTCTATCTATCTCTCTCTCTCTCTCTCTCTCTCTCCTATCTATCTATCTCTCTCTCCTCTATATCTCTCCCTCCTCTCTCTCTCTCCTCTATCTATCTCTCTCTCCTATCTCTCTCCTCTATCTATCTCTCTCTCTCTCTCCTCTATATCTCTCCCTCCTCTCTCTCTCTCCTCTATATCTCTCCCTCCTCTCTCTCTCTCCTCTATATCTCTCCCTCCTCTCTCTCTCTCTCTCCTCTATATCTCTCCCTCCTCTCTCTCTCTTCTATCTATCTCTCTCTCTCTCCTATCTCTCTCCTCTATCTATCTATCTATCTATCTCTCTCTCTCTCCTCTATATCTCTCCCTCCTCTCTCTCTCTTCTATCTCCATCCTCGTTACATGTCCCCTTTAAATCTCTGGCAGGATGCCGGGCGGGGAGGCGGTCCCACGGGACGGACAGGTTAGAGGCCGCTGGGATGGACAGGAGGGAGCGGGGCCAGTCTCACACTCCCGCAAGTTCGGGGAGCCCCTGCAACGTGCGGGCAGGCATTTTCACACGCCGGGCAGCAGTGACGGACGGACGTGCGGGGGCCGGTCTGATACGTCGGGCAGCTGGGGGACCGCTGGGACGGGCGGAGAGGCAGTCCGACACGCCGTACAGGTTGGGGCCCGCTGACATGGACAGCGGGGTGGGTAGGTAGGCGGACGCTTTGACACGCCAGGCGGAGGATGGACGGGGGGCTTGGGGTGGAGTGGAGAGAGGCGCTCAGACATACAGTGCAAATCTCCTATGTGCTGTCTGTGCGTCCCTGCACAGACAGCACACAGGAGACCTTCAACCTGTGCAGCTCAGCGCTCAGACGGGTTGATAGTGAAAATACCGCAGATACCGTCCTGGCAAAGTTAAGTGACGGTATCGGTATTTTCACGGTATACCGCCCAGCCCTAACTCTAGACCTTTCGGCCAGCCTGTTCCAATGGCCGGCGAGGGGACGGGCCAACTGTGGCATTGTGGGCGGGGCTAAGTGGCGCTACTCCCGCCCACTTAACACAATCTGCAGTTGATAAAAGATGACTTTTTACTTGAACAAGCACCGTGACGTATAATATAAAATAAGGTATGAAAACCGCTAAATTTACCCTTTACACCTGTGTAGAGATGTCCGAATGCAAAAAGGAGGTGACAGTGTCACTTTAAGATAAATATAAATGAGCAATCTGACAGAAAAAAGTTATTTGTGTTCATAGTAATTCCCGTTGTGGCCCCTTCTGGTTTTCCACTGTTCCTTTCTTCTCTGCTTCTGAAATGAGATGTCGCAGCAGGACCTGCCCACTTAAAGGAAAATTCCGGGCAAACTATAAAAAACTAATTTGACGTTTATGCAAGGGATCTTACTTAAAGTGCCACTGTCACCTCCTTTTTGCATTCTGACTTCTCTACACAGGTGTAAAGGGTAAATTTAGCAGTTTTCATACCTTATTTTCTATCTGCTTGTTCAAGTAAAAAGTGATCTTTTATCACCTGCAGATTGTGTTAAGTGGGCGGGGCTTTGTGGCATTAGTGCCTCTTAACCCCGCCCACAGCGCCACCATTGGCCCCGCCCCTCCATGACATCATAGGCACATAAACCCCGTCCCCTCGCCGGCCATTGGAACAGGCTGTGTGGCGATGACGTCACTGAGTGGCGGGACTAACTGTGACTCTGTGGGCGGGGCTGTGACGCTAATGCCGTGAAGCCCTTCCCGCTTAACACAATCTGCAGTTGATAAAAGATCACTTTTTACTTGAACAAGCACCAGGACGTATGATCTAAAATAAGGTATGAAAACTGCTAAATTCACCCATTACACCTATGTAGAGAAGCCGTTATGCAAAAGGGGGTGACAGTGTCACTTAAACTCATCCTTGCAGATGTTTGTAGTTGAAAACTGCCGCTCTCTGTGCCCCCTGGATGCACTTACGGTAACGCTGCTGGCCCGGTGAAAAGCTGCTTCTAGCACAGAGTAACGTCTATGACACCATAGTACCTTGGCCCTTTTCTGTTAATAGCGCTGTGAATGGCTGGAGGGAGGCAATGTCCCAGAAGAATGAATGCCTCAAGCAGTGACTAGCATCAGCAACATCACGACCCAAGATGGCGCCACAGACCAGAACCGGTTGTAACGATTCTTATGCAGTACAGCACTTATAGCGGCCATAGCACTGAAAAAAAGTGCAGTAAGGCAGCTGATTCAGCTATTACTATATATTAATATGTTATACAACTTTAGGTTTGGTGCTGAACGGCCCAGTATTATATCAAATTTTTATGGACAATGGAATACCTCTTAAGAATAATTTTGTGCCCCTCCCCCATGCCCTCTTCTCCCAGCGCCATTTTGTGTCAATGTCGTCATTGCTGGGGGCTGGCCTGTTCTTCCTCCTCTTCAATGTCCTTTAGAACTGAAAAGGAGAGAAAACGCTACTGGTGCACTTGCAGGATATTCTAGAGCCCAGTGGGAGAGCTGGAGCTGGAGAGGTGAGTTAACATTGTTTATGTTTTCGAAAAAAATGTCTCTGGACTTCTGTAAGATGCAATTCTGTGTCATCGACCCTGACAGCATGCCTGAGGCGAGGACCAATGTATTACTACTCTTCAACCTTGTCCTTATGCCTAAGATGGGGAGCCACATATTTCTTGACATCAACCTCGGCCTTATGCCTGAGATCAGGAGTCCCCTATTTCTTCTCATCAACCTCAGCCTTATGCCTGAGGTCGGGAACGATGTAGCAGTGTTTTCATATCCCACTCACTATATAACCTGAATTCCACTACAGCTAATAGTTGTCGTAGCACAGACATTCAATATCAAGTTTTGACCAGGTTTTTGGGACAAAAACTTATATTATGTGGTCAGGTGTCCAGTTATACAGCCGTCTCACACGCAACACAGAGCTGAGACATAGGAAGGTTTAGTGAGATAAATAACTTCTTCCCCTTGTACAGGTTGCACTGGTGTGTATGCTTTATTTGCAACTGCTCCTCCGGAAGATATATTGCCCTTGCATCACATTGGGCAACAATTGAAATGGATGCACCCCATGAGTGCTGTCATATTGACTCTGTTCCAAATTAACAGTTAAAAGTATTATCTCGTGCACGGAAGAACCCCACTGATACACTGATGGTCGAAGTAGATTTTGTTAAGTCAAAGATGGCAGGCAGTATATATATATATATCCTGGGGGTGGTGTTTTTCTACTAAGGCCTGTTTTATTGGCTGAGGTACAAAAAGAGTTACTTGCTTATCACTAGTGTTTAACCCTTTGAGGACTAGGCCCCAGTGGATCGTGCCAATTTTCATTTTTGCGCCTTAGTTTTTTCCTCCTCCCCTTCTTAGCGCTGTAGCACTTTCATTTTTCTAATATTATTTATGAAGATATAAATTGGTGAAATCGTAAAAAAAATATATATATATATATGTATGTGTATATATATATATATATATATATATATATATACATACACTCACCGGCCACTTTATTAGGTACACCATGCTAGTAACGGGTTGGACCCCCTTTTGCCTTCAGAACTGCCTCAATTCTTCGTGGCATAGATACATCAAGGTGCTGGAAGCATTCCTCAGAGATTTTGGTCCATATTGACATGATGGCATCACACAGTTGCCGCAGATTTGTCGGCTGCACATCCATGATGCCAATCTCCCGTTCCACCACATCCCAAAGATGCTCTATTGGATTGAGATCTGGTGACTGTGGAGGCCATTTGAGTACAGTGAACTCATTGTCATGTTCAAGAAACCAGTCTGAGATGATTCTAGCTTTATGACATGGGGCATTATCCTGCTGAAAGTAGCCATCAGATGTTGGGTACATTGTGGTCATAAAGGGATGGACATGGTCAGCAACAATACTCAGGTAGGCTGTGGCATTGCAACGATGCTCAATTGGTACCAAGGGGCCCAAAGAGTGCCAAGAAAATATTCCCCACACCATGACACCACCACCACCAGCCTGAACCGTTGATACAAGGCAGGATGGATCCATGCTTTCATGTTGTTGACGCCAAATTCTGACCCTACCATCCGAATGTCGCAGCAGAAATCGAGACTCATCAGACCAGGCAACGTTTTTCCAATCTTCTACTGTCCAATTTCTATGAACTTGTGCAAATTGTAGCCTCAGTTTCCTGTTCTTAGCTGAAAGGAGTGGCACCCGGTGTGGTCTTCTGCTGCTGTACCCAATCTGCCTCAAAGTTGGACGTACTGTGTGTTCAGAGATGCTCTTCTGCCTACCTTGGTTGTAACGGTTGGCTATTTGAGTCACTGTTGCCTTTCTATCAGCTCGAACCAGTCTGCCCATTCTCCTCTGACCTCTGGCATCAACAAGGCATTTCCGCCCACAGAACTGCCGGATGTTTTTTCTTTTTCGGACCATTCTCTGTAAACCCTAGAGATGGTTGTGCGTGAAAATCCCAGTAGATCAGCAGTTTCTGAAATACTCAGACCAGCCCTTCTGGCACCAACAACCATGCCACGTTCAAAGGCATACTGATGCTCGGTTTGAACTGCAGGAGATTGTCTTGACCATGTCTACATGCCTAAATGCACTGAGTTGCCGCCATGTGATTGGCTGATTAGAAATTAAGTGGTAACGTGCAGTTGGACAGGTGTACCTAATAAAGTGGCCGGTGAGTGTATATATATATATATATATATATATAGTTTTTATTAATATACTTGTGTAGATCAGACCTATTGATGGCTTTTTATAATTTTTTTTTGTATATTCTTTTATTTTTTGGTCTATTGGAGCTAGTTTTGTGCTTTGAGCCATACTTTCTATTGGTATCTTGCTTACGTTTATGCAACTTTTTGGTCTCTTCTTATTAAACTTTTACATGGGAAGGGGGGGCAAACTTAGGCCCTCCAGCTGTTGTAAAACTACAATTCCAGTCATACCGGGACAGTGAAAGCTAAAGCTTTGGCTGTCCAGACATAAAGAAAATTGTAGTTTTGCAACAGCTGGAGGGCCGGAGTTTGCCCCCCCCCCCCCACCCGACATATGATGTCCATATTATGTAAATTAAGCTAAGTGTACAAAAGGCGGAAATCTGCATTTAAAACATGCAGATATTTCAATAAATAAGTGAGGGTGTTCTGCATACACAACTTTTTTACAGTTTCCTGGCTCTTGTGTTCTCAAGATATGTGGGTTTATAGTTTCTCTGACAATTCAGTTAATTACATGGGTGTGAATCTTATTTTTATAAAGCGGGTGTATGCAACCTTCAGCTCTATTCTGCCCGAGATTTCAGGCTTCACATCACCAAGATTGTGGGGGACTTGAGCAGCCGGACCCCTTTCAATCTTTTAGTTATGCACAGTCTGAATAGGGTATAACTAACCCAGATAGGAATACTCCTTAAGATTTACACCCATCTAGCTATTAACTTTTCAAACAAATTATAAACTTGCTTATCCCAGAAATAAAAGGGCATATCAAAAAATTGTAAAATGGTAGGTAATCAAGGCCTATTTCATCATAGGGACATGTCATGTTTTGGAAGTTGGCTACAGGTCCTTTATAAAGGGGTTACCCAGGCTTTGAATAACATTGCTGCTTTCTTCCAGAAACTGCATTAGTCTATGGGCCCTATTCCACGGGAAGATTATCGTTCGCATAATCGTTAATGATAAACGATCCAAACGACCGCTATTGCGAAAGACCTTAAATCGTTACCCATTTACATGGAACGATAATCGTTACTTATGATTGTTCTTGCGGTCATCTTGTCGTCGCTATTGCGTTCGTCACTACTGTGAACAACCGAACAACATCTTATTCAATGCGAACGATTTGCGAATGAGCAACGATAAAAATAGGTCCAGGTCTTAGTAAATGATCAACGATTTCTCGTTCGGTCGTTAACGATTATCGTTTAGATTCGAACGATTTAACGATAATCTGAATGATAATCGTCTCATGAAATAGGGCCCTAAGGCTATATCCATGTTTTCCTGGTAACCCAAACTTCTGCAGCTGCAGGGAATCAACATTGTAATGCAGTGCTTCTCAAACTGTGAGGCGGGCCTCACCAGTGAGGCGCCCCCAAGTTGTTGGTGAGGCCCAGCTGGGGAGCCAGTTTTCACAAAATAACTGTGATCTGCACAGAAATCTGCTAAACATTAATAATTTATTTTATACTTAATTTATTAGTATATAGAGCTTCGGAGACAGGTGAAAGGTAGTCCTAGCAATATTCTCAGCTTTTGAATGGACTTTCCCCACAGATAGTGAGGCCCAGGCATCCTCTTGGTCAGTCTGGTGAGGCCCAGTCATTGCCTCGGTCTGTTGGGTGAGGCTCCAATAGAAAAAGTTTGAGAAGTACTGTTGTAACGGGTCTGCTCAACACTACCAAACGTTCTATTAGGATGGTTTCACACCTGTCAAAATGCCATGTCCAGATATTAGCTGTGAGTCAAGAAGAAATATAAAACACTGTACTTACAATGCTTTTTTGTTTATGGCATTTTATGCGTCCGTGGCAGTTTTTTTTCCAGAACAGAGCGTGTCCTTTTTTTTGGCACCTACAGACATATGCACACATGGTTGTGCAAATGTGTGTACATTATTACTGCCATTTTTTCTTCACATTCTTAAATAAAAATCCTTGAATCACATGATTAAAGAAAAAAAAAAAAGGCTTGTACTATTTTGGGGGAAAAAAATACCAAAAAATCATCGTGTAAAGCATGGCATTTTTTCAGGCCAAATAAAGATGCTAGGCAAAAAGTATGTTAGAAGGAAACCTTAGAGTGTACCTATCACCAAAAATACTTTTGACATGTTACAGAAACAGGCAAAAAGCTTTTATTGGTCTGGGTTCAGAACTATCTGTTGCACGCTTCTCTCCCTGCTGTGTCTGTGTTAGTGAGACAGCCTCATAGGCTTCCATTGTGCGTCTGTCTGGACCACATGACACTAAGCAGGGAGAGAATGCATTAATCAGGAAAATATTTTCCTAGTCCGTTATGGTCTTTACACTTAGACCCAACCGAATAAAATCTTTTTTTATGACATATCAAATGTCTTGCGGATTCGGGCAGATAGCGATCTGTTTCGTTAAGACAATGATCAGCTAAGGAGCCGAGTATAGAAAATAAACACTATACTTACCTCTCCACGCTCCCCAGTGTCCTCCTGGCTTCTCTCCACAGCCACAGCTGGTAAGTTTAAAGCCATCTGTGCAGTGACTGTCCCTCACATCAGAGATTGAGCACATCCTGTAAGCAGTGGGGTGAATGCTCCTCTATTGTGGTCCCCGCTGCGTCTTGCCCACTGCAGTAATTGATCAGTTTGACAGGAGAGAAGCAGCTGAGACCACGATAAGGGAGTGTTTACCCTGCTGCACGCAGGACGGGGCTGTAACCTGATGAGTACCTGAGGAAATTGAAGCCTGCATGAACTACTACATTGAGAGAAATAGCACTATATATGCATTTACCATAATACGTTTACATTTAGGAGTTTGTCTAACTTTGCTTAGGAAATAAGCAAAACTTTATTATTTTCTATAAACAACAAGGGCTGCACAGACATGGCTAATGGTTACTATAGTTAGTTTGTGCATATAAAGGTGGCTTTGTACAAACTAAACTGCATTTTCTCAGATGTAGATTCTTTTACTAAGAAAAAAAAACTCTTTCCTTTTTTGCAGATTCACATGAGTGAGTTTGTAACATTGTGCAAAGTTTTGCTGGAAGTAGTACTCAACCTTTAGACCACAGGGAGTATCACATGCTTCATAATTAGATTGTTGAGTTCATGTAGTTCATGTCTGTCTTACTTGCCATTTTATTACCTTAACATTAGATAATAATTATGTTATAATATTTTAATATTTCACACAGCCAGTTTTCCTGCCTAAAATTGCAGTATCTGTCGTGAAATTAGTCTGTTGAGGTGTAATTTATTTTAAATAAATATATGACATTCCCTTCTTACTACACAGGACACCAGTACAGAGAAGAAGCTGTCATACCAGAATGGCTACAGCAGTGAGACACTTCATGTAATGTACATGTGGGACACATAGGGACCTGAGGCATAGTAAGCGGACCTCTATGGGCAGGGGCGTAACTAGAAATGGCTGGGCCCCATAGCAAACTTTTGATTGGGCCCCCCCCCCCCCCCCCGACTGACCACTAAACGGTCAAGTGAAGTCATAACTACATAACCGCTAGCTCTGGTCGGGAGTGCTTGCAGTTAAAGGGACATTTGCAAAACCCAGGAGACCAGCAGGGCCACCCGGTGCTGCAAATGATGACTGCTCAGGGGGCCCAGTGTATTGCAGGAGCAGGCCATGGGGCCCCCTGATGCGGCGGGCCCCATAGCAGCCGCTATGGCTGCTATAGTGGTAGTTACGCCCCTGTCTATGGGCATGTGTATGGTACCTTGTACATGTACATAAAGGAGTCCGCATACAGTACATGTTCATGAGAGAGGCTAGAAGAGACTGCTTTGAAAACAGTCAGGTTTTCTAGCAGGTTTTGATGCAGAAGGCCACTACACACAAAACATAGAAGAGGTTGGGGGATTCCGCGGAGGAGAATTCTGCCGAGGAACTACACCTGTTTTGCTCCGTGTGAATGGAGCCTAATACATTTTTTTAAAATATTTTTTACGTGCCCATAGCCTTAGAGAGGAGTTTGTACATTGTATATGCGGTAAGGCCCTGCTTCCTCCACATGAAGGATTCTTGCTGGATATATACATGTATATGAGGGAACATGTACAGTGGTTTGCAATAAATTAGAATATCAACAAAAAAATGTTTTTTTAGTAATTCAATTCAAATAGTGACCTCATATATTCTATAGAGTTATTACATACAGAGTGAACTTTTTCAAGCGTTTATTTCTGTTAATGATTATGGATTACAGCAAAGAAAAACCAGTCAGTATTTCAGAAAATAAGAATATTATATAAAACCAAATGAAAAAAAATGTTTTTAACACAAAAATGTCGACCAAATGAAAAGTCTGTACAGTAAATGCCCTGAATACTTGGTCGGGGCACCTTTTGCATGAATGACTACATCAATGCGGCAGTGTGGCATGGAGGCGATCAGCTGATAGCACTGCAGAGGTGTTATTGAAGCCCAGGTTGCTTTGATAGCGGCCTTCAGCTCGTCTGCATTGTTGGGTCTGGTGTCTTTCATCTTCCTCTTGACAATACCCCATAAATTCTCTATGGGGATAAGGTCTAGTGAGTTCGCTGGCCAATCAAGCCCAGTGATGCTGTGGTTAGTAAACCAGGTATTGGTACTTTTGGCAGTGTGAACAGGTGCCAAATCCTGCTGAAAGATGACAATTCCATCTCCAAAAATCTTTTCAGCACAGGGAAGCGTGAAGTGCTCTAAAATGTACTGGTAGACGGCAGGTGTTGATGAAACACAGTGAACCCACACCAGCAGATGACATGGCTCCCCAAACCATCACTGATTGAGGAAACTTCACACTAGACCCCAAGCAGCTTGGTTTGGGCCTCTCCACTCTTCCTCCAGACTCTGGGACCTTGATTTTAAAATGAAATGCAAAATTTACTTTAATCTGAAATCAGCACCTTGGACCACTAATCAACAGTCCAGTTCTTCTTTTCCTTGGCCCAGATAAGACGCTTCTGGCGTTGTTTATTGGTCAGGAGTGGCTTGACACATGGAATGCAACACTTGTACTGACTCCAGCAGCAGTCCACTCTTTGTGAATCTCTCCCAAATTTTTGAATGCCATTTTCGTTACAATCCTGTCAAGACTGCGGTTCTCCTGGTTGCTTGTGCACCTTTTTCTACCACACTTTTTCCTTTCACTCAACTTTCCATTAACCCCTTAAGGACCGGGCCTGAAATGGCCTTAAGGACCGGAGCAAATTTTATGAATTTGACCAGTGTCACTTTATTCATTAATAACTTCGGGATGCTTTTACCTATCCGGCTGATTCTGAGATTGTTTTCTCGTGACATATTGTACTTCGCATTTCTTGTAAATTGGAGTCGATACTTATAATGAATCTTTATGAAAAAAACCAAAATAGCGTGAAAAATTGTGAAAAAATGCATTTTTCCAACTTTAAAACTTTTCTGCTTATACAGAAAATGGTTATACCACATAAATTATATATTAAATAGCATAAGCAACATGTCTACTTTATGTTGGCAGCATTTATTAAACTATATTTCATTTTTTTTAGACAATAGAAAGCTTAAAACATTAGCAGCAAATTTCCAAATTTTCAGTAAAATTTCAAAATCAGATATTTTTAGGGAACTGTTCAGGTTTAAAGTGTATTTGAGGGGACTGTGTGTTAGAAAGCCCCACAAAGCACCCCATTTCAGAAAATGCACCCCCTAAACTCTGCAAAAGTACATCCAGAAAGTGTTTTAACCCTTTAGGGGAGTCACAGAAATAAAAGCTAATTGTGTAAGAAATTTGAAAATTCTAATTTTCTGTGCAGAGATTTTATTGTAATCCAATATTTTTCATAATTATAAACTTATTACCAGAGAAATGCAGCCCAATATTAATTGCCCCATTTCTGCAGTTTATAGAAATACCCCATATGTGGCCCTATTGCGCTATTTGACGCAACCACAAGCCTCAGATATAAAGGAGCGCCTAGTGCATTTCAATGGCTCCGTTATATTTGGTCATTTTTGACTCTACCACTTCAGGTTGGCAGAGGCTCTGGGGTGCCAAAACCTAAAAAACACCCCTAAAGGGACACCATTTAGAAAACTACTCCCCTCAAGGAATGTAACAAGGGGTGCGGTGAGCATCTGGACCCCACAGGTGCTTCACAGATTTTCCGAACAATATGGCATGAAAAAAGACTAAAGTATTTTTTACACTAAAACGTTGTTCTAGCCTTCAATTTTTCATTTTCACAAAGTGATAAAAGGAAAAAAAAAAACACAAAACATGTAGCGCAGTTTCTCCCGAGTACAGAAATACCCCACATGTGGACATAAAGTGCCGAGCGGGCGCAGGACGAGCCTCCAAAGGGAAGGAGCGCCAATTGGCTTTTGGAAGCTGGATTTCACTGGAATGGATTTCAAGGGCCATGTCGCAGTCACAGAGCCCTCGTGCTGCCAAGACACTGGAAACCCCCCACAAGTGACCCCATTCTGGAAACTACACCCCTCAAGGAATCTAACAAGGGGTGCAGTGAGCATATGGACCCCACTGGTGACGGGCACAATTGTGGAAAAATGTGACGTGAAAGTGAAAATTTTCATTTTTTTACTTTCACGACACAAATGTGCCCGTCATCAAGGGGTCCATATCCTCATTGCACCCCTTGTTAGATTCCTTGAGGGGTGCAGTTTCCAGAATGGGGTCACTTGTGGGGGGTTTCCAGTGTTTTGGCAGCACGAGGGCTCTGTAAATGCGACATGGCGTTCATCATCCATTCTGGCCAAATCCAACCTCTAAAATCCAAATGGCGCTCCTTCCCTTCGGAGGCTTGCCCTGCGCCCACATGGGGCTTTATGTCCACATGTGGGGTATTTACGGACTCGGGGGAAATTGCTCTACACATTTTATGGTTTTTTTTCTCTTTTAACCCCTTGTGAAAATGATAAATTCAAGGCTAGACCAACATTATAGTGTAAAAAATGTAATATTTCATTTTCACGCCACATTGTTCCACATTTGTGCCCGTCACCAGTGGGGTCCATATGCTCACTACACCCCTTGTTACATTCCCTAAGGGGTGTAGTTTCCATAATGGGGTCACTTGTGGGGGGTTTCAACTGTCTTGGCAACACAGGGGCCTTTTGAATGCAACATGGCCCCTCGAAATCCATTCCATCCAAATCCAGCCTTCAAAAACCAAATGGCGCACCTTCCCTTTGGAGGCTTACCCTGCACCCACATGGCGCTTTATGTCCACATGTGGGGTATTTCCGTACTCAGGGGAAATTGCTCTACACATTGTGTTTTTTTTTTTTTTTTATCTTTTAGCCCCTTGTAAAAATGAAAAAATCAAGACAAGATCAATGATTTAGAGTAAAAAATTTTTAAAAATTACACTAAATGTTGGTCTAGCCTTGATTTTTTTCCATTTCCCCAAGGGGTTAAAAAAGAAAATAAAAGCAAAATGTGTAGGGTAAATACCCCTACACGAAAAAACCCCACATGTGGACATAATGTGCCATATGGGCACAAGGCAAGCCACCAAAGGGACAGAGCGCCATTTAGAGGCTGGAATGGAGGATGGAGGCCATAATTTATTTGGTGGTATTAGGCCAATTATTGGTTTATAAGGTTGAAAATGACAGGTGTCCATCAAATTCAACCTGTGTTGATCCAGAGAAAGGCAAAAAAACCCCTCGTAAGGCAGACGACAGTAGCCTCATCACAGGGGAAAAATTCCTTCCCGACTCCATAATGGCAATCAGAATAATCCCCGGATCAACGTGACCCCTGAAATAGGAATAAGGGACAGAATTTAGATAATGTAGAACCCCAGTGACGTGTGGTACGCCTTGGAGCGATCCAGTATGCAGAGGCCGGGGGGATCAGGACAGGTGTCACACTGGAAAATGGTGTCCTTCCTGATCCCCCTGTTACGCCACACTCTGTACTTCTTCTGGGGTCTCCTGTTTTCCAGTGTGGGGGATGTCACCTGGAAAATGTTGTCCTGGTGCGATACGGGGTCCTTCATATCCAGAAGCGCTGGGTCCGCTTCATGGCTGCTAAATATTAGGGCTCTATTACGGCTTCTGATATTTTCGGATTGTGCCGCAAGCTACAGTAGCTTGGGCAGCGAGGGACCGGAAGAGGGGGTGCTGGTATAAAAGTTATCCCCGTACAGGTGGTGACCTTTATCCAGCAGTGGGAAGATCAGTTCCCAAACGATCTCCCCACTAACTCCGAGGATTGGGGGTGGGCATCTGGGGGCTGGATTCGGGTGTCCCTTCCTTCATACACTCTAAGGGTACGTGCACACTGCGGAATGGCGAAGGATAACCCTTTGTGCATTCCGCAGCTGGCACCCACCGGCGGACTGATGCAGGCGCGCCTCTCCGTTCGTGTCATAGACTCCATTCTATGCACGGGCGGATTCCGCTCTCCGTCCAACGTGTTCATTCTTTGGACGGACGATGGAATCCGCCTGTGCATAACATGGAGTCTATGACACGGGTGGAGACGCGCGCCTCCATCAGTCCGCCAGCGGGTGCCAGCTGCGGAATGCACAAAGGGTTATCCTTCGCCATTCCGCAGTGTGCACGTACCCTAAATCTGTAAGTGTACCCTGATGTATCTCACAGAGTTTGTAGAATTTCACGCCATACCGTGATCTCTTATTGGGACGGTACTGGCGGAAAAGACGTGTCTGGGGGGCAGCGTACGCTACACTACCCCCAGACACGTCACTGGATGATGAGGATGAATGGAGGAACGAAGCATCCCCCCATTCATCCTCACTGGCTGTTTCGGTGTCGGAGGCAATAATAACGTATGCCTCCGATACCGAAAACACGCCGGGGGCCACTTTTATATAGGGATTGGTATATGGGGTATGTAGTGGTGTAGTGTAAAACTTTATTCAATGTAGTGTAGTGTGGTGTAATGTAGTGTTTTTTTACGTGTTTTTTACAGTAAGTATAAAAAAAAACCTACGCCAAAAATGGTGTTGCTGAGAAATGCCGCACTTATGTGCGGCACTTATCAGCAGACCGTGGCAGTAGGATATAGAAAAAAACACGGAAAATAGAAAAAAAAAAATGGAAAAAAACCCCAAACTTTTACTACATTTTGAACATATAGTGGCTGATACGTGTATTACACTTATCAGCCGCTAGGGGGCAGCAGAGCGCAAGATCCGAAAAAAGACGACGCTGGAGCCTGAAAAATACGAAAAAAGACGACGCTGGAGCCGAAAAAAGTCGATCGGGACGTCACGGAAGAAGCCGAAGACCCGACAAGAAGAAGAGGACGCCGGGAACCCGGAAGACGCCGATCAGGACCCCGGGACAGGTGAGTAATGTACAAATACCTGCTCTGGACCCCTCAGCTACCTAGCTGAGGGGTCCGGAGCAGGTATTTATTACTTGTGGGGACTTGATCGCCGTGAACCAGCGATCGGGACGTCACGGCGATCGGGACGGTGGTACCGTGACCACCATTACTTTTTACAGTAATGGCGGTCGGTGCCATTCTCGGACCGCCATTTTTTTCCAGGTCATCGGGCCACCGATGGCCCGGAAAGGTTCCGATCGCCGCTATGGGCTGACAACCCTCCATGCCGACAGGGAGAGATGGCCTGCTATGTATTATAGCAGGCTATCTCCCCCGATCGGGACCCGGCCGGTCGCGGCGCCCTCTTAAAGGACCCGCGTACCGGTACGTCATGGGTCCTTAAGTGACAGTGATCCATGACGTACCGGTACGACATGGGTCCTTAAGAGGTTAATATCCTTTGATACAGCACTCTGAGAACAGCCAACTTCTTTAACAATTAACTTTTGTGGCTTACCCTCCTTGTGGAGTATGTGAATGACTGCCTTCTGGACATCTGTCAAGTCAGCAGTCTTCCCCATGATTGTGTTGCATACTGAACCAGACTAAGGCTAGGTTCACACTGCGTTTTCAGCATCCGTTTAACGCATCCGTTTTTTGTAAAAAACGCATGAAAAACGGATTGCAAAAAACGGATTCATTTGTGTGCATCCGTTTTTCCATTGACTTCCATTATAAAAAAAAAACGGATCCGTTTTTTTTGGCGGACCAAAACGGACCAAAAAACGTTGCTGACCCTATTTTTCTGGACGTTAAAAAAAACGGATCCGTTAAACGGATGCTGAAAACGCAGTGTGAACCTAGCCTAAGGAAGCCACTGCAGGTGTTTTGGGTTAAAGCGACTCTGTACCCACAATCTGACCCCCTCAAACCACTTGTACCTTTAATTTAAGATCTGTCCTGTGGTCCGTTTGGCAGGTGATGCAGTTATTGTCATAAAAAATTACTTTTAAAATTGCAGCCCCATGCCCTACGGGCGTATCTGTGCCCTAACTTTGCACCACCCCCTCCGTCCCTCCTCCCCACCCTCTTCATCATTAGGAATGCCACTGGAACATTTACTTCTGTTTGAACATTGCACAGGTGGCTTAATGATCCAGCCCATGTGCTGTGGTAACACAGGTGGGGAATAGGAAGCAATCTGCCTGGAGCATTCCTAATGATGAGGAGGGTGGGGAGGAGGCACAGAGGGGTGGTGCAAAGTTAGGGCACAGATACGCCTGTACGGCATGGAGCTGCAATTTTACAGGCACGCCCAACAGAGGTGGAATTACCTGGCTGCAGTGAGCCTCCACTACTCAAGCTTCGCTGTGCAAACTGCAGGAGGAAGCATCCATCAGTGTTCACACACAAGCGGGGAAGCCACAGCCTATCTCATGTATCCTCTGCATCTACGGCCGTAGATTTTAAGAACAACACAGGACTGGTGAGAGGTGGACTTCTTCCACTTAATGTATTACAAGCAGCATAAATAACGGAAAATTATTTAATGATTTTTTAATGAATTTTCAATAAACGATCAACTATCCAACATCCCATATAATACGCAGTAGATGCTGAATACCCTGCTGCCAGCACAGTATTTAAACAAGGGCCCTGCAAAGCCGCCAACGGACAATAATCATATCTATATATATTTATATATACAGTATTCACCACAAGTCTTTCTAGGTTAATATAATATATTTTTCATAATTTTCATGTTTTTAACAATTTATAACACTAAGTTTATTGCTATATACTCCTTGTGGATGTGCAATGTGCATATAATCTATTTTTAACTTTCTTTTATTCATTTTTTCTACACTAGTAAAAGTTATAAATGTTGAACTAATCATACTTAATGTAGTTCTTTTACACAAAGGGTGATTACTAGAGAGCCTACCACTTCACACAGGCTGTATACATGTATATGAGGGAGGGTGTACATTGTATATATGTTTCCTCAGTGTGTGTCCTCTCTGTACAGTCAGGCTGTATACATGTATATGAGGGAGGGTGTACATTGCATATGATATGTCCCCTCAGTGTGTGTCCTCTCTGTACAGTCAGGCTGTATACATGTATATGAGGGAAAGTGTACATTGTATATGTCCCACAGTGTGTGTCCTCTCTGTACACTCAGGCTGTATATAGAGGGAGGGTGTACATTGTATATGATATGTCCCCTCAGTGTGTCCTCTCTCTGTACAGTCAGGCTGTATGCACGTATATGAGGGAGCGTGTACGTTGTATATGTCCCCTCAGTGTGTCCTCACTCTCTGTACAGTCAGGCTGTATATAGAGGGAGGGTGTACATTGTATATGATATGTCCCCTCAGTGTGTGTCCTCTCCGTACAGTCAGGCTGTATACATGTATATGAGGGAGCGTGTACATAGTATATGATATGTCCCCCTCAGTGTGTCCTCTCTGTACAGTCAGGCTGTATATATGTATATGAGGGAGGGTGTACATTGTATATGATATGTCCCCTCAGTGTGTCCTCTCTCTGTACAGTCAGGCTGTATATGAGGGAGGGTGTACATTGTATATGATATGTCCCCTCAGTGTGTCCTCTCTGTACAGTCAGGCTGTATACATGTATATTTGGGAGGGTGTACATTATATACAGGGCCGTCTTAACAGCATTATGGGCCCCTGGGCAGAGGTGCGAATTGGGCCCCCCCCCAACCGCCGCCATCAAATCCCCCACATCTTTGCATATAGTGCCCCCCCATAGTAGTCAATTCCCCCATATAGTGCCCCCCATAGTAGCCAGTACCCCTATAGTAGCCAGTACCCCTATAGTAGCCAGTGCCCCCCATAGTAGCCAGTGCCCCCCATGGTAGCCAGTACCCCTATAGTAGCCAGTGCCCCCCATAGTAGCCAGTGCCCCCATAGTAGCCAGTACCCCTATAGTAGCCAGTGCCCCCCATAGTAGCCAGTGCCCCCATAGTAGCCAGTGCCCCCCATAGTAGCCAGCGCCCCCCATAGTAGCCAGCACCCCTATAGTAGCCAGCGCCCCCCATAGTAGCCAGTGCCCCCCATAGTAGCCAGTGCCCCCATAGTAGCCAGTGCCCCCATAGTAGCCAGTGCCCCCCATAGTAGCCAGTACCCCCATAGTAGCCAGTGCCCCCCATAGTAGCCAGTGCCCCCCATAGTAGCCAGTGCCCCCCATAGTAGCCAGTACCCCCCATAGTAGCCAGTGCCCCCATAGTAGCCAGTGCCCCCCATAGTAGCCAGTACCCCTATAGTAGCCAGTGCCCCCCATAGTAGCCAGTGCCCCCCATAGTAGCCAGTACCCCCATAGTAGCCAGTGCCCCCCATAGTAGCCAGTACCCCCATAGTAGCCAGTGCTCCCCATAGTAGCCAGTGCCCCCCAAAACAAGAAACCAGTTACTCACCTGTGCGGCGGCCCCAGCAGCTGATGTCTCCCGTCAGCGCGCCACTCCCGTCATCCTCCGGGCACAGGCAGCGGGGTACAGAGAGACTGCCTGTGCCGGAAGTGTCCGGCTGCACGACACATCCAGCGTCTCTGTACCCCGCTGCCTGTGCCCGGAGGATATCGGGAGTGCGCGCTGCAGGGAGAGGAGCTGCTGGGGCCGGCGGACAGGTGAGTTCCTGGACTGCCCGCCCCTTCTATCGCCGCTTAGCTGAGCCGATCAGAAGCCCAGGAAAGTGCTGCTCATTGCACTTTCCTGGGCTTCTGATTGGCTCAGCTGAGAAGCGATAGAAGGGGCGGGCGGAGGGGGTCGCTCAGGGCCGCTCACTATGCATATGCTTAGTGAGCGGCAATAGAGGGGGCGGGCAGGACGGCTTCCTTGCGGTGCTCAGCACTGCTTGGAAGCCGTCTTCGCTTTATAGGACGCACTTAGTTTTATAAGTGCGTCTTATAAAGCAAAAAATACAGGTGTGTCCCAGAGGGCAGGGGGCCCCCTAGGACGCAAGGGCCCCCGGGCAGCCGCCTACCCTGCCCAATGGGTAAGACGGCCCTGATTATATATGATATGTCCCCTCAGTGTGTCCTCTCTGTACAGTCAGGCTGTATACATGTATATGAGGGAGGGTGTACATAGTATATGATATGTCCCTCAGTGTGCGTCCGCTCTGTACAGTCAGGCTGTATATGAGGGAGGGTGTACATTGTATATGATATGTCCCCTCAGTGTGTCCTCTCTGTACAGTCAGGCTGTATACATGTATATTTGGGAGGGTGTACATTGTATATGATATGTCTCCTCAGTGTGTCCTCTCTGTACAGTCAGGCTGTATACATGTATATTTGGGAGGGTGTACATTGTATATGATATGTCTCCTCAGTGTGTCCTCTCTCTGTACAGTCAGGCTGTATATGAGGGAGGGTGTACATTGTATATGATATGTCCCCTCAGTGTGTCCTCTCTGTACAGTCAGGCTGTATACATGTATATGAGGGAGGGTGTACATAGTATATGATATGTCCCCTCAGTGTGTCCTCTCTGTACAGTCGGGCTGGATGTACATGCAGGTGTGCTGTGCGTCTTGAGGCGAGGCCCCGCCTCCTCCACATGTAGGTTTGTTGCTGGATGGTGCAATCTTATTTCAGCCTTGCATCGGTACAGAGCGATCACGCGCCGAGCTCGTGGACAGTCAGCCAATCAGAAGTGCCGGCTGCCGCTTTCGTCCAACCATCGCCCGGGAGCAAAAATCACCATGTGAAATTGACCAATGAAAACAGCCCTGTCTGCTTAATATTTACTGAGGCTGAGATGCAGAGCCTGGACTGTGCACCAGTACCGCTTGTCCCCCGTACACTCCAGCGATCCCCCGATCATCAGCCCCTCTCACCGCCGCCATGGACGTCATCACACAGGTTCTCAATTTTGGTGCCGGCCCAGCCAAGCTGCCTCCATCTGTGAGTATTGCTGTTCTAGCAGCTCCAGGATATTATTGGATGTTATAGAATGGTGCATAGAGAAGGCTGGTGTATTGTGGGGTTGTGTGTATAACAATGTGAATGGGACTATTATTTGCCAATAATGTAAATGTCCCTGTCTGCATGCACTGTAAGCTGTGCTGCAGGCACATAGATAGGACTCCCCCAGCCCCCCATCTGTAAGCTGTGCTGCAGGCACATAGATAGGGCTCCCCCAGCCCCCCATCTGTAAGCAGTGCTGCATGCACATAGATAGGGCTCCCCAGCCCCCCATCTGTAAGCAGTGCTGCATGCACATAGGGCTCCCCTAGCCCCCCATCTGTAAGCAGTGCTGCATGCACATAGATAGGGCTCCCCTAGCCCTCCATCTGTAAGCTGTGCTGCATGCACATAGGGCTCCCCCAGCCCCCCATCTGTAAGCAGTGCTGCATGCACATAGATAGGGCTCCCCCAGCCCCCCATCTGTAAGCAGTGCTGCATGCACATAGATAGGGCTCCCCCAGCCCCCCATCTGTAAGCTGTGCTGCATGCACATAGATAGGGCTCCCCCAGCCCCCCCATCTGTAAGCAGTGCTGCATGCACATAGATAGGGCTCCCCCAGCCCCCCATCTGTAAGCAGTGCTGCATGCACATAGATAGGGCTCCCCCAGCCCCCCATCTGTAAGCAGTGCTGCATGCACATAGATAGGGCTCCCCCAGCCCCCCATCTGTAAGCTGTGCTGCATGCACATAGATAGGGCTCCCCCAGCCCCCCCATCTGTAAGCAGTGCTGCATGCACATAGATAGGGCTTCCCCAGCCCCCCATCTGTAAGCTGTGCTGCATGCCCTGCTAAGCACCTTGCAGGATCCTGCACCATAGACTTTCATTGCCTTGTGCCCGTCTGATGGTTATGGAAATAGAGAAGATGCTTGATGTATAAGTAAAGTTTGTATTATTTCCAAAATATTATAATCTAGAAATCACTGATTCATGAGTTATCTTAAAAGGAAGGGACGATTTCTTTGCAGATTTGTTGCAGGTTTTGACTTCCCTATTGAAGTATCAAATCTGCTAAATGTGAACATACCCTAAATACATACTGTGTTACATAACTATAGTGCTGCATGACGTGTGATGAGGTGCGAACAATGATGATTTAACTAAAAATGTATGAATATTGCAAAAACTGAGTACCAGTGAGTACTATGGCTCCTTTGGGCATGTATGGATGTCCATGCACCTTTCATATCATGTAAGAGAGTTAGTATTCAGATGGTGTGAGATTGAAGCCATAAATACGTCAAGACTCAATGGATTAAACTTTGTGCATTAGTCAAAACTGATAAATGTATAAAAGATCTTGTATAATGTTGGCTGCAGCAGGCTACACAATGCTGACTTGTTCTTCTGGCACAGATAAGACTCAATGCAGAAACCAATTGCATCAGCTGTCACTCTCTGACCAATAACAGGAGGAGCATGACTGGTGGGTGGGGGGGTGTTGGCTTTCCCCACAATAGTTCTTCCCAACTTTCCCAGCTTCTGCTCTGTCAGCGTTTATTCCCTCGCTCTGCACATTATTGCCTGAATTTATATAAGTTCTGCTTTCATCTGTCCACTACTTGTAAAAACATGTCTGGTACTAGTGGCAAGATGATTCTTGTGAAATGTCATTGTATGAAACCAGTGCTGTTTGATGCCCTAGTTATCATCTGTTCACAATAAAACATGACTGTTATATCTTGTGCAACATTAGAGTTTTAAAATAGATTTATTTTATTTATTTTGCAGGTTTTGCTTGAAGCTCAGAAAGAATTTATTAACTACAAAGGACTTGGCATAAGTGTTCTTGGTGAGTATACAGATTCTTTAAGGTTTTTTTCCATAATTGTCCAGTAAGTAAAGTACCTGGAAGAAATTATTTGGGTTTGTTATAGCGATATACATTGCTTGTCTCAAAGCTCTGCTGATTGAAGTGGCTTAGCTACCATAGCGGCAGGCCAGACATGTCAATTCTTTGAGTGGAGAAGTGTGTGAGGCCCCCTATTGAAAGAGCAGACAGGATTCGGTGCAGATTCCATAGTGTAAACGTGCCCTAAGGGTGCCTTTATTTGACAGATTGTTGAAGCCAAAGCCAGGAATGGATTTGAGAAGAGGAGAAATCTCAGTCTTTCCTTTATGGCATGTTCTCTGTTTATACTCTGTTCCTGGCTTTGGCTTAAAAAATCTGTCAGATAAAGCTCTCTGTGTAAAAGCACCCTAATACAGCTGTAACACTGCTCTAACCAGCGTCAAGAAAACTGTGCAAGAAGTAATGCTTTTTTTTTAGAAAGGAGGCACTTTTTCCCGAGTGAAGTCAGAACACAACAATTACAAGAAATAGGTCATGCTGTAGCTTGACGAAAACATAGCATGCTCTAGTGATTTGTGACATGAATAGCATTTTCAAATTAACTTATGTCCTATGTTTTTTTTTGTTTTTTTTTTCCCCATGTGTCCTACAGAAATGAGCCACAGATCATCTGATTTCACAAAGATTTTAAATACTACAGAGATTTTTATGAGAGAATTACTGTAAGTCCTTGGAACTGTTTAATGAATCTGTACTCAACAATGTTCATTATGTTTTTTTCTTTATATACATTCAAAGTGTGACTTTTCATATGTGAAATAAACCATTGTGCAATTTACGTTAGTTTTTGTTATCATGCTTTATAATAAAGCTATACTTACTTGAAGTCCAGGTTCAGGAAACTGGACCTGGATTTTAAGTAAGGCCTTATTCACACGTTCAGTGATTTTTTTAGGTTCGCATATTGGTCAGCTATTTTTAGTCTGTGATCCATGAAGAATGGTCTGCGATCGCATCTGTAGTCCATCCGTATCAGCAACAATGTTGATCTGTTTAAAAAAAAAATAAAAAAATATATAGCTAGTTTGCTTAGATTTAATCAGAGATAGACTTAGACTTATATTAGCTAATTGCAATCCCCACTAGGACATGTCTTATGTCCTCGAACATCTAATTTGAATTTGGAGCCAGAAATGCCTTAAAGTGTCTCTTCTTCCTATTCCCCACTGAATATAACTAGCTTTCCTCCAGCACGAGACCCATTGTAATGTAAGTCAATGTTCTCATAAGGTATTATTAGATATGGGTGGGGGGGGGGGGAAGTGCATGAGCACTCTGAAGCCTAGTCAGTGCCAAATTGAAAATAGATGTACGCTAGAGAACTGACTACATGATAAGACTTTGCAGAGAAAATGCACCAGAATCTTGTGCTAGAATTCTGGTGCATTTTTGGCTCATGGTGTTGCATGTTAGGCTATGTCCCTTTGTGCTCAGGCCTTGCACCTTTTCTGAAATATAGGGTGTGGTGTTGGGGTTCTAAAAGAAAGGGTCCAAAACTTGTAATCAATGTGGCACAAGCCATGTAAGACCATTTATTTGGTCCAAATTACTGCATTAGGCTGGGTTCACACTACGTATATTTCAGTCAGTATTGTGGTCCTCATATTGCAACCAAAACCAGGAGTGGATTAAAAACACAGAAAGTATCTGTTCACACAATGTTGAAATTAAGTGGATGGCCGCCATATAATGGGAAATATTTGCTGTTATTTTAAAACAACGGCTGTTATATTGAAATAATGGCAGTTATTTACTGTTATATGGCGGCCATCCACTCAATTTCACCATTGTGTGAGCAGATCCTTTGTGTTTTCAATCCACTCCTGGATTTGGTTGTAATATGAGGACCACAATACTGACTGAAATATACGTAGTGTGAACCCAGCCTTATTCTGTCGCATTTGCAGTAGTAAATCTGCTCCATTGTATGTGGCTGCAGATTTGATAGTGGGAGTTCTTCTATGTTTTAAAACAGATAGTGTAGTTGAGTGTAGGGTATATGTAAGGTCACAAGCAGCTGAAATTCTACAGATTTTAAAGTCAAATCAGTTGGGGTAATTAAGATCTGTGGTTCTGCCACATTCAACCTACAGCCATAAGTTGGATGTTGCAGGAAAAAAAACATCTGTATCTATGAATACCCGCCAGCCCTGCATCCATCTTCTCCTTTCACTGGGATTGAAATATAGAGCATTTAGGTTTGTGCGAACACAAACTCACTGTAAGCACGCTGAGAATCAGATACCCATAACAGGTGCTGAAAGTGTCCTCTATTTGTGGCTTAGCACACCTGGACCTGTTGGTCCATATTGCTGAAGGGTATTTTAAGATCACCCTCGATAAAGCAAGTATGCGAAACACGCGTTGCGTTGGGTGAGTGGTATGGTGGTCGCTGTACTAAGGACAAGATCTATTGGTAGTATACATTTATGGTATTTGATTTACATATGCTTTGTACTTTACTGTGTATTAATACTGGTCTAGTTATATGCTCAATGCTTCGTTTGTGTAAATCAACAGTAATATATACTATTTGTGCACTTTTTATAGCTGGATATTTGCTGTGTAGCTTAATTTACTACCACCAATTCCTTGGGGATCTGGTTATGTGTCAGTTCCTATACTGTGATTTTTTTTTTTTTTTTTTTTTAACTGTTTTGTAAACAGTCCTGCATTTTTTGTTGGTGGGTGTATTCCCCCTTTCTTTTGGTAAGGTATTTTAAGAGTTTACAGTAAGGGTCCTTATAAATGGCCTAATATGGGTGCATCTATGGAAGCAAAGGAGCGCTGATCACCGAGATCAGCGCTCGTTTGCAGTGCTTTTGCACTGCACAACTAATTGTGCGGCCATTTAAATGCATTGCTATCGGCCACGCATCCCCCATTTACTCAGATGTACGCCAGATTTACAGAGATGTACGGCCGGTAAACAATGATTTATAGGGCTGCTCAAAAGATGCTATCAGCTGACAAGTGGGTGCTTTCCCTCTTCTTGGCTGATCGGTTACACTTTTATGGGCCGATTATTTGAGTGTGCTTCAATTAATAAATTCTTGTTGATATACTTACTGTACTAACTTACTGATATCCATTATTTTTCATTTAAACAGAAATATTCCAGACAATTATAAAGTTCTTTTCCTGCAAGGAGGTGGAAGTGGACAGTTTAGTGCTGTACCTCTTAATTTTATTGGTTTGAAAGAAGCCAAATGTGCAGACTACATAGTAACAGGCGCCTGGTCAGCAAAAGCTGCCAAGGAAGCGGAGAAATATGGAAAAGTAAACATTGTCCATCCAAAGCTCGCAAGTTACACAGGTACATCAGCTCCTTAATCTGTTCAAGTTATTAGTAAATTTGAGGGGTAAATATTTGTCACTCCATAAAAACTAGTAAAGATCTGGTTGGAATACACTTCCTAACAGCGATATGTTCATTTTTTTTTTTTTTTTTTTGTCAGGCAGCAAATTGCACTAAACCAATAAGCAGACTGGAAAAATATGTTTGTTTTTTTTGCTGTTCTGCTCTATTTCCAGCTGATGAATAGCTGGGGTGGGGGTGGAGCTTAACAGTCTTTATGTTTTACTGCAAACAGATTACAGAGGCTCCAGCCAGTGGTCTTACAGAAAAGTGAAAAATAAAAGGGATTATGCTGATCCTCTAAGATTAGAGATGAGCGAACTGTTCGGACTTTTGGTCCGAAAGCAGTTCACTCTCTCGTCATGCCTGTGACCCCGGCCGCATAGTTGCGCTCCCGGGAATATGCGGCCAGGATATTCCAGGGAATCGATGTTTAAATCCCTGGAATATCCTGGCCGCATATTCGCAGGATGGCAACTATGTGGCGGGGATCACAGGCATGACAATAGAGCGCAGATGCCGTTGGACCAAAAGTCCGACGGTCCGCTCATCTCTAAGATACACTTATATGGCCTCTTCCCGCA
Organism: Dendropsophus ebraccatus; assembly: GCF_027789765.1. NCBI lineage: Eukaryota > Metazoa > Chordata > Amphibia > Anura > Hylidae > Dendropsophus > Dendropsophus ebraccatus. Next base: position 56,284,802 of record NC_091456.1, on the reverse strand, counting down.
CTTCATATATCAAGGTTTATGCCTTGATGTAAACAAGGCAAAAATTTACACCTGCTCCAGAGCAGGTGTAATTTTTTGCACAATTCCTGCATTAAGCGCAGGGCCTCTTAGTGATTCTGGCAGGGTCATTGTGGGCGGGGCCTAATTTAAGGCTGGCATAAAAGTACACCAGTCTTAAGGTCCCCCATAGAGAATATTACTTTGACTATTTCTCAGTTTTGGTAAAATCAAAGCTGCAGCTGCATTTAAATTGCTTTAAGAAACCATCCCTGGTGTCTAGAGGGGGTGGGGGGATCGCAAACAATAAGACCTCATGTGGGTCTTTAGGTGAAAAAATGCAAGTGCTTATGGCCTTTTAGACACAAGGATGAAAAATGAAAGCACAAAAATGAAAATTGGTTCGGTCTTTAAGGGGTTAAAAAAGCACTGCTGTGCTCTCTGGCAGAAGACTTGCATGCCCGTGGGCTGGTCATGTTCCCACAGCGCAGGGTTATGTGGGCACCCACTGATTTCCTGAACTGCATTGGAACTCAGAAATCATGATACAATAGTGTTGGGGTAGTATAGGTATAGGGGTAGTTTGTTTGTTTAGGATGAGAGGCTGTAAGGGACTGTTCCTTACTGAAATTTGTTTTGATGCTTTATGTAATGCACAAGCAAGCCAAGTATACCCTTTTAAAAAGCCACATTATTTTACGCAAATGGACTTTAAAATAATTATTGAATATTTTATTTATTTTATTTTTTTGTTTAATAAATCAGTTTGTTTTTCAGAAATTCCAGATCCATTCAGCTGGAATCTTAACCCAGAAGCTTCCTATGTTTACTACTGTGCCAATGAAACTGTACATGGAGTGGAATTTCAGGATATCCCTGATGTAAAGGGAGCAGTATTGGTTAGCGATATGTCCTCAAACTTCCTATCCAGACCAATTGATATTTCAAAGGTATGTATTTTTTTTAAAACATTTTTTTTAATTTTATTATTTTTTTGTTTTTTTTTTATCCTGGAGGTAGCATGGTGAGTGTAAACTGCAGCCCCTCTTACCAGGCAGCTTTGTTTCCACAGTATGACAATTGTTCCAGTCTCCACTGTTTTATAAAGTGACATTGCTTGGTTTGTGGATTGGAAGTCACTTTCTCTGTGTAACTTAATGTGACTCTCATTAAATTAGCACTGTCACTACAAATAAACAACAAAAAATGGCCAGCACTCCAATGTCTCTGTTTACACTACGCAGGTTGCATGTCGCTGTGGCTAAAATACAGACAAAAAAACAGGCAAGTGCAACAATAGTGTGAACAGAGGCATTGAGTTTTTTCTCTTTGTGTTCTATAAAGGGGGGGGCTGCCTTCTGTTGGCTTGCACTCCACCTAACTCCTGTGGGTGTTTGAAATGAAGATTAGTTGGATCCTTCATGCCCAGTTTGTAGGCTTAATGTGAGTCCAAGAGGCCATTGCTAGTGTACGACCATCCCTCTGAGGTTCACCTTAATGTGGTGAGATGGTACACTCTGAACAAATAGTTTAGGAACCTCCCTTTTTTAAAATTTTTAGAACAAGTTTTTATTATGTGTACGCTGGAGGGTGTATGTATGGTAAGTCCTGACACTTGCAGGTTGCTGTTGCAGTTTCCTGTTTTTTATGTTATCAAACATGTCAAAAGTAATTGATCACCGCAGTTCTCACTGAGACCCACTCTGATCAGGAGAAATAGCAGTGGAGGGATTGCTGCTTCCGCTGGGCAGTGGATGACGCTGCTGCTATCCACAGCTTTATCTTCCGATCTAGTGGGTCTCAGCAGTGAGACCCGCTGTGATTAAAACTTTTGACATGCCTGATGGCAATTCACAAGTTATTTGTAGTGACAGTGCCCATTTAATGTCAGTCTCATTGACTTATGTAAATTGGCTAGTCATTTTGTGTCCAGCAGGGACCGGTACTGGTGTCATATCAGGAAACCTGAGTTGCCCAGGGAAAAGGGGAGCATGGTGTCCATTGAAATTATATAACTTTTATACTAATAGCCAACAAATAAAATGAGCACACTTTTTTTTCCAGATTGTTGGGGGGAAAAACCCTCAAAATAACCTGCTAATATAAAATATGGTACCATCACTTAATTATTTAATAGGCTGTGTTTTTTTTTTTTAAATATAATTTTTTTAAAGGTTTTTCTACTTACAAAAAAATGCAAATTCCCCTCCCACCTAACCACATATTTTTGCTTTTTAGTTTGGACTTATTTTTGCTGGAGCTCAGAAGAATGTTGGCTGTGCTGGAGTCACAGTGGTTATAGTAAGGGAAGATTTATTGGGTTTCACATTGAAAGAATGCCCTACTATCCTAGATTACAAAATCCAAGCAGGAAATGGTTCCCTGTATAACACGCCTCCATGTTTCAGGTATGTGAATTCTAGGTAACTGTCATTTGTTGTGTTTGTTGCCTGGCACTTAACCCTTAGAGGACCAGGCCAATTTAAATTTTTGTGTTTTCGTTTTTTCCTCCGTGTGCTTAAAAGGCCATAGCACTTGCATTTTTTTTTACCTAGAAACTCGCATGAGCCCTTCCTTTTTGTGCCACTAATTGTACTTTGCAATGACAGGCTAAATTTTTTTGTTAATGTACACTGCAAAAGCAGGAAAAAATTCAATGTGTGGTGAAATTGAAAAAAAAATAACGCATTTCTTTTTTTTGGAGGTAAAACTGACTTGTTATATATGTTCCTCAAGTCGGTACGATTACAACAATATGTAACATGTATAACTTTTATATTATGTGATGGCTTGTAAAAAATTCAAACCATTGTTAACAAATGTATGCTTTTATCCTTTGGTCTATGGGGCTGTGTGAGGTGTCATTTTTTGCGCCATGATGTGTTCTTTCTATCGGTACCTTAATTGCGCATATGCGACTTTTTGATCGCTTTTTATTACAATTTTTCTGGATTTGATGCAACAAAAATATGCAATTTTGCACCTTGGGATTTTTATGTGCTTGTGCTGTTTAGCGTGCGAGATCAGGAATGTGATTGATTAATAGTTACCAAACATGTATGTATGTATGTTTGTTTGTTTATTTTTATTTATAACATGGGAAAAGGGGGGTGATTCACACTTTTATAAGGGGAGGTTTTTTTTGTTTTTTTTTTTATTAATGACACTTTTTTTTTTTTTTCTTTAACACTTCTAGTATATGCACTGATCTCTCATTGAGATCTATGCTGTATAGATCTATGCATCCGATTACCTAATTAGCGGGCACGGCAATCGGACTGAGCCCGCTAATAGCCGCGGCGGTTCAGAGCGCGGCCCCGCGCTGAACACCCGTAGACGGCCCTGGCCGTACAGGTGCGTCCAGGGTCGTCTAGGGGTTAAAGTGATACTGTCACCCCCTTTTTGTATGAGGATTTCTCTACATAGCTGTAAAGCCTAAATTCTGCAGTTGTCATACCTTACTTTATAATAGATTTCTTGTTGCTTGGTCCAATGAAAAATGCTTTTTATTGTTGGTGGATTGTGCCAGCTGGGCGGGGCTTCACGGCAGCTGTGCCACTTTTCCCCACCCACATCAGTGGTGTAGGCCATGCCTCTCCGTGACATTATCATCGTCTAGACCCCGCCCCTTGGTGGCCATTGGAAAGGCCAGCCTAGAGGTCTACACACCCTCCAGGTCGACCCATACAGACGAGGGTGCTGGGCCTAGACGCTGATGATGTCGTGGAGGGGCGGGGCCGATGTGAGCAGGGTGAAGTGGTGCAGTGGTCGTGAAGCCCCGCCCAGGTGGCACTACTTTCTGCAAACAATTTTTATCCTTTGATATGTGACCCTTTTCTATTTTACCCTGTATTACCAGACTGTGTATCTCATTGCCAGATTTAGGAATGTTAAAATAACAAACTTTTGTTGTGTTTTAGCATCTACATTATGGGATTGGTGTTGGAATGGATTAAGAATAATGGAGGTGCAGCGTATATGGAGAAACTGAGCATTATCAAATCAGAAATGGTTTACAATGTTATAGATGAATCCAATGGATTGTTTGTGTAAGTTGTTAATTGTTTTTGTTCTTATAGGGTGTTTTGTAAAATGCATGAAATATGTTGATGAAACTTTTTTATTTTTTTTTTTATTTTAGCCTTAAAGGGGTATAAAACCTGCAGGTAAATGCAATTTAGTATTCTATGTAAGCAAACATTTTAGGCTTACTAGAAGTTGTCGGTGATTCCCTTTTAATGGGTGTTACTTATGGGGAGTTCGGTAAAATATTTGGGATTGGGATTATGGGATTTATGTCCTTCTTAGGCTATGTTCACACATTTTTTTTCAACTCTGTTTAAAATGACGTCCATTATTTTGAGTCTAAAATAACGGCCGTTTTTCGAAGCCTGGCATCCCAGGGTGTTTGCACATTATCTTAGTTTAGGGTTACTAATTGCCCTTTGGTTGTGGCTTAATTGAAAAATCCATTGAATTTAATAGTAAAAACGGAGAAAGAACGTTGACAATAGAAGAACTGTGTGTGAACAACTAATACAAAACGTCCGCTATTTGCAAAAAACGTCCGAAAATAATGTTCATGTTCATTATTTTGACGTCCGCGGCAAAAACGTCCGTTTTTCCAATGCATTGTGTGCATAGGACGTCCGTCTTCCCATTGACTTCAATGCAATTGCATTGCAGTCAGTTATATTGTGGCAAAAACAGACCATTTTTTTAAAATAGCGAAATCGGATGTTTTTTTTTTTCTCAATTTTTGACTTTGTGTGAACATAGCCTTAGTCTGCACTTGAAATTTTAATTTGTAATCTAGTACTTACCTAAACAGTGCTATGTTAGGAATAGAATTATAGTACGTTTCTGTACTTGGCTAAATAGGTTGAGGTTGCTATATGAATCATATGTGTTTTCCAAACAGGTACAAAATTTTCTGAGATCACATTTGATCTCTAAGTCTTGATAGGAAAAGCAATTTTGCCCAAATCAAACACTAAGGGGCATATTTATCATTGTTTTTCCGCAGGGCATAAAATACGTATCATTTATGAAGACATTTGCACTATTTTTGAGCAGTTTAAGTGGGCTATTTTTTTTTTTTTTTTGTAGCCAGATTCATCATGTGTGGGTTTTATTTATTTGTTTATTTTATATTTGGCGCCAAAAAAATGCAAGCACAAATAATGTGCAAATTCATTGAGGCCTTTGCACCTAATGATAAATTTTGAGCCCAAAAAAATGCCCCCCCCCCCCCCCCCCCCCCAAAAAAAAAAAAGCACAATTGTTAAAGAGGCCCCTAGATTTTTCTCAGATTTTCAGATGAGTGATTTTCATCTATTCTAACAAGAGAACCACAATTTTCTTATTACAGGTGTCCTGTAGAGAAAAAAAGCAGGAGCAGAATGAATATTCCTTTCCGTATCGGAAGTATCAAGGGTGACAGTGTCTTGGAGAAAGAATTTCTTGACAAAGCTGTGGCTCTTGGCATGATGTCTCTGAAAGGGCACAGGTAAAAAAAAATTATTCTTGCAGTATCTAGTTTAAGATAATTTCTCATTTTTCCTCAATCATCATAGAAATAATTTTTGCACAGTGTATCTACAGTAGACAGTAATGCCACCTGATTGGTTGATTTCCGTGTTGGTGAATGGAGTATGTGTATATTTAATGGAAATGAAGTTGTGGGTGCTTTCGTCCTTTTCTGCTTTACCCATGTAATGTGTCATGCAAATGGTACTGTCTGTGTGCCATATGCAAATGGTACTGTCTGTGTGCCATTTGCACATAGTGGGATCAGTTGGACTGCTGTATTGCAGTAGCTGTTATTGTATGGGCAGCACAGTGGCTGAGCGGTTCGCACTGTTGCCATGTAAATCCCACCAAGAACAACATCTGTAAGGAGTTTGTATGTTCTCCCTGTGTTTATGTGGATTTCATTCAGGTACTCCAGTTTCCTCCTGCAATCTAAAAACATACAGGTAGGTTACAAGCTATGTAAAGTGCTGCAGAATAGGTTGGTGCTATATAAATAAATCAGTTATTAACAACTTTGTGATTTCACAGAATTCAAGGACATTTGTAGAAGACATGATCTTGTGTTCTTCACAGGTCACAAAGAACACACAGATCATGTACTTCTGTCCTGATGCTATAATATTAGTACATTTTTGACAGTTCTTCTCCACTACTAAGGACAAGTTAAAGAGCTTCCTGACTCTTTAGGTGATTTCAGTGGAGCGGTCAAGAGTGCTCGGATTTTTTTTCACCTGATCCTTTTGTTCTTAGAGGTATAGACTAATGCCAGAGCAGTCTGACCACAGCCTACCCTCAGGAAAAATAACTGTTGTCTGAATAAATGTTTTGCTGACAGTTATTGAAAATGGATGGAGAAGTTTAGATGCATCTGAAATGGTGATGAGCGAGTACTAAAATGCTCGGGTGCTCGTTACTCGAAACGAATATCTCCCGATACTTGAGTGCTCGTTTCGAGTAACGGACCCCATTGAAGTCAATGGGAGACTGGAGCATTTTTGCAGGGGTTCGGTAGAGGGAAGGTCGTGTGAAAACCTGTCAACCTCAGAAATTGATGGAAATGGACAGGAAACAGCAGGGGCAGCATGTATGCATGCCTCTGAGGCTGCCTAATGGCACCATTATGCCTAATTCTGTGCAACAGCCTGGTTAAAACAGGTAGGCATATGGACCACCCCAAAACTCAGCCTGACACAGCATGGCAGTGAGAACACAGGGAACCATTAAAACGGAAGTAGCATATCATGAACCAGCCAAAAATTCAGCCTGACACAGCATGGTGGTGAGGACTGAGTGAACAAGGTAGAAGCGGTAGCCAGTGAGCCTTACAAAAATTATACCAGACCTAGCATGGCAGTGAGCACACAGAGAACCATTAAAAGTGAGTGAGGAAGCAAGTGAGCCTTCCAAAAATTATACCAGACACAGCATGGCAGTGAGCACACAGAGAACCATTAAGAAAGATTAATAAAAATTTAAATTAAGAAAAAAGTACAATATATCTATACATGGTGTCTTAGTAAGGGGTGGTGTAATACATCATAGTGCAAATGTTTGGGGGGGGGAAAGCACACATCCTTCTAAACTATTAAAGTGGTAAAAGTGAACTCAAACTGTGCAATCAAGCAACAACAACCAATGAAAAGTGAAATAAATGCAGAACTTTAAACTTTTACAATGTGAACTTTGAACTGAAAACAGTCACCCAACAATAGTGACATCCCATTCCCTAGTTGACTAATGTGACAGTTCTAAGTGCTAACTGGTTTAAGTGCTAACTAGAGATGAGCGAACCTCGAGCATGCTCGAGTCCATCCGAACCCGAACTTTCGGCATTTGATTAGCGGTGGCTGCTGAAGTTGGATAAAGCACTAAGGCTATGTGGAAAACATGGATATAGTCATTGGCTGTATCCATGTTTTCCAGACAACCTTAGAGCTTTATCCAAGTTCAGCAGCCCCAGCTAATCAAATGCCGATCGTTCGGGTTCGGATGGACTAGAGCCCGAACCCGGTTGGCTCATCTCTAGTGCTAACAAACAAGCATGAGCACAGCTAGATAGATTTCTCTCTCATACTGTGCAAACTTATAATATGTATATATCCCAACAAATTAAACTGAAGGGTAACCATAATTTCCCCCTCGACATGACAGCACCAACCAGAGAGAGGGACCCCGCCTCCCCAGGGACAGGAACCTGAAGAGATAAAAGAGCAGGCCATCCTCTTCCTCCTCAGTGGTTTCCTGTCCCTGCGGGAAGCCTGAAGAAAAGTAGGAGACCGGAGCTCCCTCTATTCCCTGGGGCTGTAAGCTGAGGGGGATGCTCTAGAGGCCGTAGTTCGGCCTAAGTCCTACTCACCCTGGAGACTGAGGAGACATCGGGATCGGTTCCCAGTCAGGCCGGACGCAGTACGGAGCTCCGGGGAAGCGCTGTGGCGCGCCGGAGGGTCCGGAGGATTGGGGCCTAGTATCGGAACTTCCGGAAGTGACGCGCGGTGACGCGTCTGGAAGTTCCGGAAGCCGCGTCACACGCCGGAAGAGCGCCGGATGCCGGAGGCTCTTCAGTGAGGAGCGCTCGTGGTGTCATAAAGGCGAGAGTGTGGCGCAGGCGGTTGGGGGTGAGAAGGCCGGTCACTGGACGCAGCGATGAGTGAAAGAAAGGAATCGGAACGGACGGCAGAAAAACCCAGGGTACCAGAGGGCTGAGGGTCACTTGGAGGTAAGACAAAAAATCTCTCAGGGAGCTGACAATATGATGTTTTCTTAGGAGGAGGAGGTTAAGAGATCCTCAAAATCTACTAAGAAAGAATGTAGGATCTGTAAAGTCAGGTTGCCGGCTGATTTGGATCGTCCTACATGTGACTCCTGTGTGAGCAAGATGGTGTCAGCAGAAGTCCCTAATATGTCTACCTTGCTAGCATCCATGAAGTGAGTGATTCCTCTGTTGTTGCCCAGCATATTACTGGTGAAAGGTCAGCACATAGCTAAGGTGGTTTTTTGTGTTTTCCTATTTTTAGGGAGTTGATTAAAACGGAAATCCAGAACTCTCTAAAAGTAGTCCCACCTGTGGCAGCCCCTCTGGTTGTGGAGGCTGCGGGCCCCTCGCATGCAGGTGCGGGTTATTCTGATCAGGAGGCGGATGGGGCAGAAAATAATACCTCTGAAATAGAGGAAGCTAATGTGCCAGAGGAAGATGCTGGAGGGAAGCCATTGTGCCCCTTAGAGGATGTGGACTTTTTAGTTAAAGAGGTCCGAGCTACTATGCAGCTGGAGGAACAAGTAGCGCCTAAGTCAATCCAAGATATCATGTTTGGGGGGCTGGAGGAGAAAAAGAAAATAGTCTTTCCAGTCCACAGAAGCATCTCAGCCCTTATTAAGAGGGAATGGTCCAAGCCTGATAGAAAGGGGTTTGTGCCCAGAGCGGTAAAAAGGAAATACCCTTTTAACGACTCAGAAAATCTAGGGTGGGTCCATCCCCCAAAAATAGATGTGGCCATTGCCAAAGTCTCAAAGAAGGGAACTCTCCCGTTTGAAGATCTGGGCACCTTGAAGGACCCAATGGACAAAAAAGCGGAGGGGTTCTTAAGGAGAGCTTGGGAAGCCACAACAGAGTCCTTTAAGCCGAGTGTAGCAAGCACTTGTGTAGCTAGGGCTATGTTATTATGGTTGGCACAGTTGGAGGAAGGGCTGCAGTCTGGTGAGTCTAGAGAAAATCTGTTAGCATCCTTGCCCAGGCTAAAAAAATCAGCATCCTTTTTAGCGGATGCGTCTGCGGATGCCTTGCGGTTTTCCGCAAGATCCACAGCCCTGTCCAATTCAGCCAGGAGGGCCATATGGTTAAAGAATTGGTCAGGAGATGCAGTGGCCAAAACAAAATTGTGTAACATTCCCTGTGAGGGAAATACATTATTTGGTTCAGTGCTAGAAGATTTATTAGAAAAAGCAGGGGACAGGAAGAAAGGGTTTCCCTCTACTTTTCAACCAGGAAGGTTCCAGTCCTTTCGGGTACAAGGAAGGGGAAACTTCCGGGGTCGAGCTGCAGATAGATCAAGAGGAAGAGGGGCATCCAGAGCTAGGGGATACCTCTTCAACCAGAAATCGGACATGGGGAAGAAGCCAGCCGGCCAATAATTCAGAGCAAGTCGGAGGCAGATTGAAGTTTTTTTTTTAGTGAATGGGAAAAGATCTGCGGTAGCAGTTGGGTTCTCAGTTATATTAGAGAAGGAGTTACTTTTGACTTTGTGTCATTACCCCCTACCCGGTTTTTGGTGACAAGAAGTCACATGGGGGAAATGGGTCAGAAGACCTTAGAGGGGGAAGTTATTTCTTTGATAAATAAAAATGTCCTGGTACCAGTGCCAGAGGCTGAAAGGTGTCATGGCTTCTACTCTAGCCTTTTTTTGATCCAGAAACCGGATGGCTCCTATAGAGTTATTATTAATTTAAAACCATTAAATAAGTATCTAAGATACCAAAAATTTAAGATGGGAGACGGTCAAGTCTACGGTTAATTTACTTAGCAAAAATTGTTTTATGGCATCTATTGACTTAAAGGATGCCTACTTACATGTCCCTATACACTCACAATTTCAGAAGTACCTACGTATTGCTATATGTATAAATGGTTCTTTGTTTCACCTCCAGTTCCAGGCTCTTCCCTTCGGCATAGCGATAGCGCCCAGGGTGTTCACCAAAATCGTGGCAGAGATGGCAGCGCATGTCAGGGAAGGGCCAGGTCTGTTCATCCCTTATTTAGACGATTTTTTGTTGGTGGCTGAATCAGCAGAGTTATTACAGTCACTAGTAGATAGAACTTTAGCCATCCTAGGTAGGCTGGGCTGGATTGTAAATTATGAAAAATCTTTTTTGTCTCCAGCGCAAAGGAAAAAGTTTCTGGGGATCGTTTTAGATTCTTCTGTTCAAAGGTCTTTTCTGCCAGAAGAAAAGATCCAGAAAATACAATCCACAGTGTCGCTGGCAGTAAGAAATCCCAGGCTCACAATCAGAAGGGGTATGTCCTTGCTGGGGTTATTTACGGCAGCTATTCCAGCAGTCCCATGGGCGCAGACACACTCCAGGCCCCTTCAGACATATCTCTTAGATCTTTGGGACGGATCCCCGGGAGGGCTAGACAGATCCATAGTGTTGACAAAGGAGGTTGTGAAAAGTTTATCCTGGTGGTTGAAGACAGAGCATCTTTCGGTGGGGTTATCCTGGGTCAGGAAATGTCCTTTAGTCATCACTACAGATGCCAGCCCCTCAGGTTGGGGAGCCCACTTAGGTAGTTTGGATTTTCAGGGATCATGGGATAGTTCCTTTGAGGAAAGATCATCTAATTTTAGAGAGTTGGCAGCAATTAGTGAGGCTCTTAAGATGTCAGAGGGATATATTAAGAACTCAAATATTAATGTGCTTACAGACAACTCCACAGCGGTTGCCATAATAAACAGGCAGGGTACCACAAGAAGTAAGAGTTTATTGAATCTGTCTTATGAAATTTTTGCCTTTGCAGAAATAAATCTCCTAAGCCTCTCGGCTGTCCATCTAAAGCAGGCATGTCCAAAGTCCGTCCGGAGGGCCATTTGCGGCCCGCGTTCCGAACTTTTACGGCCCCCCAGGTATCCAGCTTGCTATTATCTGCCTGTGTTATAAAGCATATAGCATGTAGCATGTAAAATGGTCGGCCCTCGCACATGTTCACTTCATCAAATTTGGCACTCTTCGAAAAAAGTTTGGACATGCCTGATCTAAAGGGATCGCAAAACATAAGGGCGGACTACTTAAGCAGAAATCGATTAAAACAGGGAGAATGGAAGTTGAGCCGAGAAATCTTCCAAAAGATTGTACGTCTGTGGGGAAGTCCGGAGGTGGATTTATTTGCAACCAGGGAGAATCGACAGATAGATCGGTTCTACTCACTGTCCCCCATGGACAAGCCGATGGCGGTGGACGCCCTGTCACAGACATGGGGGTGGGATCTAGCGTATGCCTTCCCGCCAATAGCCATTCTCCCAAGGGTGTTAAGAAAAATCAGACAGGATCAGGCGAGAGTCATTCTGATCGCCCCGTTTTGGCCTCGCAGGGCCTGGTTCTCAGCCCTCAGAGATTTGTCAATTGCGGATCCGTGGGTGCTACCAGAACTACCAGACCTACTATCTCAGGGCCCGATTCTGCATCCACAAGCACAACATCTACACTTGACGGCTTGGCTCTTGAGAGGATGATTCTTAAGAGCAAGGGGTTATCAGATTCCGTAATTTCTACCTTGCAGCTGAGCAGAAAGCCGATTACCTGCAAAATTTATTTTAGAATCTGGAAAACTTTCTTTAATTTTGTGGGAACAAGACAGTTAGATTTTAGTAGTCCAAATATAGCGAAGATTCTTGATTTCTTGCAGAAAGGGTTGGAGAAAGGGTTAAAACCAGCAACCCTGAAAGTGCAGGTGTCTGCGCTAGGGGCATTGTATGATCAACAGCTAGCCAGACATCCTTGGATTATGCGTTTTTTTAGAGCTTTAGTAAAAATATGTCCCAGGGTAGTGAATAGAACTCCTCCATGGGACCTAAATGTGGTCCTAAATGCTTTAATTAAAGGGCCCTTTGAGCCATTGTCGGAAGCTTCCCTTAAGATTTTAACGTGGAAAACAGCCTTGCTTGTGGCAGTTACTTCAGCCAGAAGGGTTTGTGAGATAGTCCACTTGTCTAGTTCAGAACCTTACACAAGAATACTTTCAGATAGAATTATTTTTAAACCAGACCCCTCTTTCTTACCGAAGGTAGTCTCTAATTTCCACCAAACGCAAGAAATAGTCCTCCCATCCTTCTGTGATAATCCCAGGAATGATAGGGAAAAAGAATTTCACTTGCTGGATGTAAGGAGGACAGTGATTAAGTACTTAGAAATAACAAAACAGTTTAGAAAGACAAATTCCCTGTTTATACAGTTTGCGGGTCCTAATAGAGGTGATAGGGTGTCTAGGGGGACCCTAGCTAGGTGGATTAGGCAGGCTGTATGTATGTGTTACTCGTCTTCTGGTCTGTCTCCTCCTCTCTCTGTAAAGGCCCACTCTACTCGGGCAGTGGCCACCTCCTGGGCCGAAAGGGGAGACGCCTCGCTGGATCAAATTTGCAAGGCGGCAGTATGGTCGTCACCGCACACTTTTTTTTTTCGTCACTATCGGTTAGATCTTTCTTCTGCCTCAGAGCTTGCTTTTGGGAGAAAGGTGTTACAAGCAGTGGTCCCTCCCTAAATTCCATCTCTGGTATTCTCTCTGGTTGGTGCTGTCATGTCGAGGGGGAAAACGGAAATTACTTACGGTAATGATGTTTCCCGGAGTACATGACAGCACCATGGTATAACCCACCCTTTTCTTCTCTTTTCTTTTCTTTTCTTTTCTTTTCTGTTCGGCTTCTGTTGGCACTAGGGTGTTCACAGGGTGTTAATGTCGGAATTGGTGATAGGGGTACGGTTATAAGTGTTTGTTGTAACTAATAATTCAGGCTCTCTTTGGTCTCGGAAATTCACTGAGGAGGAAGAGGAGGGCCTGCTCTTTTATCTCTTCAGGTTCCTGTCCCTGGGGAGGCGGGGTCCCTCTCTCTGGTTGGTGCTGTCATGTACTCCGGGAAACATCATTACCGTAAGTAATTTCCGTTTTCCAAATTTCTGACATGTCACCAAACTTGTTAGGGTCCAAGTGCTCACCCTAACCCTACTTGCTTAAAGGAAGGGGCAGAGGGCCCTCAGCAGAGTGTGGCATCTGTTCCTTCCTGATCATCACTTCCCGGATAGACAAACAGAAACAAAAAGGTGACTACCTGACCACCTCTGCCCTATTTTGCTAACTGTTGGGGGTAAGGAGGCTGACATGTCAATATGAAAGTTTATAGTCTCGTCAATCGTTCTATGAAGTGATAGTTACTCTCCCCTTTAAGGCACAAACCGTATTAACAAACTATTAACTGTGGCGGTGTGTATCCTAAACGTCATTTTTGTCAACTCCATTTCCTCACTCTCCTCCTCACTTTGAGTTACATCCATGACAACAACCTCACTGTCTGACAACCGGGTCTTATCGTCATCATCAGATCCACTCTCATCACCCACTCATAGTTTGGACAGATCGACTGCTTCGGTTGCTCTGACTCAGGGAAGGGTCCAGAGTTCCTGGGAGCATGGTGGTGGATCTGAATCCCTTCTTTCCCTGGAGGGGCCAGGCTGTGGGGAAGGAGGCTGAGCTAATGGAGCAAGGGTTCCACTCCCTTGGGTAGTGTAGGTGAACTGCGTGGAAGACTGGGTGGTGGATAAGTTACTGGACACATTATCCGCTATCCACGTGATCACCTGTTCACACTGCTGCGGTTTCAATATCTGTGTACCTTGAGAACCCCGTAAGTTGGGCAAAGAAGCTAGGGAGTGGACGTCTGCGGTGTGCCACTGCTACCTCCTCAACAGGTGCTGCTGTGTCACCCTGCCCTGAACCACGGCCTCTGGCGACAGCATCACTTGGAACCCCACGCCCTTGTCCTCGACCCTTACCCCTGGGGTTCACCACTTTATGGACACTGCACAGTATGGAACTTAGATAGGCCTTGCGTATGAAATACAGAAATCAAGAAAAATACTTGTGCTCCCGCAAGTTTTGGGGGGGCTGTACTGTACAATCTGGTAGTGGCTGGACCTATATGCACTCTGACACCCCATTACAATGAGCAGTGAAGTGCTATGCAGGTGTACTACAAATCCCAGCAATACAGTGTAGTACCCACGAGTTTTGAGGGAGCTGTACGGTACAATCTGGCTAGGCCAGCTGTCAGTCAGCTAGACAAAACAAATAAAATAAAACAGCTGGCTGGTTGGCAGGGGCGCGATCGGGGGGCCCCCGGCAACCAGTCCCGCTCCTCCGCAGACGTGTGACGTCAGAGCATGGCAGTGAGGACACAGAGAAGCATTAGAAGTGAGTGAGGAAGCAATTGAGCCTCCCAATAATTAGGCCAGACACTGCATGGCGGAAGAAGACTTGGCAGTTGGCTGAGAATTGAAGGAGGAGGAGAGGAGATAACCAGAATCTTCATGTTGAGCTGCTTTCCCCGGGTGGACAGTTGAATTCAGGTGAAATCCAGGCTTTGTTCATTTTTATAAATGTCAGCGCTGTCAGTTGACAGGTGGGTGCACTTATCAGTGATAATGACACCAGCTGCCCTGAAGACACGCTCTGACAACACCCTAGCGGCAGGACAGCCCAGCACCTCAAAGGCGTAAAGCGCCAGTTCGGGCCATGTATCCAGCTTTGCAACCCAGTAGTTGTAGGTAGAGTGATCAGGAAGGACGTTGGTATGGTCAGCAAGGTACTCCTTCACCATCTTCCTGAAGGCTTCCCCCCTACTGTCTAGACTGGGGATGGTTGACATAGTCTTGCTGGGGTGCCATGAAACTGTCAAAAGGCCTTGGAGAGTGTTCCCCTGCCCCTTGACAAGCTGCCTGCTCCACCGCTCCTCTCCCCCGCTCTTTGGCCCACAGAACTACGTACTCTGGCGATAGTGGTGTCAGATGGGAAGTACATTTTCAGCTTCTGCACCAGGGCCTGTTGATATTGATTCACACTCGTACTGCGTTCATCAGCAGGAATGACAGTGGAAAAGTTCGGTTTGTACCGAGGGTCCAGGAGGGTGAACACCCAGTAATCTGTGTTGTGCAAAACCAGTAGTCAACATGGATGCCAGTTAAGGCCCAGCAACAAGGAGGCAAGGGCAGGCACACACACCAGTAGTCAACATGGATGCCAGTTAAGGCCCAGCAGTAGCCAACAAGTAGCCTTCTACCCCCACCACCCTTTCGATTTTCAATTTGACTGCAGCAGTTGGGGTAACATTCCCTGCATAATGTGACTCACCACCTCTCCCCCCACCGCTGTTTTGATTTTTAATTTGACTTTGATCCTTGAGGATCTGGCAATTGTCTCATGCAAAGGGATCATCACTTAAGTGGTAGTGTACTACAAATCCACTAGTTTAGGGTAGGCTGGAGGTACAATCTGGTAGTGGCTGGACCTAGACACACTCTCTGACACCCCCGTCCCCCCCCCCCCTCCGTCCAATGAGCAGTGAAGTTCTATGCAGGTGTACTACAAATCCCAGCAATCCAATGTAGTACAGCAGCCCCACCAGCCCCAAAATCAAAAGATTACACTGAGCACTTCTTAGGGGTCTGTATGCAACACCTAATGTCCCCTTTCTGCCAGCAGCCGATCACCACAGTGTGCTGGTTAAATCGTGGTAGCAGCACTGCAAGTCCCAGCCAGCAGTCTGTAGTAATACTATTAAAAAACGCCTTTAAGCCCTGATGAAAAGGGCTGTTTGTATTGCTAGTATTCCTTGCCTACTGGAATGCTAAATCCTACACTGACACTCTCCCTGAGAAGCAGCAGCTCTGTTCCTAATCTCTCACAGCATGCGTCTGAAGCGAGCACTGCCGGCTGCGCGTTTTATATGGCAGGGTCATCTGATCTGGCCAACCAATCGCTGCACTCGACATGCATGGGTCCCACGTGATCGCAGGATGTACCAAAGAGTCTCCTGCATGTTTATTGGCTGAGAAATAGCGCCCAAACTTACAGGAAACTGATGATGATGATATATTCTTGAGTATCGTGAGATGCTTGTCCGAGTAACAAATACCATCGTGTACCCTAATACTCGATCGAGTACCAAGCTCGGACGAGCACGTTCGCTCATCTCTAATCTGAAACAAATTTCCTATAGCAATATTATTCTTTTAATATTAAAGGGGTATTCCAGCAAATAAAGAGTTGCATGCCATGCAGCAGCACTAGCAATACTGAGCCTCCCCTGATGACTGATGTAATGCACGATGACATTGGAATAGACATTAGACATGGGGAAGCTGTCTGTGTCACTAGCACTGCAGGCTCAGCTGCAGCAGAGCAAGGAAAAGCTGACAGTTATCTTTACTCGCTCTGCTTCACTGCTAGTGACACAAGCATTAGAATAGACATTAGACTTTGAGAAGAAGCCTATGTGTTAGAATAGATATCAAGGGAGGCTCAGGAGCAGTGCTAGAGATATGTAACTGTGCCAGGACAGGGCTTGTGTAGCCCTGCAGTTCCTAAGACAGCTATTGGTGGCAGCATAGGGGCTACTGTTGTAGTGTGTGTGTGTGTGTGTGTGTATGTTTGTATATATAGTGTATACAATTTTGTTTTTTTTTCCCCCATTTTTGCAATATTACATAGTTATTTTTGTGAAATAACTGTGAAAAAAACCCACCCACCTATGATGTCTGTATTCCCTAAATGGACAGAGTTTGCGCACTTAACAGACATTTTAAAGTATATTTTTAAACTTCCATTTTCTAAGCTTGTGTGACTTTCTCTTTTTAGATCGGTAGGAGGAATCAGAGCTTCTCTGTACAATGCCGTCACTGTGGAGGATGTTGAAAAACTAGTAGATTTCATGAAACACTTCAAGGAAACGCACCAGTGATGAATTGATCCAAAGAACTTCTTCTCTCTATATTCATGACGCTACTTTATAAAATATGGCACTTAAAGGAATTATCTGAGACTTTAATAAATTAACTTAACAGCAGGAAATGCTATAAAATAGAAAAACAACAATAACTCACCTTCTCCACCACTTGCATGGAAAGCGCTCTTGGGCCCCCACAGTCTTTATTTTCCTGCAGTGATGATGTGCTGTACATCCACATGATGTCCTCAGTCAATTACTGGCCTCTGCAATTATGTGCTGAAGATGCTAGCATCACTGTTAATAAAATAAAGACTGTGGTGGACCGCCAGAGCAGATCTAACATATTATGTTTTTTGGTTTATTTTATTCTTTTACATATGATACAGTTTCCTGCTGTTAGGTTATTGATAAAAGCCCCAGCACACTTCTTTAAAAGAGAAGCTATTTTCATAGTGTATGGATGATTATTTGGATACTAGTCACTTTTTTTGTACTAAGAGAACAAACCAATAGTATTTTTACATTTTCTTTGTGTTTCTTGTCATTGGTGTTTGCAATAACCTGTCTTGACCAACTCTGGCCTTTGTATGTAAAAGGGGTTTCACACAGTTTTTTGTTAACCAAAACCAAAAAGGAAGTTCAGCAGGAATAGTATAATCCTTTGTATTTGCCATTCATTTGAATCCTCTCTCTTCTTTGGCTCAAAAAACTGAATTAAAAACCTCCATAAATAGTGCCATGTGGAAATCTCAAGATATGTGCCAACCGTTGAATACCTTTTCAGCCAGTGTTTAGGTTTCCAGTCACGGTATACATTCCTCTATTTGTTTAGCGACTGTTCTATATCGTTGGTCTAGCTGCTCATACTCATTTTCTTATCTGTAAATAGAGGTCAGATGTGTTTTCCTGAGATAATTGCTGTGCCTGCATATTGTTATGCAAAAAATAAACTGTGTATTGTGGTATCCAGAGTACTTAGCATTTTTGTTTTTGAGGGTTTTATACAAAGAAAATCTTCAGCCTAATGGTAGATATGCTAGTAACAAAACAAATCATGCAGTGCATGAAAGCTGCATCTAAATAATCCCTTCTTCTTACCAGGCCTGGGCTCAGCGTTGCCCTGACGCTGATCCCGGCTCGGCAAACTGTAGATCTGGTCTGCAGCAGCCCAGAGTAATACAGCACTGATCTAATCGATCAGTGCTGTATTAAGTATACTGCGGTGATCTCTTTGAGAGATAACTGCAGTAATAAAGTCCCCCGGGGGACTAAAAGTTTAAGTATAAAAAATAAAAATAATGTTTTTTTCATTAATAAAAATCTCCTCCCCAAATAAAAGTAAATCACCCCCCTTTTCCCATTTTATATATAAAAATAAATAAACATTTGGTATCATCACCTGCGTTCGCCCCAAACTATTAAATGACCACACTCCTGATCTCGCAGGTAAACGGCGTAAGTGCAAAAACCCGCCAAAGTGCAAAAATGCGGATTTTTTTGTCACATCACGTCCCGGAAAATTGTAGTAAAAAGTGATAAAAAAAAACGCAAATAAGCAATCAAAGTTTCGGTAGAAAGAACAGATCCTGGCGCAAAAACTTACACTTTACACAGTCCCATAGACCAAAGCATAAAAGTGTTAGAAGGATGGTAATAGAGCAGTTTTAAAGACATTTTATTTTAAATTTTTTTTAAAGGTTTTAATTTTTAAAAGCTGTCAGATAAAATACATTATATAAATTACAGATTGTTGTAATCAGACTGACTTAAAAAACATATACAGGTATAACATGTCAGTTTTACTATAGCTTTATGAATGGCATAAACACAAAATCCCCCGAAATGATTTCCTTTTTTTTTTTTTTTTTTTTTTTTTTCATTTTACTGCGCAAATAATTTTTTCCAATATCACAGCATACTTTATGGAAAAATGAAGTCTGCCATTGCAAAGTACAATTGGTGTCACATAAAATAAGGGCTAATGTGGGTCTGTAGGTGAAAAAATGCAAGCGGAGAGGAAAATGCAAATACGGAGAGGGAAAAAAATTAAAGCGCAAAAATATAAACTAGCCCAGTCCAGAAGGGGTTAAAATGTGGTCATTTATTTGGTCTTATTTTTCCCCCTTTTATATAGTTTTGTAATGTAGAAGTGCAATGATATTTGTTAATGGTATAAAGTTATACATAGAAAATTGTTTTATAGCTTAAAATAAAAAAATTGCTGCCCATAAGCGTGTTACAATTTTCCTTATAGGTGCTCTATGTAGCAAAACTAGCCTGACAGAGGAGTTTACCAACAAGGATGTTTATATGGGGTCCTTTAGGTTAGAGTCCATGAAATGAATATTTCTATTAAAGGGGTAGGGCAGCGTTCAACATTAAATTCACTAAATAACACACATTACAAAGTTATACATCTTTGTAATGTGTATTGTTTAAGTGAATGGCCCCCTTCCCCGTGTGCCCCCCACCCCGGAAATGTGGTGCATTATACTCACCGACCCCGGCCGCCATCTTGGGTCGACAACATCATCTTCGAGAGGCTGGCCGTCCCTCAAGCCGACCCCCCCTCTGGTGCGTCATCAACTGCTCAGCCGCGATTGGCTGAGCATAGCTGTGCTCAGCCAATCGCAGCTGAGCAGCTGATGACTCACCAAAGGGGGGACGGCTGGAGCTGGAGCCGGCCTCCCGAAGATGGCGTCGTCTACCCAAGATGGCGGCCAGGGTCGACAGCAATTCGGTGAGTATAATGGACCACACTATGTATTATTTAGTGAATTAATGTTAAACGCCGCACTACCCCTTTAACTCATGTCTTCTTTTGCCTACTTACTTTTTCCTTTTAAATTATTGATACAGTTAGGGCCAGAAATATTTGGACAGTGACACAATTTTGGCGAGTTGGGCTCTGCATGCCACCGCATTGGATTTGAAATGAAACCTCTACAACAGAATTCAAGTGCAGATTGTAACGTTTAATTTGAAGGGTTAAACAAAAATATCTGATAGAAAATGTAGGAATTGTACACGTTTCTTTACAAACACTCCACATTTCAGGAGCTCAAAAGTAATTGGACAAATAAACATAACCCAAACAAAATATATATTTTTTTCAATATTTTGCTGCGAATCCTTTGGAGGCGATTACTACCTTAAGTCTGGAACCCATGGACATCACCAAACGCTGGGTTTCCTCCTTCTTAATGCTTTGCCAGGCCTTTACAGACGCAGCCTTCAGGTCTTGCTTGTTTGTGGGTCTTTCCGTCTTAAGTGTGGATTTGAGCAAGTGAAATGCATGCTCAATTGGGTTAAGATCTGGTGATTGACTTGGCCATTGCAGAATGTTCCACTTTTTTGCACTCATGAACTCCTGGGTAGCTTTAGCTGTATGCTTGGGGTCATTGTCCATCTGTACTATGAAGCGTCGTCCGATCAACTTTGCAGCATTTGGCTGAATCTGGGCTGAAAGTATATCCCGGTACACTTCAGAATTCATCCGGCTACTCTTGTCTGCTGTTATGTCAATAAACACAAGTGACCCAGTGCCATTGAAAGCCATGCATGCCCATGCCATCACGTTGCCTCCACCATGTTTTACAGAGGATGTGGTGTGCCTTGGATCATGTGCCGTTCCCTTTCTTCTCCAAACTTTTTTCTTCCCATCATTCTGGTACAGGTTGATCTTTGTCTCATCTGTCCATAGAATACTTTTCCAGAACTGAGCTGGCTTCTTGATTTGTTTTTCGGCAAATGTAACTCTGGCCTGTCTATTTTTGGAATTGATAAATGGTTTGCATCTAGATGTGAACCCTTTGTATTTACTTTCATGGAGTCTTCTCTTTACTGTTGACTTAGAGACAGATACACCTACTTCCCTGAGAGTGTTCTGGACTTCAGTTGATGTTGTCAATGGGTTCTTCTTCACCAAAGAAAGTATGCGGCGATCATCCACCACTGTTGTCTTCCGTGGACGCCCAGGCCTTTTTGAGTTCCCAAGCTCACCAGTCTATTCCTTTTTTCTCAGAATGTACCTGACTGTTGATTTTGCTCCTCCAAGCATGTCTGCTATCTCTCTGATGGATTTTTTCTTTTTTTTCAGCCTCAGGATGTTCTGCTTCACCTCAATTGAGAGTTCCTTTGATCGCATGTTGTTTAGTCACAGCAACAGCTTCCAAATGCAAAACCACACACCTGGAATCAACCCCAGACCTTTTAACTACTTCATTGATTACAGGTTAACGAGGGAGACGCCTTCAGAGTTAATTGCAGCCCTTAGAGTCCATTGTCCAATTACTTTTGGTCCCTTGAAAAAGAGGAGGCTATGCATTACAGAGCTATGATTCCTAAACCCTTTCTCCGATTTGGATGTGGAAACTCTCATATTGCAGCCCATATTATATATTGAATTGTATTTCTGAACATGTTTTTGTAAACAGCTAAAATAACAAAACTTGTGTCACTGTCCAAATACTTCTGGCCCTAACTGTATGTTATCTGGATTATAGATTGTGTGGGCTGAGCTGACACACACACACACATATATATTTTCTTTCTGCTGAGATCAGGAAACCTGCATTGTCCTGCCGTGTGCTATAAAGTTAAGCAATAAAAACTTGTCAGAGCAACACATGTAAGCACAATATATAAATTCTGGGTAGAGAGAAAGCAAACCGGCACAACCAACTCTGCAAGCCTCTGCGATATAACGGGCAATACGGCAAAAGACGGGGTGCTCTTCCTGAATGAGTGCAGTGCAAGCATCAATATAAATGTTCAAAACAAGAAGGCATAAGGAGGCACTCACCGTATAAAAATCTTTCCTTATTTAGTCATCTTCATAAAATCTCAGGTCAGAGTGTGTAGCAGACGGCGGGGACGCCGCTCAGCAGCTGAAAGTGTGACAGCTGTTTCCCGCGCGCATGCGCGATTCTTCAGACACTCCTTCACCCACTCACGTCTGCTCCTAAATAGCTTTCAGGGAAGCAGGTGAGTGGACGCAAAAACAGGTAATACATAAACAATACAGTTAAAATCAATTGCTGTGAAGGTACAGATTCTTGAATGGATACAAAAGGTAAAGATAGCCATCACAAAAACATACTTAAATCAATGCGTTCATTAAGACCACAAGCGCTTTGTGCATTAGTTTGTAAAATAATTCTTGCTTCTTTTTGTAATAATATTTTGTTCACGTCTATGTAATTTTTTTGGAACTCACGTACAAGACCCAGAAATTTTAACTGGTTCACATCACCATTATGTACAGTATCTATGTGATGTATTAATCTTGGAACGCCTTTCTTTGTTCTTATAGATCTTACATGTTCGGAAAACCTTTTATTTAAAGCCCTGGTGGTCTTACCAATATAAAATAGACCGCAACTGCATGTAATAGCATATATAACGTTTTTGGATCTACAACAGATCATATCATTTATGTGAAAGAACACTCCACCAAGTTGTATGCTTTTGCATTCATAAAAATGACTACACCAGTTACAATTTTTGCATTTATAATTTCCAGCCGGCAATGTTTGATTTAACCAGTTTTTAGTAGATTCTTCATTCTTGGTGCTACTAAAAGAACTTCTAACCAAAGTATATTTAATGTTCTTGCAGCGGCGGAAGGTTATTAGTGGGTTACCTGAAAAATATTTAGACAATATGGGGTCTTGAGAAATGAGAAACCAATGTTTTTTGATCACATTACGTATATTATCAGCCATAGGGCTGAATTTGAAGGAAAAGGCAAAACGTGTGTGTGTACTGACGTCTGTGGTTTTTTTTATTATTTCTGTATCTTTTATTTTTGTGTATTAAACTATTGCGTGATTCTTTCAGAGCTTTAGTACGTGCCTGTTCCAGTGCTAATCTGGGGTATCCTCTAGCTTCTAGACGTTCTACCAACTCCTCAGATTGTTGTATGTAGGTAGTGTCAGTGCTATTTATACGTCTAAGTCTTAAAAATTGTCCGTAAGGAACAGCCTTTTTGGTGTGACTAGGGTGATAGCTGGTATGATGTAAAAATGTGTTGGTGGCGGTAGGTTTCCTAAAGCAGGTGGTTTCTATCTGATTGTCTACTATTTTAACTAGAACATCAAGAAATTCTATTTGAGTGGGATCTGTTTTATATGTAAATGTCATATTCATAGAATTGGAGTTAAGATACTGTATGAATTCAGAGAAGGTTTCAGAGGTGCCTTCCCATAGGACGAAAATATCGTCTACAAATCTAAAAAAACCTTTTATGGCAAGTAGAAAAGGATTAGAAGTACTGAAGATCATGTTTTTTTCAAGTACTGCCAAATATAGATTTGCGAGGGTACATGCGACGGGCGTACCCATCGCAGTACCCTCTTTTTGGGTGAACCACTCATTGTCAAAAGTAAACGCATTATTTTCAAGGATTAGGAGGAGTCCATCACATACAAAATCAATATAGTCAGTAGATTTATCAGAGCAAAGCAAAATTTCTCGGATAGCTTCTACACCTTTGTAGTGAGGAATTCTAGTGTATAGGCTTTCTACGTCAATAGCCCCCATAATCATACCATCGGTACAAGTTAAGCCTTCTAAAGCCACCAAGAATTGATTAGTGTCTTTGACTAGTGCAGGTACAGTGTCAAGTGTGGGCCTTAATAACCAGTCAATATATTTAGAGAGGGGCTCAGTGATTGAGCCTACACCGGAAACGATGGGGCGGCCGGGGGGTGGAGATATGGCTTGATGAATTTTGGGTATGTGATACCAGATGGGGGGTCTGGGGATAATGGGTATTAATTTTTCAGCTTTTTGTTTGGATAGTATTTTTTTGTCTATATAATTTTGTAGATAGGTTTGTAAACGTGCTTTTATCTTGTTGGTGGGGTTCCCTTTAAGTTTAGTGTATGTTTTATCATCATTTAGCTGACGCACAGCTTCAGTATGATAATCACAGGTCTTAAGAAGTACTATATTGCCCCCCTTGTCGGCTCTTTTTACAGTGATATCTTGTCTATTTTTTAACCATTTTAGAGCCGATATTTCACTGGGAGACAAGTTCATTTTATCAGTGGGGTAAACGAGGGCTTTAATGTCTTCTAAAACCTTATTTTTAAACAAATCTACGTTACTGCCTGGTGGAATTGGGGGAGAGAAATTAGATGAAGTACCTCCTGTAAAGAAACCGTATGTAGAATTATGAAAATTAAATTCATGATCATTATTTTCAGATAAATTCAATAACGTCCTCAAAACTAAATCATCTGTATCTGTAATAGCACCTGCTAAGGAAAAACCTATAGAATCAGCATTAACAGGGATATCACATTCTGGAACAAATTGTTTAGCTGCAAAAGATTTATTAACATCAAAAAACTTTTTTAACTGTAGTTTTCGTGTACTTTTGAACAGGTCGATCTCGAAATCAACGGGATCGAAACTGTTCAGTCATACAGAAATTAAGACCTTTGTTGAGGACAGAGATAACGTTATCCTCTAGTTTAATGTCAGTGAGATTGACGATCAATGGGGGATCGATTTTTAGTGGTTGTCCTTTAAGAGATTCCACGACACTTGCTTCCTTTTCACACTGGGTTGCGTTTCTCTTTCTTCTACGCCCGCGTCTGATTTTTCTATTTGGCGATCCCAGTTTTTTGAAGGCACATTTGTGCTAGATGGTGCGTTAATTGTAGTGGAAGTAGAATTATGTTTATTGTCCGTTTTTCTAGATCCTTGTGGCTGATTTCTTTTTTTAGGTTTAGAAGCGTCTTCTGTCGATGAAGAATCGGACTCAGTTGTCCAAAAGTCTGTACTTTTTTTATTTTTAATAGGTTTGGTAGTTGTCTTACTGAATTGTCGTGGCTGAGGTTTTCTTTTCCGATATTCTTTTTTTTGTTTAGGAAGGCGTTTCCTGTTTCGTAATCTATTTTATCTCTAATGAATTTGTCTTTTTTCTGTTCTTTAAGTTCATTTTGTAACTTAGACATTTTTAAATCCATTTTTTTCTGAAACTCTTGGAAGTGTGTATCATTAACTCTTGTTCGTAATTCTGTTTTAGTTTTACAAAGATTAGATGTAATTATCTCATATTCTTTTTCATTACGTTTCAGAATTAATTGGAGTAAGTTCATAGCGTGGAGTTGGTGTAAACTTTCCCATTCTTTAGCAAATTCTGAATCAGTTTGAAACTGAGATATTTCTTTAAAGGATCGTAATCCTCTTGGGGCTCGTTCACATTGCCGATATGCATTCAGCGAATTAATGGTCCAGAATAATCTTAATTCTTTTTCTGCCAATTGTTGGATTTTGAATTCCAAACTCTTTACACTTAGTATAGTACTTCTTAAGACCTGTGATTATCATACTGAAGCTGTGCGTCAGCTAAATGATGATAAAACATACACTAAACTTAAAGGGAACCCCACCAACAAGATAAAAGCACGTTTACAAACCTATCTACAAAATTATATAGACAAAAAAATACTATCCAAACAAAAAGCTGAAAAATTAATACCCATTATCCCCAGACCCCCCATCTGGTATCACATACCCAAAATTCATCAAGCCATATCTCCACCCCCCGGCCGCCCCATCGTTTCCGGTGTAGGCTCAATCACTGAGCCCCTCTCTAAATATATTGACTGGTTATTAAGGCCCACACTTGACACTGTACCTGCACTAGTCAAAGACACTAATCAATTCTTGGTGGCTTTAGAAGGCTTAACTTGTACCGATGGTATGATTATGGGGGCTATTGACGTAGAAAGCCTATACACTAGAAATTTTGCTTTGCTCTGATAAATCTACTGACTATATTGATTTTGTATGTGATGGACTCCTCCTAATCCTTGAAAATAATGCGTTTACTTTTGACAATGAGTGGTTCACCCAAAAAGAGGGTACTGCGATGGGTACGCCCGTCGCATGTACCCTCGCAAATCTATATTTGGCAGTACTTGAAAAAAACATGATCTTCAGTACTTCTAATCCTTTTCTACTTGCCATAAAAGGTTTTTTTAGATTTGTAGACGATATTTTCGTCCTATGGGAAGGCACCTCTGAAACCTTCTCTGAATTCATACAGTATCTTAACTCCAATTCTATGAATATGACATTTACATATAAAACAGATCCCACTCAAATAGAATTTCTTGATGTTCTAGTTAAAATAGTAGACAATCAGATAGAAACCACCTGCTTTAGGAAACCTACCGCCACCAACGCATTTTTACATCATACCAGCTATCACCCTAGTCACACCAAAAAGGCTGTTCCTTACGGACAATTTTTAAGACTTAGACGTATAAATAGCACTGACACTACCTACATACAACAATCTGAGGAGTTGGTAGAACGTCTAGAAGCTAGAGGATACTGGAACAGGCACGTACTAAAGCTCTGAAAGAATCACGCAATAGTTTAATACACAAAAATAAAAGATACAGAAATAATAAAAAACCACAGACGTCAGTACACACACACGTTTTGCCTTTTCCTTCAAATTCAGCCCTATGGCTGATAATATACGTAATGTGACCAAAAAACATTGGTTTCTCATTTCTCAAGACCCCATATTGTCTAAATATTTTTCAGGTAACCCACTAATAACCTTCCGCCGCTGCAAGAACATTAAAGATACTTTGGTTAGAAGTTCTTTTAGTAGCACCAAGAATGAAGAATCTACTAAAAACTGGTTAAATCAAACATTGCCGGCTGGCAATTATAAATGCAAAAATTGTAACTGGTGTAGTCATTTTTATGAATGCAAAAGCATACAACTTGGTGGAGTGTTCTTTCACATAAATGATATGATCTGTTGTAGATCCAAAAACGTTATATATGCTATTACATGCAGTTGCGGTCTATTTTATATTGGTAAGACCACCAGGGCTTTAAATAAAAGGTTTTCCGAACATGTAAGATCTATAAGAACAAAGAAAGGCGTTCCAAGATTAATACATCACATAGATACTGTACATAATGGTGATGTGAACCAGTTAAAATTTCTGGGTCTTGTACGTGAGTTCCAAAAAAATAACATAGACGTGAACAAAATATTATTACAAAAAGAAGCAAGAATTATTTTACAAACTAATGCACAAAGCGCTTGTGGTCTTAATGAACGCATTGATTTAAGTATGTTTTTGTGATTGCTATCTTTACCTTTTGTATCCATTCAAGAATCTGTACCTTCACAGCAATTGATTTTAACTGTATTGTTTATGTATTACCTGTTTTTGCGTCCACTCACCTGCTTCCCTGAAAGCTATTTAGGAGCAGACGTGAGTGGGTGAAGGAGTGTCTGAAGAATCGCGCATGCGCGCGGGAAACAGCTGTCACACTTTCAGCTGCTGAGCGGCGTCCCCGCCGTCTGCTACACACTCTGACCTGAGATTTTATGAAGATGACTAAATAAAGAAAGATTTTTATACGGTGAGTGCCTCCTTATGCCTTCTTTTTTTGAACAATATATAAATTGTTAACTTAACAAAGGATAATGCTTTTTAGCTCTAGCTTTGGGTGTGAACTAAGAGGATCTAGGGTATTTTATCCTATACTAAATCGAGTGTGCAGATTCCAAATCTGAAGTCAGAATTGTTGCAACTCGTCAGTAAATTTTGCTATGCATAAGTAAGCCTAAACGAATTAAAGGGCAACTCCACCCAAAAAAAAACGTTTTCTTTCAAATCAACTGGTGTCAGAAAGTGGCAGAGATTTGTAACTTACATCTATTAAGAAATCTCAAGTCTTCCAGTACTTATCAGCTGTTGTATGTCATAGACCTAGACATAGATACTGTATGCAGGACATACAGCAGCTAAGTACTGGAAGACTTTAGATTTTTTAATAAAAGTAAATTACAGATCTCTTGCACTTTGTGACACCAGTTGATTTGAAAGAAAAAAAAAATCACTGGAATTGCCCTTTTAAGCATTAGTTTTACTCCAACAGCATTTACCTCATCTACATCAAAGTTTCCATAGTAAACAGTGTAAGATAATGTGGTGGAATAATATTTCAAAAAGTCTCATTTTTCAGTCTTACTTTAAATGTGCTCAGGCATCTATTTGCTTTTGCGGTTGTGAACAATTGCAAAAACCAGCAGTAGCCCCCCATCATGTTGTGATTCCAGCAGCCTTGATATCTGTTCCTCTCTTTAGAAATTTCTTTATGGAATTGCTCTCCATGTTACGTGGCCCAAATTAGGTGGGAAAAAGTCAAGATGGGAATGAAAGAAATTAATTTTCAATGCAATTTAGCAGCCAAATTGTTGATATGCTGTAAGCATGCGGTCTACTAATTTAGCATAGTTTTCAGCTTGGCTATTCCCAAGGATTCCAAATGCATCCCAAGTTGCAAGTTCAAAGGGTTGAGTTTTGTTCTGAATGTGTCATGCATTAATTTGTTGATTTCTAAAAATTCTAACATTTTTTTTTTTAGCCTCAGTTTTTAGTGTGCTAAAACTCTTCAAATACTGTAAAAGCCACTTACGAAGATACAATGTGGGTGTCCTTGTGCAGTCCTATAGGTGGGCAACACCCTGTGGTCAAAAGATTCGTATTGACATGCACCAACGGAGAGACCACATAAAAGCATAAAATATAACTGGTAATAATAATCACTGGTTGATCCACTTCGAGTTTATCTTCCACCACTTTACATAAAAATTGGTTTAATGAAAAATGTTGCAATTGCACTTGATCATGATGGAAATGGTTACCAGTATTTGAAGGATTGACATGCACCGATGGAGAGACCCCATTAACAAAAAAAAATATAAGTTTTAATAAATTGCTTAAAATTAGCGTATTAGGCGACTTGACGTATAAGAAGACACCTAACTTTTAAGAAGATTGTCAGGGGTTTGCCTTATACGCCAGAAAATGTTAACTTCCGTCAGGCAGTTGTTAACTGCAGCTAAATAAAAAACAAACAAACAGTTAACTCACCTGCGGCCTGTTCCCAGGCTCTGTGTGTCTCCTGGCCCGTTCCTGGCGCAGGCAGTGTGACGTACACTTACTGCACTGGGGATCAGCCGAGCATCTCCGAGCTCCTCCGATGAGACGCTCGCCTGCTTGGGGGAGCTTTAAGGATCTCCGGTGCAGTCAGTGTACGTCGCACTGCCTGCGCTGGGAACGGGCAAGAAGACACGCGGAGCCCGGAAACGGGCCCCAGGTGAATTAACTGTTTTTCGTTATAGTGTTCGCCCCATACAGTGGGAATGCGGCCATTTTTTAGCTCCCCCACCGTATAGGGCAACCATACCCAGCGTATAAAAGGACCCACAACTCCTAAGAAGATTTTTCGTGGTCTTATACGTCGGAAAATACGGTACATCTTACAATAAGAAAACCCCAGCCCCTCTATGACGCGGCTCTATTTATTCTAATGGAGCCGCGTCATAGAAGGGAGGGAATTCCCTCCCACTGGGGGCAGCCCGGCTCGCCTCCAGTGCTTAAGCCCCAGCCCGGTACCCGTGGATAGAACGGCGCCGTACACAGGAACCGGCCATGGTTCAAAAAACGGACCGTGGCACCAACTTCCCCGTGACGGCACCG
This sequence comes from Dendropsophus ebraccatus, assembly GCF_027789765.1. Lineage (NCBI taxonomy): Eukaryota > Metazoa > Chordata > Amphibia > Anura > Hylidae > Dendropsophus > Dendropsophus ebraccatus. The sequence goes on along the minus strand of NC_091456.1, from coordinate 56,255,248 downwards.
TTCTATCCGTAGATCATATCAAAGATGATGTATCTGATGGTACATCCTCTTTAAGATCTTTTTGTCCAGTTTTTGCCCTAGTGAGACAACAACAGAAACAGAGATCAGGACTTGCTCTCTGCCAATGTGATCAGGATGGGCACCCTTTCTGGTGCATATGCCTTTCTCTGTCTTCAGAGTGGGGAGCTTGTATCTAGAGTACCTAATAGTAGATCCTTCTGCTTTTAGGAATCTCCACTGCTGTGCAGCCACTGGCTAACCTGGCTCCTCTAAGGATTTTGCATATTTTTTTATTCACAGAATTCCTAGTGGAGCAGGATTGGCTTTTAAGTCTCCAGATGTCTTTATGAAGCTCTCCTCAATAAGAATTAATATCCCTTTGGTCCCACAGCAATTGGCCTTTTAACTCCTTCCCTCCTAGGCCACGTTTCATTTTTGCATTTTTGTTTTTTCCTCCTCGCGTTTAAAAGGCCATAGCACTTGCATTTTGTCTTCTACAGAACCACATAAGCCCTTATTTTTTTGCATCACCAATTGTACATAATCTTTATATAAAATATCCTGTGAAACTTGGAAAAATGGTTTGAGCAGTGAAATTGATTTTTTTTTTTTTTCTTTCATGGGGGGGGGGTTGATTCGTGTTTATGCTGTTTGCCCTTTGGTAATGGAGATGTTATCTATGTTCTTCAAATCAGTTTGATTACAACAATGTGCAACTTATAATACTTTTATTTTATCTGACTGCTTTTAAAAAAATTAAAACCTTCAAAAAAAAATTAAATTACTCTTTTACCATCCTTATAACTCTTTTGTTTGTTGGTCTATGGGGCTTTGTGATGTGTCATTTTTTGCACCATTATCTGTTCTTTCCTTCATTTCCTTGCTTGCTTATATTCAACTCTTTAATCAATTTTATTACTATTTTCCAGATTTGATGTCAGCAAAAATGCACTTTGCCAATTTTTGGCGCTAACGCCATTTACCTGCAAGATCAGGAATGTCATACTTTGATAGTTCAGGCGATTCCGCACACGGCGATATACAATGTGTTTGTTTTTTTATATATAAAATGTCAAAAATTCCTTCTACCATTTAGTTCAGTACTTTAGACTGAATTAGACTTTCCTGATTCATTCTCCTAGCACTTGGTTCAGTAGTTCACAGGTCACATGATGATCCATCACAGGGCCGGGATAAAGGGTAGGCAGGCGTAGGCGATAGCCTAGGGCACCATCTCCTGCTGAATTACAGGTTGTGCAATTTTCACCTCTTTAAAAAATCTTTCCAGGCCTCTCTGCTCCGCCTGGCACCTGCCGAGCGCTGCCCCTCCGCATTCACATACCTCCGGCACCTCCGTGACAACCCCTTCCCCCCGGCAGACAATGTACCCTCAAGTAAAAATCCCCCCACCAGACCTCACCTGCGGCACCATCCCATCCCCCCTTTTCCCCGCAGCTGCTGAAGGCTCCAGCCCCGCGACAGCAGGCACTTGCTCTCCTCTCTTTTGCTTGGCTGTGGAGCTGAAGATAAGCTTCTAAACAATGTCACATGACGTCCGGAGCCAAGCAGGAGAGGGGAGAAGTACAGAGTGAAACTGTAGTGACAGATGCCCCAACCCCAACTCCCCCTCCCGACAGAGACAGATGAGGAATATGATCCTCCGCTCAGAGACAGTGTCATCCTCCACTGCTACTTCTTTGTGGGTGAGCATATGTATGTATTTGTGTGTGTTAGTGGAATGTGTGTGTTAGTGCTCATGTGTGGCTATGGTAGAATTACAACTCCTAGCATGATCCTGTTTGGCTATAGTAGAACTGAAACTCCCAGCATGATCCTGTGTGACTGTGGTAGAACTACAGCTCCCAGCTTGCTCCTGTGTGGTTGTGGTAGAATTACAACTCCCAGCATGCTCCTGTGTGGCTGTGGTAGAACTACAGCTCCCAAATTGCTCCTGTGTGGCTGTGGTAATACTACCACTCCCAGCATGCTCCTGTGTGCCTGTGGTAATACTACAGATCCCAGCATGCTCCTGTGTGGCTGTAGTAGAACTTCAACTCCCAGCATGATCCTGTGTGGCTGTGGTAGAACTACAGCTTCCATCATGGCCCTGTGTGGCTGTAGTAGGACAACTCTCAGTATGCTCCTGTGTGGCTTTGGTAGAACTACAGCTCCCAGCATGATCATGTGTGGCTATGGTAGAACTACAACTCCCAGCATGATCCTGTGGCTTTGGTAGAACTACAGCTCCCAGCATGATCTTGTGTGGCTATGGTAGAACTACAGCTCCCACATACCTCCCAACTTTTGCTAAGAGGAAAGAGGGACAGTGACGGCAATGCACCACGCCCCCTATAGCCTCGCCCTCCCCATAACCAAGCCTCAATAGCCACACCCTCATATCCACGTCACCTATTACCATTATATAAAAAAACAAATATCACCACATCAAGACTTATACCCCCATAGCATTATTACATAACATCCACTATACAAAGACCAGTATATCCACTACACTGACCCATATGGAGGTAAATACAAATGCTGCACAGGCTCTTTACACCATATACGTGATTACAGTACAGCTACATTCAGTGACTCACAGGGGGGGGGGGGGGTTCTCTGATCGGAATTGCTCACTTTTTCTTTTCTTCTCCATCTGGTACAGTCCATCATGAAAAACACTCCTGGCAATGCCTTGTCCCTGAAGAATCTGCCAGACAAATATTTTAGGCTTTTTACTTTTGCGCCATCTTCACATCTATACAAAGTCCCCATCTATATTGCCTTGCACTGTAACAGTGCTCACTCTATGCCACCCTGTAGTGTTTAGGCCTACTGTGGACCCTCAAATAGTACTTAGGCCCCTCTGTGCCCTCATATAGTAGTAAGACCCCTCTGTGTCCTCATATAGTAGATAAACCACCTCTGTGCCCTCATATAGTAGATACACCTCTGTGCCCTCATATAGTACATACCCCACCTCTGTGCCCTCTTATAGTTGTAAGCCACCTCTGTGCCCTCATATAGTAGATGAGCCACCTCTGTGCCCTCATATAGTAGATACAGCACCTCTGTGCCCTCATATAGTAGATACACCACCTCTGTGCCCTCATATAGTAGATAAGCCACCTCTGTGCCCTCCTATAGTACATAAACCACCTCTGTGCCCTCATATAGTAGTAAGACCCCTCTGTCTTCCCCATATAGTAGCTAAAACTCTCTTTCCCCTGGTAGTAGCAACCCCCCTCCCATGTAGCCATTGCCTCCTGTCCTGGTAGTATGTCCTTCCTTCCATGTAGCTACTGTACCCTGGTAGTAAGGCCCCCTGGAGAACCTATATCCAGTCCTGTATACAATGTATCAGTATAGAGAACCTATATACAGTCCTGTGCTGTACAGTCTGAGCTGTATACAGTGTACCAGTATATATAACATGTAACAGGCAGCCAGCTGCAGTCCACAGAGCATTGTCTGTGTCAAACTCACAGTCACCCAGCTGTTGAAAAACTATTACTCCCATCATGCCTGGACAGACAAAGCTTTAGATATCCAGGCCTGATGGGAGTTGTAGTTTTGCAACATCTGGTTGCTGGGGGTTGCAGTTGAGCAGTATGCAGCTGTCAGGACATGCTGGGGGTTGTAGTTGTGGAGCAGTATGCAGCTGTCAGGATATGCTAGGTGTTGTAGTTGTGGAGCAGTATGCAGCTGTCAAGACATGCTGGGGGTTGTAGTTGTGGAGCAGTATGCAGCTGCCATTGTCCCCTGGTATTAAGCCCCCCTCAGGTAGCCATTGCCATCTGGTAGTAAGCCCCTTCTCAGGTAGCCACTGCCCCTGGTAGTAAACCCCCCTCAGGTAGCCATTACCCCCTGGTAGGGAGTCCTCCTCTCTCCCATGTGGACAATGCCCCCTGTACAGTTAAAAAAACAAAAAAAAAAACATATACTCACCTGTGCAGCTGAGCTCCTCTGTCCTCCAGCGTCTCTTCTCACTGCTCTGTGTGGATAAGTGACGGGGAGAGAGCGGCCTCTTGTGGCCGGAGGCAGAATGACACCTTCAGCCACAAGAGTTTTGGCAGAGCAGGAAGCCGATGTCTCCTGCTCTGCCAGTGTAACTAGGGTGCGGGGGCTAGGCGCGGGGGGCTAGCAGGAAACATGGGGTCTGTCCCGGGAAGGCGGGACATGACCCCAAAATCGGGACTGTCCCACCGGATCCGGGGCAGTTGGGAGGTATGAGTTTCCAGCATGCTCCTGTGTTGCTGTGGTAGAACTACAACTCCACCATCCTAAGCCACCCCCAATGTTCTTGTCCCGGACCAGAGACATGAGCAGTATGATCCTCCACTCCACCTCCTCCTCATGGACAGTGTCATCCTTCAGCAGCAACGGCTCCCCGCGGACCAGATATAGCAGCAGCATATAGTCCGGCCCTCCACTGCTCTGAGGGACAGTGAACTGGCCCCCTGTGTAAAAAGTTAGGGGACCCCCTACTATATACTATGTGGGGGCTATACACTGTGGGGGTGTATGGAGACCATACACTGTGGGGGTTGCCAGGAGGCTATACTGCACTGGGGGGAGGGGGGCATTTGCCTTCTCTGCCTAGGGCACCAAAACTCCTTGTCCTAGCCCTGATCCATCACCTATGAAACTCCTCAGGACACAGAGCCGCCATAAGCTTCAGCCATGAGGGATCCTGTACTGTACTTCTCTATACTCTACCATTTATTTCACATATGGGCCTCCTCAAGATACAGACCTGTAAGCTGCAACCATGATGGAGCTTAGACTGTAACCCACCATATATCTCCATCAACTCAGGACACAGAACTGTAAGCTGAAGCCATGTTGGAGCCTGTACTGTACTTCTCTTTACTCAACCGGGTATCTTGATCTTTATTACAATCTTTTATCAATGTTTTTTCTCTGACATTTTGCTGCCTATAGAGCAGGGGTAGGGTGGCTCTCCAGCTATTGCAAAACTACAACTCCCATCATGTCTGTACAGACAAAGCTTTAGCTTTTTAATGAAAATATTTTATGATTTTTATAAGAAGATGCTAGAAGTAACAAATCTAGACATGGACTTCTGAAAGTAGAAATGAAAAATGTTCCCTTGGATAGATTTGTTCCACGTTAAAAAATCCCCTCAGCAGATAAGCTGTCAAGATTGTCCACTATAAATACACTTAGTCTTATCTGCTGTGTGTACAGATAAATGAAATGATCCAGCATATCTCCGACAAAGCTATGAAGCTCTGTTCACTTACAACGTGTACCTGATCATCTGAGAAGGTGAAAAAAGAGAAATGCTGCATTGTTTTTTTGTCACTTTACTTTTTTATGTAGAACACATGCTTTATTAGGAGATTATTGCTTTTGTATTAGTTTTTTTTTTTTTTTGTTATTTCAGAAGAAATTAAAGGGGTTGTCCAGGATAAATTCACAATTGGGAATTCTGCTAGGGCTGCAGGGGAGATGGCAGATTACATATTTCTTATTATCTTAGGACAGATATACAGTATGTTTATCCCAGGCTTGTTTAAGTTCAATTATTGTAGATTTACCTACCACATCTGCTGGAAGTTTGTTCCAAGTATCTACTGAAACAAAGTTCGGAAGTAAAGTTTAGAAAAAGAGACATTTTAAGCTTAAATTTAAAAATATAAACATTTTTAACCCTTAGGGGACACAGCCAGTTTTAGCATTTATGACCCAAATTTTTCAAACTTTGAAATACTTTTACCTATCCTTGCAATTTCAAAATAGTTTTTTTGTGACATATTCTGCTTTATATTAGTAGTAAATTTGGGTCGATACCTGTAGCATTATTTTGTTTAAAAAAAACCTCCAAAATGTTGTGATTTTTTTTTTAAATAGCATTTGAAAGTCTTTGCTAATAATGAAGATAGTCATACGACATAAATTTATTAGTTCATATCTATAACATGTCTACTTCTGGAACTTGTACCAACTTCCCACAGATCTTGAAACTCAGCAGAGTACCATGACCGAGGGTTTACTATTGTTTTCAAAAATTCCCAAAAATTATTCCAGCTAAATCTGTGACATATCCCCAAACTACAGTTTATAACCGCATGTACGGTACTTCAGTAACACATTTTTGGGTGCTTAATCCTGTATCTTTCTTGTAAAAATGGGAACTTTTGGGATACAAATGAATTGTACTTGAAACAATTAACATTTTCATAGGCCAATGCTAAAAACTTTTCTTAAACACCTTGGTGGTCAATACAGTCCATACCTAGATGAATTCTTTGAGGGGTGTAGTTTCTAAAATGAGGGTACTGTTGCCATAGGAGGCACTGCAAATGTGTATGGTGTACAAAAATGGTTCCTGTCAAATCAGTGCTTAAAGGAGAAGTCCAGGGCTGCAATAAATTTGGGAAGAAGCAGGGGTAACGGGGGGAATGTTAGCTCACCTCTTCCCATGCTTGTCCAGTGCCAAATTGCCGCTCTGGGATCCTCGCAGGCCTCGGGGATCTTCTTCTCAGCCGCTCCAGTCACAGATTGGGTGAGTGGGCTGTCCATCAGTCGAGTTGGGCATTTTGTGACATCATCACAACTAGAGGGAAAGTGCCTTCCAGTGGGGGATCCTGAGGTCAGTTAGGTGTGGCATCATGGGCACGGGGAGAGGTAAGACATCAACCATGCTCCATGCCATCTGTCTGTTAAGGCCAAACTTCTTTAACCCCTTCCTGCAGAAGGACATACCGATATTGTGCCGTAACCCCGCTCTGAACCACTGTGATCCAGGCAGCCCTGGACTGTGGCCATTAGCCGATTGCCACACCCGCTAATTAGGACAGATAAATGCCGCTGTCAAATGTGACAGCTGCATTTAAATGCCCTGCACAGCCCCTCTCCCTGGTGTATAGTGGTATAGCGGGACGGGACTCAACATCGGAATGACGCTGCTATGTATCTGGTCTGCAGCAGACCAGAGTAATAGAGCACTGATCCAATGGATCAGTGCTCTATTATATACACAGCATTGAGCTCAATGGGAGATCAAAAAAAGGTTTTTATGAATAAAAAATCCCCTCCTCTAATAAATGTTTGCATCACCCCCCTTTTCCCATTTTATAAAAATAAATAAATATATTTATTACCACCGTGTCCATAATCACCCGAACTATTAAATTATCACATTCCTGATCATGCACGGTAAAAGGTGTAAGCGCAAAATAAATTCAAAGTGAAAAACTGCACATTTTTGGTTGCATCAAATCCAGATAAGGTACCGATAGAAAGTACAGATAATGGTGCAAAAAATTACACCTCTTACAGCCCCATTGACCAAAGGATTAAAGCATTATAATGATGGTAATAGAGCAATTTTAAGGAACATTTAGTTTTTTTCAAAGGTTTTAATTTTTTAAAAGCCATCAAATAAAATAAAAGTTATGCATATCGTTGTAATTGTACCGACTTGGTGAACATAGATAACAAGTCAGTTTTACTATAGGGCAAATGGCGTAAACACAAAACCATCCCAAATAAAAAAAAATTGCATTTTATTTTAATTTTCACTGTGCTTATAATTATTTTCTGGTTTCGCAGCATATTTTATGCAAAAATTAAGCATAAGTCATTGCAAAGTATAATTAGTGGCGCAAAAAATAAGGGCTCATGTCGATCTGTAGGTGAAAAACTGCAATCGCTATGGCCTTTTAAACACAAGAAGGAAAAAATGAAAACTCAAAAGCAAAAATTAGCCTGGGAGGGAATGGGTTAATAGAGATTTTACAGTATTTACAGTATAAACGAAACGAAGCACTGCCTTTGAACATTGTGCCCCTGCGCTCTGGGTGCCTGGAAAAGCTGGATACAGTCCTGGGAAAACTGGAAGTAATATCCCAGGACTGGATACAGCTTTTCCAGGCACCCAGATCAGAGCAGTACAGAGTTTAAAGGCAGCCTGCTGATAAGCCAACTGCCGAGCTAACAAAGCGATTCCTTTAGTTTATATTGTAAATTCACTCATGTCTAGTGCATAGTTTCGAGTATAGCTCTTTTTCCCTACTGAGCCCTGCTATATGCTTAAACAGCAACTTATGACCACATAAAGGGTATTGCTGTACTAAGCAGAAATTGCATAATAGGTTTTGGGTACATATTCTCCTGTTTATTGTTTTTTTTCTGTCTTATTTATTTTAAATGAGAAAATATAAGCTCACACAACATACTGTATTATTGGGAGGGGGGGGGTTAAATTTGCTTGAGAAATGAACTGGTCCCGTAAAAAAACGATTTTGTAAGGTATGAAGACAATTATCAGGTTTGCTGCTAAACTTCTAAGCCCTTTAACGTCCTTAAAAGTAATATGAAATTTACCAAATGATGCCACCATAAAATAAACATTGTAAATTATTATTAGCTCATTTATGCAGAATAGCTATCTTCTGTAAAAACACAGAATGTCAAATGAGTCTTTCACAAATGATCCCTAAAGGTATCAGCCAATATTTATCACTAACATAAAGTGCAATAAGTTGCCAAAAAACCCTTAAACACTTGCATAAGTTAGAGCATTACAAAGTTGATAACACATAAAGTAAGAAAGTAAGTCAGATTTGAAAAATGAGCTTTGAGGCCACAATAGGGTCCTTAAAGGGTTATTCCCACCACCTAAACTTTTTTTAAGCGATAGGGAATGCAAAAAAATAAATAATAATAATAAATACATTTTGCTAATGCTTTCCATTAGCAAAATTGCTTTACCCCCTTCTGTCACTGTAGTGTTGACAGTGGTTGTCTAGGTTCCGACCCCAGCTCTCTGCTCTAAAAGCAGTGGCCAGGAAGTAATGGAACTTGGGTGGTCGGGACCTGCATGTGAGAGTGGGTTGCTATGGTGTTGAGCTGAAAAGGGGGATATGGGGGGAAAAAGGAATCTGTCAGCTGTAATTTACATTCCAAACTTCCAAACTGCTGACACTGTTAAATAGCTAGGGCAAGGAGACACATGGTGCATCTCATATATGCACCTGTGCTTCCAAAATGTAGGAAAATGATTTTATTGCATAGTATGAGGAATCAAAGAGGCTTTTCTAAGCCCCTAAATAGCAGCTAACTAGAATGCCTCCTCTAACACCCCTCCCCACAAAATCCCTGCTTGATTGACACCTGGAGTTCTAAGCAAGGATGTGTTATAGCTTGCTGCACTTCAGGAGCTTAGGAAAGCTTCTTTGACTCTTTGTAGTACAGAGTAAAATCAATTTTCTCTGTTTTGGAAGCACAGATGGATATATAATAGGTACCATGTGTCTCCTTGATCTATTAGCTATCTAACAGGGAAATGCATGCATAACATTACTGTATGCTTTTACTGTTAAATTTTGGGGTATAAATACATGTGATAAGCGACATATAATTATGGAAATAGTAATTGAGACATAATTATTAACCCCACCTTCTCGGATTTCCTAGTACAAGTAGCTAGGGATGTAATAATAGGGGATGCAGAGGATGCAGTTGCACCAGGGTCAAGGAGGCTGAGAGGCCCCATAAAAATTCTCTTTCCTACATACAGTAAGAAGGCCAGTACTATAAATGAAGCATTATAGTTGAGGGGCCCTTTTAAAAATCTTACACTGGGGCCTTCTGGCTTCAAGTTCAACCTCTGCAAGTAGCCTAAAAATTAGATTTTTTTGTGTAATGTATGGTATGTAAATAAGTATATATGGTAAATAAATAAGAATGTAAAGACGGGCTGACACTTTGCTACACATTTTTTTTGTATGGTACGAGTTCCTAATAATGGGTTCTATATCCATTTAATCCTAGCAACAATAATGATATACCAGTTGTGTTACATCAATAAAATATGACGGCAAGCTGTAAACCATTGATGAATAAAAATATTTTCTGTTGTGACATTTGTGTCTCCTCTAGAAGTTGCATTTTACAGCGTGAAAAGATTAAATCAATATAAATTAAGGAACCCTGAATAATTTACAACCAATTTACTGAGACAAAAGCAATTGCTAATTGAATCATTTAAACAACAAAATGCTGTTTTGATCTTAATAAGGTCAGAAAAACACACTGAACGAGCAGCATGGAGAAGCTGTTAGGAAAGTCATTTAGTTCACAGGCTGTAAAGTTTATTTATGAGTGTGTATGAGTCATTACCCAGAGCTGGAAAAGCCAGCAATCATTGAAAACACTGTCTACTTTGCAAATAACTAAAGTTGATTTAATGAGTGCACTCATATTATTGGTGTGTATGAATGAGTGGAATCAGATTATCAATAATATATGGCTTCAAGAAAAAGGACGCAAACCCTTTGGAATTACCTGGATTTCTGCATTGTTTGGCAATAAAATTAAACAATTAAAGGCAACACACAGAACCTAAACTAAACAAGCAAGAAACATTTCTTCTGTTAAGGTCATTGAGTAAACATTCAGAGTGCAGGGGGAAAACGTAAATGACCATCTTATGACTAAAGTGCTAATTGCCAAAAGGTGATTCGATTAAGGAAATTATTTTAAAAGTGAGAATTTTACAGGTGCTTTACCCTTTAAGGCTATGTTCACACTACGTAAAAGTACGGCCGTTGTTGCTGATGGCAACAACGGCCGTACTTTTACCGCCGTGGAACAATGCCTGTTGTTCTATGGGATCCCGGCCAGAACGTACACACATCGTGTGCACTCCGGCCGGGATCCCATACGCCGCCACAAACAACTGACAGTGAATTCCGGCCGCACAAAGACCTGTCAGTTCACTTGCTTCACTGTGGGCTATGGGAAGCTCTGAAGCGGGCGCGCGCTGATGCGCCCGCATTAGAGCTCTGCGGCCAAAAGATCATCCGGCCGGTACTTAAGTACCGGCCGAGATAATCCGGCCAGAGACCGGCCGTTCCGTGACCCAGCCGGGGTCACGGAACGGCCGGTCTCCTACATAGTTTGAACATAGCCTAAAGTTGTATTTTGAGTTAAATTTTTTTTTGATTGCGCTCAACTTGGCTAAAAACATAAAAAAGACACACATTTACCTTCCTTACTTCCTTTGCCGTTGTTCTTCTAAAGCCGGTGCCATCGCACAGCACTTCTTGTGTTTGCGGTCACTGCATGCATGCAATTGTGCAGCGCAACTGACTCTGGGAGAACTGAGGCAGTGGAAGATGTGTGTCTTTTTCATGTTTTCTGCTAGACTGAACACATTCTAAATCAGAATGCCCCTTTATACTGACAAATCTGTTCTTCTTGGGAGAGATTGGTTAGTTTAAACTATGCCTAGATGCCGATGCAAACAATTTTCACAAGATGTTTATACAGATATTGTACCAACAGGGAGATGGCAGACATGTATGGCCAGCTGTAGTTCTCCAAGGAGAACTGTTGATGTGCCAATAAGTGGAGGGTAATAGCTGTACCCTTAATACTTTCCTCTGGACCTCTACAGTCTTTATAACCAACAATATTACAGTACTAATGTTAAGGGGGCTGTCAAGGGTTTAAAAACATAGCTGTTTGTTTCCAAAAACAGCATCAAACATGTCCTTTGATTGTCAATTGTATTTAAACTCTGCTCCATTCACTTTAAAGGGAAAATATCAGCAGGTTAAAAGTATCTAAGTAGCTGATATCTTACCTTCATCCTCAGCGCCCTCTGTGCTATAGGAAGATATCAGCAGGTTTCAGGGGAATTCCACCCAAAAACTTTTTTCTATTTTTAAATAGCCCACCCATAGGTCAGCATATTGCTCAAAGCAAGTATTATGTGTTTTGAGCTGTTTTCTGTCCAGGACCTTTAGGGAAGCTGGTGGATGGAGTGAAGAAGAAGGTCTCATTATCGTGTATTGTGCAGTGTTACACTGGCTGGATGTGCGGAATGTACAGAATGGATTGGATGTTCCACATGGAACCCTTTCTTTTGTCCCAGTCATTGTGTTCTGCTTACTGTTCTCCGTCTTTGCAGTGTTCTGGTTTGTAATGTAACCTGGCCCACTGCAGAGGCATGAGAAACATGATGAATGGGCATCCACATCTTTTAGCTCGCATTCCCCTCTGTCTCCTCCCCCCTCCGGCCTTTTGATCTCCTTGCACATTGTTCACATTTCCCTTCTGTCTCCACCTCACTCCTTCCCCTTTATTTCCGAGCCCTGCCCCCAGGCTGCACCCCCTCCATCTCCGCTCTGGACCTGTGCCATTGGCCGCTGCCACCGCAGCAGCAATCCCCCTTCCTTCTTCCGGACCTCAGTCACTGACATCACCTCTGCTACCTTAACTCTGCTACCTCACTACCTCAACTTTGCTACTTCACTACCTCAACCCTGCTATATCATCTATCAGCTCTGCTACATCATGGACCAATCAGGCATAAGCACTGTATGATGGGAAATGTAAATTCCCAGGTGGCGCTAACTTGGATATAGGCTGGCTTTTGTACTCAGAAACAGTGGCAGCTAGAAACATGGGAGATGGCTTAAAATACTCAGGGGTATTTGGTGAGTAAGACCAACAAGGTTTGGGAACTTTGCATTTTTACCTCTTGGGTTGAGTACCCCTTTAAATACTTCTAACTTATAGGTGATAGTTTCCCCTTAACCTCTTAACTACATATGATGTAAAAGTATGCCAATATGCCATTAAGGGGTACAGAGGGGGCTTTGTGCCAGCTGATTAACCATTTAAATGCTGCTGTCAATATGCATATATGTTTTGCAGCATATTTTATGCAAGCCTTTTAAACACAGGCAGGAAATAAAACAAAAGGTGCAAAAATGAACATTGGCTCTGAAGGGTTAAAGAAGCATTCCACTTTTTTTTTTATTTCAGCCCTGGCAGCAAACTTCTGCACATACAGTGGTTTGCAATAAATTAGAATATCAACAAAAATCTTTTTTTTCTTCAGTAATTCAATTCAAAAAGTGACCTCATATATTCTATAGTCATTACATACAGAGTGAACTTTTTCAAGTGTTTATTTCTGTTAAAGTTAATGATTATGGATTACAGCCAAGAAAAACCCAAAAGTCAGTATTTCAGAAAATTTGAATATTATATAAATCCAACTAAATAAATCCAATTTTTTTTTAACACAGAAATGTCGACCAAATGAAAAGTCTGTACAATAAATGCCCTCAATGCTTGGTTGGGGCACCTTTTGTATGAATGACTGCATCAATGCGGCAGTGTGGCATGGAGGCGATCAGCTGATGGCACTGCAGAGGTGTTATTGAAGCCCAGGTTGCTTTGAAAGCATGTATGTGTAATTATGATCCTGACTCTTTCTGTTTTTAATATGTCTATTTGTGTGTATGTTTTTATGGGACTACGGGTTGTTGTGAATAAATAAAAATTCATTTGGCTTTAAAAGATTTTTTTTGTGGATTATTTAAGGGGTTATTGTAGGAGAGTGCTTTGATAGCGGCCTTTAGCTCGTCTGCATTGTTGGGTCTGGTGTCTTCCATCTTCCTCTTGACAATACCCCATAAATTCTCTATGGGGTTAAGTTCTGGCAAGTTTGCTGGCCAATCAAGCCCAGTGATGCTGTGGTTAGTAAACCAGGTATTGGTACTTTTGGCAGTGTGGACAGGTGCCCAATCCTGTTGGAGATGAAAACTCCATCTCCAAAAATCTTTTCAGCACAGGGAAGCATGAAGTGCTCTAAAATTTTCTGGTAGACGGCAGCGTTGACTTTTGTGTTGATGAAACACATTGAACCTACACCAGTAGATGACATGGCTCCCCAAACCATCACTGATTGAGGAAACTTCACACTAGACCTCAAGCAGCTTGGTTTGGGCCTCTCCACTCTTCCTCCAGACTCTGGGACCTTGATTTCCAAATGAAATGCAAAATTTACTTTCATCTGAAATCAGCACCTTGGACCACTGATCAACAGTCCAGTTCTTCTTTTCCTTGGCCCAGATAAGACGCTTCTGGCATTGTTTATTGGTCAGGAGTGGCTTGACACATGGAATGCAACGCTTTTAGCCCATGTCCTGCAGACTTCTGTATGTGGTGGCTTTTGAAGCACTGACTTCAGCAGCAGTCCACTCTTTGTGAATCTCTCCCAAATTTTTGAATGGCATTTTCGTTACAATCCTGTTAAGACTGCGGTTCTCCCGGTTGCTTGTGCAACTTTTTCTACCACACTTTTTCCTTACACTTAACTTTCCATTAATATGCTTTGATACGGTACTCTAAGAAAAGCCAGATTCTTTAGCTATGAACTTGTGGAGTATGTGAATGACTGCCTTCTGGACATCTGTCAAGTCAGCAGTCTTCCCCATGATTGTGTTGCATACTGAACCAGACTAAGGGACCTTTTATAACACTTAGGAAGCCACTGCAGGTGTTTTGGCTTAATTATTTAAATTTTTGGAAATACTGACTTTTGGGTTTTTCTTGGCTGTAATCCATAATCATTAACCTTAACAGAAATAAACGCTTGAAAAAGTTCACTCTGTATGTAATGACTCTATCAAATATATGAGGTCACTTTTTGAAAATTTTTTGTTGATATTCTAATTTATTGCAAACCACTGTACTCGACCAGGCTAACTGCATTCCCACAGTGCACTATTTCCATGTTCTGATGCCGTTCAGGCTGTCCTGAGTCTAAAGTCAATGTCTTCGCAATGTCTATGCATTTCTATGTATAGAAGACAGAGTTTTTTGGCCTCCTCAAAAACTATGTAGTGTCAGGACAGCCAGAGAAGAGGTCATGTGGGTGGCAGCAGGACCTGAATGGTGTCTGAACACAGAAATAATGCTGCGCTGTGGAAACACGAACAGCCTGGGTGTGTATGTGCACTAGCTTGCTGCCGGGGTCGCAACAAAAAAAAAGAACAAAAATGGAGTGCTTCTGTTTCTGGAATTGAGTTAAAACATGTGGCTTTAAACATGTGTGCTTGCAAGACAGAGCGACGATCGCATTGTGCTACATTTGCTTCATCTTGGTTCTACAATATAATAATTTCCACTCTGTCTTGTATATTTCCATTGTATGTCCATTTATATTACAGATTGAAGCCACAAATTTTAACTTACTGGGTAAGTGCCACAGCCATTTCTCCTTGATCTGGATATGCCTGGCTTACCCTGTTTATTGCTGCTGTAAACCAGAGGTGTGAGGAGTGAGTAAAATGGGAAACTCTTTCAAATCAACTGGTGTCAGAAAGTTATATAGATTTGTAATTTATTTCTAATTAAAAATCTCAAGTCTTCCAGCGCTTTTCTGACACAGTGCTCTCTGCTGCCACCTACGTCTGTGACAGGAACTGACCAAAGCAAAAAAAAAGTCTTTCTATTGGGATTTGATATTGCTTTGGACAGTTGGACCATCTGAGGTGGTGGCAAAAAAGAGTGTCAGACTGCAAAGAATTTACCACTTTCTGAAGGACATACAGGAGCTGATAAGTACTGGAAGATTTGAAATTTTTAAATAGAAGTGAATTACAAATCTATATAACTTTCTGACAACAGTTGATTTGAAAGAATAAAATGTTCCTGGAGCTTACCTTTAACCCCTTAACGACAAAGGGCGTATAGGTACGCCCTATTGCCGGTAAGGGCGACCCCGCTCTGAACCGCGGCGGTCCCGGGTGCCGCTTGTAGCCCGGGACCGTAGGTATTAGCGGGCACGGTCCGATCGCCGTGCCCGCTAATACAGTAATCAGATGCAGCTGTCAAACATGACAGCTGCATCCGATTACCGGATCCAGCGTCTCCCTGGTGTCTAGTGGCGGAGATCGCTCCTCCGGGATGTTATCCCGGAGGAGCAATCTCCGTTTCTGAAGCCGGCCGGGGACCGCTACAGCAGCCGGAAGCAAACGAGTGCCGATCTCATGGATCTCTGCAGCATATCTATGCTGCAGAGATCTCAATGAGAGATCAAAGTGTATATACTAGAAGTCCCCTAGGGGGGCTTCTAGTATATGTGTAAAAAAAATATATATAGTGTTGTTGTCAATAAAAAGCCCCCCCCCGTAATAAAAGTCAGAATCACCCCCCTTTTCCCAGGTTATAAATAAAAGTAAACAAATAAATAAATAAACAAACATGTTTGCTATCGTCGCGTGCGTAATCGCCCGAACTATTAATTAATCATATTTCTGATCTCGTACGGTGAACGGCGTAAGCGCAAAAAAATCCCAAAGTGCAAAATTGCGCATTTTTGGTCGCATCAAATCCAGAAAAATTGTAATAAAAAGCAATCAAAAAGTCGTATATGCGCAATCAAGGTACCGATAGAAAGAACACATCATGGCGCAAAAAAATACACCTGACACAGCCCCATAGACCAAAGGATAAAAGCGCTATAAGCCTGGGAATGGAGCGGTTTTAAGTGACGTATATTTGTTGACAATGGTTTGAATTTTTTACAGGCCATCCGATACAATATAAGTTATACATGTTATATATCGTTTTAATCGTAACGACTTGAGGAACGTGCATAACAAGTCAGTTTTACCCCAGGGCGTATGGCGTAAAAACACATTTCCCCCAAATAAACAAAATGCGTTTTTTTTTTTCAATTTCACCACACTTTGAATTTTTTTCTGGTTTCGCAGTATACTTTATGCAAAAATTCAGCCTGTCATTGCAAAGTACAATTAGTGACGCAAAAAATAAGGGCTCATGTGGGTTTCTAGGTGGAAAAATGCAAGTGCTATGGCCTTTGATGCACAAGGAGGAAAAAACGAAAACGCAAAAATCGAAATTGGCTCTGTGCTTAAGGGATTAAGTTAGTGTATAAATCAATATGTTCAGGATGTGGCAGCAGAGTAAAGTTACAATACTGTTACAACACAGTGTACTGACACAGCGAGGCTGTAACTAATCATGATGCTGGGAGCTCCCATGCCCAGTCAGCAGGACAAAAAAATCGCTCATGATTAATCTTGATAACAAAGTAGGCAATTTGAAACTATGCCCCCCTCTGAGTGTAAAAAATTTAAAAGGGTACAGCCAGCGCAAACTGTTCAAAAGTAGCTAAAATGCCTTTATGGAGTGCTATTTGTAACGGCATGCGCAAAAACTCAGTATTTGCCAAATTAATAAACAATGATGCATATGCCATTAAAGTGACACTGTCACCCCCTTTTTGCATTATGACTTCTCTACACAGGTGTAAAGAGTACATTTAGCAGTTTCCATACCTATTTTATATCATACGTCATGGTGCTTGTTCCAGTTAAAAGTGATCTTTTATCATCTGCGGACTGTGCTACCTTGGCGGGGCTTTGCCCCTTTGACATCATCGGTGCATAGGGGGCAGGGCCAATGAGGCGATAACGGCCTCTACTTGGTCGTGCACTCCACCTGTCCCACCCAGGTGGTGTAATTACTTGTGCCGGTATAAGACAGATCTTGCATGCCCAGTGCACAGGCGTATTTCATGCCATGGAGAGGCCATAGTACAGTGTAGGACTGCCCCGTTATGAGGCCAATCACCAATATACACTTATTATGGGAAATGCTTATAAAGTGCATTTTTCCCTGCAGTTACTACTGCATCAAGGCTTCACTTCCTGGATAACATGGTGATGTCACACCCCGACTCCCAGAGCTGTGCGGGCTGTGGCTGCTGGAGAGGATGATGGCAGAGGGATGCTCAGTGTCCCTCCAGTGCCCTGTGTCCCTCAGTGTCTCCCTGCCATCATCCTCTCCAGCAGCCACAGCCCGCACAGCTCTGGGAGTCGGGACGTGACATCACCATTTTATCCAGGAAGTGAAGCCTTGATGCAGTAGTAAGTGCAGGGAAAAAGGAACTTTAAAAGAATTTCCCATAGTAAGTGTATATTGGTAATTTGTATAACTTTTGGGGGGTAATACAATACTCTAATAAAAATTTTCGCTGGACTTCTCCTTTGTCTGTCATGACCAAAATAAATGGTATAGCCCTGCCTCTTCCATCCCACACTTAATACAGTTAGAGTCTTCTCTAATTCCTATTCTTTTCATAAAGGCCGCGGTATAGTGAATTCTATGTATGATCTTAAATTGGATTAGCTTGTGCTCTGGACTTATAGATACTCTTGGGATACTGCCCAAGATGTTCCAGCTCTCTCCTGTCAGTACTCCTAATTCCTTCTCCTATTGCTCCCTGTACCCCCTCGAAACTGATTCATATTTCTGTATCAGAAGGATCTTATATAATTTGGATACTAAATATCTCTCTCCCTTTACATTCGTGATATTGTGAATCCCCTCATTATAGGTGACCCTAAATATACTCATATCTAGTGAAGTTTCTTAGGCACTTCTCAATTGCACGTACCTGAATTTGTGACCCCAACTTATCTCTACATCTTTATCCAGTGTAACTATCTCCCTCAGAACTCCTTCTGAAAAAAAATAAAATAAATCCCTCTTGTGTAGTGTTTCCCCTTCCAATACTCCTGTGACTGTTTTTTCGAAAAAAAATTCCTCAAGATTTTTACTGTCCCAATTTTCGTGATGTCCAAACCACCTTCCACCTTACAAACTCGTCCAATTTCTTTCCAAATTTTGTGAACATGCCCCCTGAACCAATCTTTACCTACTGAACTAACCTGTATCCTAAATAAATATATTTGCAAAAAATGTAACTTGACCAGCCCTACAGGTTTAACCATGTTAGTTGAGATTGACATACCCCTTTAATTATTGAATTCAGGTGTTTCATTCAGTTCTATTACCACAGGTGTATAAAGTCACAGGCCTACCAGTGCAGTCATGTTTCACTATGGATTTAGAATGAGATAACCTAAAAGTTCCCATAGGTGTAAGGTTGGGTTCAGACTGCATTTTTGCCGACGTTTTTTTCATCCCATTTTGAAGAAAAAAAATACGGATGAAATAATTTATGTTTCTGTGTATTCATTTTGATCCATTTTCCATTGACTTTCATTATAAAATAACAGATCAAAAATGGATCAAAATGTATCCTTGTTTTAGTTAATATAAAACAGGTTCAACCATGTTTTTGTGTACGTTAAAAAAAATGGATGCCTTTTGATCCTCCTTTCTTTTTTTTTTACAGTTTTTTTTGTATAATGGAAGTAAATGAAAAAACACAAATACATCTGTTTTTATACATTTATTTTTGCATAAAACAGATGAAAAAAACAAGTTACAAAAATTCAGTGTGAACCCAGACTAACATGTAAGTGTCCCAATACATTAGTCCATATAATGTGCATTCATATTCAGGTCTTCCTAAAGATGAGTTGTGATGTTACACAAATCAACCACTAGAGGGAAGCACACACTAAAGAAAGAGTATTGAAGGCCCCTTAATTAACAGAATATTTTTTTTTCTTTTAAATCACTGATTTATATAGCCCTAACCTCTTTCTTAGTGCTTTACAGGGGGCGAATAACATAGAAAGTAATTACAGCAATTACACTATTTAGCAGTCATTAGGATGGAAAAGACTATGAAATTAATTTTTCTATATATACAATATATTGAAACTATTTATTCTCAAGTCACATAGGACCCAGTATTTGTGCCTGCTAAATGATCAGGGTATGTAGGGAAAAACGTATTAAATTTTTAAGAAGAAATTTGTAATGTAGTTGATGATATACTGTGTGCAGTATAAGTTATATATAGCTAGCAAGACTGTCATCATGTTTATGCTGGGTGAAGTGTGTCCTCATCCTGATTCATGGACAGAAAAAATGACCCATTAATTTCAATATGGGCATCCACACATCCATTTTGAAACTCCATTGTTGATGACCATTTATCCTTTTCTGTAAGTAGTAGAAAGTAGGACCTGTCCTTATAAGATCTATTTTTGCGGAATCGAAGCCCCAATAGAAGTTAATGGGTACGTTTTTAACGGATGAGACATGGATGCACCATCCTATGCTGTCTGTTTTTTAGTGAAGCATTGCCTAGCTCCAGTGGTGTCCCATCACTGGTGTTTTTCCTTAGCACCTGTCCTAAAGTTTTCTTTCAGGTTAACCAGTGGGAGATTAAGTACCTTATTTTTCCCACTAGGTGTCACTATAGTTTTTATGTCTTTTTTATGCATGACTGTAGAGTATAAGGGTTAACTGTGTTGTACCATGTGTCGTATGCTGACCAGTCACAATTTCTCTTTCCATTTTATCCTTTTCTTCCTTTCTCTCACCCACACTCAGCCCCACCTCTCACAGGAGGGTTAAGATATAGCCCCTGTAGGAGGAGTTAACTTGGTGGCGGAAGTGAGTTTAGACTAGGATTCCAGAGTGGAAAGATGTGTGGGAAGCTAGCTCTCAGAGAAATTCTCCTTATGCAAGCAACTACCGCAGTTATGCAATGCTAAGCTTCACTTAGGGAAGAGAAGCAACCTGTGACCACCCTAGCCCATGCCAGGAAGCTCTCAAAAAAGGGGCAGGGCGGTCTCCTGAAACATCAGAATAGGTCTACGTATACTACTGCGCAATGCAAGACGACTGGGTAATCTCGGAAGTCTGCTGCACCCAGATAACCGACGACTGGGGCTTGTTCTACCCACCTGGGATGGGTTCTACGCAACTAGGGGGCAGAAGGCAGTCACACTATAGTCTAAACGTGAGTACGAGTATCACTTGCTTCTCCTTTTTTATACTTCAGTTCCGGCAGAGTACATATTCTATATTGGGCAGGGCTCCTCTGGCAACTCCTCTCCTCTTCCTTCTCTTCACCAAGCACTTCTAACAAGCACCTACTTCTACAAGTACTGGTTTATTCTACTGTCAGCAACAACTTTTGTCAAGAGTTGCACTACCTGTATTGAGTGTTCTGTTCGCTTGCAACGTTGTTCAGTAAAGCGTTCTATTTTTGCATGGAATGCACGGGACTCTGCCTTATACATCTGCATCTGCACCCCCCCCCCCCACACCACTGTCTACCTTTTTATTATTATTGTTATTTTTCCCCTTCTCTGTGGGTGGCAGTACTGACATCCCGGGTGGGTCTACTACCACTCCAGGTTACCGTGACAAGTGCCCAAGGGACCCGCAACACTCCTGGAGGTTACGGACCATTTGGGGACAACGTACCGGCCAAAACAGGTACCAACATAACACCTGTGTACTAGTACAGTACTGGCATCACGAATAACAACACAACATCACTAGCCGAGTGCAAGACAGCTAACACACTAGCCCTAGGCAGGCTTCAATCTGTGGCATTTTCTTAGGCCTCATCTGTGTGTTTTTGTGAACTATATTTTGAATCTGCAATTTATTTTGTCTGCAATCCGCAAAAGTAGTCCATTCGCAAAATGTGTTAAGTGCTAGTTAATAAGGTTGAAATGGTTAACAAAAAGATGAAATATCTTTTACCGCCCCTAAAAAAGGTCACATGATCACTTGGAAGCTATTTTTCTTTGCAACTAGATTTGCATTTCCAGGAAAATACATAGTGCTTGAAAAGAGCGCCCCTTTACCAGTGACTTCCATTTAAGAGAAAGTTGGATCCCATTCCTTTAAGAGCGACATGGCTCCCGTCCCTATAAGAGTGACTTGGGTCCCATGCCTTTAAGAGTGACTTGGGTCCCTTTAAGAGTGACTTGGGTCCCGTCCCTTTAAGAGCTACATGGATCCCTTTAAGAGCGACTTGGATCCCTTTAAGAGCGACCTGGGCCCCGTAAAGGGACCCAGGTCGCTCTTAAAGGGACCCAGGTCGCTCTTTAAAGGGAATCATTTCGCTCTTAAAGGGATCCAGGTCGCTCTTAAAGGGACCCAGGTCGCTCTTAAAGGGACCCAGGTCGCTCTTAAAGGGACCCATTTAGCTCTTAAAGGGGCCCAGGTCGCTCTTAAAGGCACCCATTTTGCTCTTAAAGGGACCAAGGTCGCTCTTAAAGGGACCGATTTATCTCTTAAAGGGACCCATTTTGCTCTTAAAGGGACACATTTCGCTCTTAAAGGGACATATTTCGCTCTTAAAGGGACCCAGGGCGCTCTTAAAGGGACATATTTCGCTCTTAACCCTTAGACGACCCAGGGCGTATAGTTACGCCATGGAAGTCTGTCCCCAGATGACCTAGGGCGTAACTGTACGCCCTGGGTGTTTCTCACGCTATGAAGCGTGCTCCGGAGCGGAGCGCGCTTCATAGCAGGTGGGGGCCGGCTGCAATCAGCAGCCGGGACCTCACCGGTAATGACACGCTGCAGCGATCGCGCTGCCGCGTGTCATTAACTCCTTAAACGCCGCGATCGCGGCGCGACTGCGGCGTTTAAGTGTAAGTGACAGGGGGAGTCCCCTGTCACTTACCGATCGGGACCCCCGCAGTGTGACTGCGGGGGTCCCGATCGGTAAAACGGGCCGCCGGAGGTCTCTCAGCTGCCTCCGTGCGGTCCGATCGGCGCTCTGGTCACTGAGCCTGCACAGGCAGGCTCAATGAGCAGAGCGCCGATAACACTGATCAATGCTATGCCTATGGCATAGCATTCATCAGTGTAAAAATCCAAGTACTGGATGTAAAAGTCCCCCAAAGGGACTTCAAATGTGTAAAAAAAAAAAGTTAAAAACACTAACACACTACCCCAAAACCCCTCCCCCAATAAAAGTTGAAATCACCCCCCTTTCCCATTATATAAATAAAACATATAAAAATAAATAAATAGATAAACATATAATATACCGTAGCGTGCGTAATTGTCCGATCTATTAAAATATAACAAGCGTCATTGCGAACGGTAAACGGCGTACACGAAAAGAGGGAAAAAAGTGTGCGGATTACCGATTTTATGTTACATTATATATATAAAAAAATTAATAAAAAGTGATTAAAACGTCCGATCTTCACAAATATGGTATTAATAAAAACTAGAGATCATGGCGGAAAAAATGACACCCCATACAGCCCCGTAGGTGAAAAAATAAAACCGTTATAAGCGTCACAATAGTCCCATTTTATTTATAATTAATTGCCAAAAAAAAGGATTTCATTTAAAAAAAATATATAACATTAGAGAATCTGCGTAAACCTGCATATGGTTGTGTTCGGGCTGACCTATAGAGTAATGGTATCATGTCGCTTTTACCATATAGTGCATTATGTAGACACAGGAACCCCCCAAACGTTACCATATTGCATTCTTTTTTGCGATTTCACCAATTTATATCTTCATAAATAATATATTTGGAATTCCATCGTACATGTGATGGTAAAATGAATGACGCCATTACAAAGTATAACTATTCCTGTAACAAATAAGCCCTTACATGGCCTGTAGATAAAAAACTGAAAGTGCTGGAGCTCTTAGAAGGGGAGGAGGGAAAAACGGAAACACTACGATCAAAATTTGCGCGGTCCACTGGGTCATTTTGGGCCTGGTCCTCAAAGGGTTAAAGGGACCAAGGTCGCTCTTAAAGGGACCCATTTTGCTCTTAAAGGGACCCATTTTGCTCTTAAAGGGACCCAGGTCGCTCTTAAAGGGACCCAGGTCGCTCTTAAAGGGACATATTTTGCTCTTAAAGGGACATATTTCGCTCTAAAAGGGACAGATTTTGCTCTTAAAGGGACCCAGGTTGCTCTTAAAGGAACATATTTCGCTCTTAAAGGGACCCATTTTGCTCTTAAAGGGACCCAGGGTGCTCTTAAAGGGACCCATTTCACTCTTAAAGGGACCCAGATCGCTCTTAAATGGATTCATTTTGCTCTTAAAGGGACATATTTCGCTCTTAAAGGGACCAAGGTTGCTCTTAAAGGGACCCAGGTCGCACTTAAAGGGACCCAGGTTGCTCTTAAAGGGACCCATTTCACTCTTAAAGGGACCCATTTCACTCTTAAAGGAACCAATTTCACTCTTAAAGGGACCCATTTTGCTCTTAAAGGGACATATTTCGCTCTTAAAGGGACCAATTTTGCTCTAAAAGGGACCCATTTAGCTCTTAAAGGGACCCAGGTCGCTCTTAAAGGGACCCAGGTCGCTCTTAAAGGGACCCAGGTCGCTCTTAAAGGGACATATTTCGCTCTTAAAGGGACATATTTCGCTCTTAAAGGGACATATTTCGCTCTTAAAGGGACCCAGGTTGCTCTTAGAGGGACCCAGGTTGCTCTTAAAGGGACCCATTTCAGTCTTAAAGGGACCCATTTCACTCTTAAAGGGACATATTTCGCTCTTAAAGGGACCCATTTCACTCTTAAAGGGACCGATTTCACTCATAAAGGGACCCATTATACTCTTAAAGGAACCTATTTAACTCTTAAAGGGACCCATTTTGCTCTTAAAGGGACCCATTTCACTCTTAAAGGGACATATTTCGCTCTTAAAGGGACCCAGGTCGCTCTTAAAGGGACCCAGGTCGCTCTTAAAGGGACCCAGGTCGCTCTTAAAGGGACCCAGATCGCTCTTAGGGACCCAGGTCACTCTTAAAGGGACCCTGGTCGCTCTTAAAGGGACCAATTTTGCTCTTAAAGGGACCCATTTTGCTCTTAAAGGGACCCATTTTGCTCTTAAAGGGACATATTTTGCTCTTAAAGGGACCGAGGTCGCTCTTAAAGGGACCCAGGTCGCTCTTAAAGGGACCCAGGTCGCTCTTAAAGGGACCCAATTAGAGCGACTTGGGTCCCTTTAAGAGCGACTTGGGTACCGTCCCTTTAAGAGCGACTTGGGTACCGTCCTTTTAAGAGCGACTTGGGTACTGTCCCTGTAAGAGCGACTTATGTAATTCCTCTTACACAGCGGCTTGGGTACCGCCCCTTTAAGAGCTGCTAGGGTACCGCCCCTTTAAGAGCGGCTTGGGAACCTTCCCTTTAAGAGCAGCTTGGGTACCGTCCCTTTAAGAGTGGCTTGGGTACCGTCCCTTTAAGAGCGGCTTGGGTACCGTCCCTTTAAGAGCGGCTTGGGTACCTTCCCTTTTAAGAGTGGCCTGCGTACCGTCTCTTTAAGAGCGGCTTGTCTACCGTCCCTTTAAGAGCGGCTTGGGTACCGTCCCTTTAAGAGCGGCTTGGGTACCGTGTCTTTAAGAGCGGCTTGTGTACCGTCCCTGCTACACGCCTGCCTCAGCTCTGCTATTTTACTGACTGACCTCTGCTACTTATAATGGTAAAGATCATTGCTCGGTTACCATGACAATCTTACTCATGTCAGAGGGACAAAATCGTTAAGGACCTTCCATATATTACATCTTCTATCGGCTAATAGTGGACATGTGACTGTGGATAGTGTGATACAATGCATGACGAGACCTTAGAGTTCCTATTGGCTGCTATATTTCAGCTATTTGCATATGTGCTGTGATTGGCTGTCAGCGGTTAGAGTGTGGCTACTATTTTCAATGGGCCATTATTTTCTATGGGAAATTCGGGGTCTTTAAACGTAAATTTCTTAAAAGCGACAAATCCTATCGAAACGAAAAATAGATAGCACACCACACACCGCCGAGGGCTTCGAAACGCAGTTTGAACGGAGTCTGTGCGCAAAGCGGTTCGGGCTGTATTACGCGCAGAAAAATGGCTGGAAGAAGAAACGGAAGAAGAAGAAGAAGAATACGGATTACAATATAGTGCTTTTCAAGCACTATAATTACTAGTTCACTTTGCTGCCAAGAGGAGCTAAAACAAAGATGTCACAATTTGCAGATACCACAGATCAACAATCCACTTAAACGGATGCGCTTGACTTCCATCGGTGTATCCCTACCACAATTGCATTCTGTACAAGGACATGTACTTTTTTTTTTGCCACGGATCACAGATACACAAATATTGTAGACTTGTTAATGAAGCCATAGTAATCAATGGGTTCTACATTTGTTCGCATTTGTGGGCAAATTTTGCAGATAGGCGCTCAGACCCAATCTCCCGCTACCGCTGTAGAGCTAGCGATGGTAAGTGTACATGCCGTGGCCCGTGGTGCTGGTACTGATGTTGGGCCTGCTGGTGGGTTTGGTGTTTTGTGGGCTACTGGTCGGACCCACCCCCGGACACATGACAACCGGACCTTGGATTGGACAGGTGTGAGGTGCAGAGTGTAGGTGCAGGTGGGGCAACAGAGACCCACTTTAAGCAACTTCAAGTACTTTGTGCAAAAATAGTCAATATCAATGCTCCAACAAGTAGATAGGTAAGTTGATAGAAGAAACAACAACAGGAGATAGGGACCAGATAGTAGGGCTCTTGCCTAATGTATTTTATACTCAGCCGGGATGTGATGAAGTGTGGAAAAGTGTTAGAAGAAATCCTCGTACTCACATATGGATGAGTCTAGTTATCTCACCTAAACGCCTTCTGCCCCACAGTGTTGGGTGACCTGTGCTCTGGGGGTAATACGAGTCCCAGGTCCCTGCTCTGTGTGTAGCTGACTTGTAGTGGCCTTCCTACAAAGCTGAGTGTCTTGTCATTAGAGAGTAGGGAGTGGCCTAACTTGCACTGTGCTCTACTGTAGGATCAGTCTTGAGCTTGTCCATTCCTTTTCTAAGGGGGTTGACTGTCCTATTGGGTTAGTCTATCCTCGGTGTAGGCAAAGTGTGAGGTCCCCTTTGTCTCTTGTGTCCCTAGGGGTCTAGTCTAGCAATCCATGGTGGTTGGATAGCTAGTGTCAGGAACAACTGTATACATGTCCTGCCTGGCCTGTAGCCAGGCACTAACTAACTAAAGGTAAGTTGTTACCAAAGAGAGAGAAGGATATGTGTAGCTAGACCCAAGGTTATCTGCAGCTGTGCTGTGAAAGTGTGACATCTAGTAATTGGACTAAGGAACAGTGGCCACCTGTCCTACCCTGTGACACTAGAATGATACAGTTTTACCTAGGTTTAAGAAGAAAAAAAGAAAACACATAGTGGAACACTACATACATGGTGAGGGCTGCCTCTTTTTAAAGGGGTTGTCCACTTTATAGTATAATTGTTCAGTCTACAGTATTAGTAAGTTTACTTACTGTATTTACTGACAGCAGCTCCCTGTGTACCTCATAGAGCTAAAATCAGGCTCCCCTCCTCCTGGCTTTGCTGTCCTGCACTGTAGTGAGTCTTTCCATGAGATGGCTAACATGGAGGAGCATTTGACCATACCCCTCCTCTGAACTAAATCGCCACAGCACAGCCTGGGGGAGGGGAGTCTGACTTTAGCTCTATGAGGTACACAGGGAGCTACTGTCAGTATATACAGTGAGTACACTTACTAATACTGTACACTGAACAATTTTACTATAAAGTGGCCAACCTCCCCCTTTTCTCATATATCAAATAAAAATCATTTAAACAAAAGATAAATAAATAATATGTTTGCTATCACCTTGTGCAGAAATGTTATTAAAATATAAGATTCAATTGCAGCCACTGAGTGGTCGGGTAATGACGTTGCAGGAGCAAGAGATCCAGGAGCCCAGCAAAGGTCAATAAACCTGTGACATGGCACTGCAGGGGAATGGAGACAGGTAAGTAGAGCTTCTTTATTATGTTCCTTCACCCCCTGCCTGTAGCTGCCATAAAACAATTACAAACAATACAGAAAGAAAGTTTTATCTCCAATATGGCCGCCCCCAGGAGAGTATTTAAAAATAAATAGCTTCAACTTCTTAATTCTTTATTTGTCTTCTACAGACTAATTTCTAAGAATTGAAACTAAAAGTAAATGAGAACATTCTGTTTAACTTTAATTTTGGACTTAAAGACCAGGGCCCATTTTTATAATCTCACTTTATAGCTTCGTGATAATTTTTTCATGACATATCCAGTGCTGCAAAGGCACAGTGAGAGGTAAGTAATTATTGTTAATTACGTTTCCCCTGCTCCTGCCGATTGAATTTTTTTCTTCCCCTTTAAAGTGTCACTGTCTTTATAACTTTCAGAAATCTAAATCAATAGCAGATGTGATATGAAGCATGTTGCAATTTACATTCATTATTTCTTTTTTAGTTATCATGGAAAACACTGTTGAATTCCCTGGAATATCCTGGCCGCATATTCGCGGGAGCGCAAGTATGCGGCAGAGATCAAAGGCATGATGAGAGAGCACTGATACTGTCGGACCAAAAGTCCGACGGTCCGCTCATCCCTAGTTATAACCCTGGAGGCCTCAGTGAGGCCTCTGCTTGTCATAGCTATTAGGAGTCTGCAATTGGCTTGCAAAGCCCTAATGATGAACAGAGGGAGAGTTCTCCCTCTGTTATCCCTATAGATGCTGCGGTCGCGCTGACTGCAGCATCTATAAGGTTAACTATCCAGATCCGAGCATGATTCTGGTCCTGACAGTTGTGGAGGTGTCCAGCTATCACTTACAGTTAGGACCTGCCACCAATGGCATGGGCACAGCTTCTGTACCCGCTTTATCCATGGACATGCTGGCACATCTTTTAATCGTTTAATGGGGAATGGTTGCAACATTATAAAGGGGACTGATTGTGTGAAAACCTAGCTAGACCTTATCATAGTTTTGGAGAGGTCTAAATTCCCAACTAATCGTAATTTTATGCATTTTTTTATATGGTCTAATAATTACAATACAAAAAATAACAGTAATTTGTGAGTGTATTAATTCTATATAGGCGTTGTGTAGCAGTGGTATAATAATCAGAGACCTCGGGTGAAACTTCCACCACGTTTACATCATCTCATCTTTAGCCTGTTTGTTTTTCATCGTCAAGCCGATCATCAGTTACAACAACAAATGTAGGAGTCCCAGGTGAGCTCTAGTGGGACCGGTTGCATCAATAGCCTGTAAACAGCAGTTTGTTCATTTTGATATGCAATGCTTGCAGGCAATCCTTCATCCTCCCTGAAAGGGCATATATCCAAGATTTAAAGCTGAGTTGTGGGGTATATAGGATATGTTTGTGTATGCATGTTGTTTGTGTAAGCGATGCCTTCTCCCAAGTGTCTTATTTAAACAAACCAAGACGAGTGTAGAGATGGAGGTAGTTCCTTCTCATTTCTCTAAGTGAGATCTAATTGTGGCTGCTCTGTCTGTTGGCAGATGTGGTTTCTACATAACAACAGCCCAGAGACAGAGCTGCTTGATTAATGCCCCCAGCTGTCATATGCCC